>NC_092872.1:438138120-438448528 GCF_028372415.1 Notamacropus eugenii | reverse complement strand
TCTTTCCTTCTTTCCTTCTTTCTTCCTTTCTTTCCTTCCTTCCTTCTTTCCTTCCTTCCTTCCTTCCTTCCTTCCTTCCTTCCTTCCTTCCTTCCTTCCTTCCTTCCTTCCTTCCTTCCTTCTTCCTTTCTTTCTTTCCTTCTCTTTCTTTCTTTTTTCTTTTCTTTTTTTTTCTGTTTCTTTCTTTCTCTCTCTCTTTCTTTCTCTCTCTTTCTCTCTTTTTTTCTTTCTTTCTCTCTTCCTTCCTTCCCTTCCTTCCTTCCTTCCTTTCTCTCTTTCTTTCTTTCTTTCCTTCTTTCTTCCTTCCTTCCTTCCTTCCTTCCTTCCTTCCTTCCTTCCTTCCTTCCTTCCTTCCTTCTCCTTTCTTCCTTCTTTCTTCCTTTCTTTCTTTCTTTCTTTCTCTTCTTTCTTTCTTTCTTTCTTTCTTTCTTTCTTTCTTTCTTTCTCTTTCTTTCTTTCTTTCTCTCTCTCTTCTCTTCTCTTTCTCTCTCCTTCTCTCTCTTTCTTTCTTTCTTCTTTCTTTCTTTCTTTCTTTCTTTCTTTCTTTCTTTCCTTTCTTCCTTCCTTCCTTCCTTCCTTTCCTTCCTTCCTTCCTTCCTTCCTTCCTTCCTTCCTTCCTTCCTTCCTTCCTTCTTTCTTTCTTTCTTTCTTTCTTTCTTTCTTTCTTTCTTTCTTTCTTTCTTTTCTTTCTTTCTTTCTTTCCTTCTTTCCTTCTTTCCTTCTTTTCTCAAACCTCAAACCCTGTCCACTCTGAAGCCCATAGATTCAACCACAATAGGTCCCCCCATCCTCCAAGCTTCACTTAATTAATGATTTTTAGGCCCTCCTGGCTCAGAATGAATGTCAATGGTTTCTCTTTGGAACAGCAACCCTAAGGGTCTTGCCTTCCCACCATGATTTTTTGGGTTTTCTACTTAAAGGGCCCATCCTTTGAATACTTCTTAAAGAGGCCTGCCTATTCACTGAATGGGCATTACCTCACTCTAAGTGAGTACTTGAAAAGGCCTTAGCCTAAAAAGACCAGTGTCTCCCTTGCATCCTGGGTCATCTCCAGTCATCCTGGTAAATATCTGGTCACTAGAGCCAGATGACTTAGGAGAAGAAGGTGAGGCTGGTGCCCTTGCATAGCCCTCCCTCACTCAAAAAACAAAAGTCAAGTGCAAGTCATGTCATCATTTCTCTGATGGCATGGTCCTCTTCAAAAATGAACAAAACACACAATCTTTACCAACATTTCATTTTAAAAGAGTGATAGTTTTGTTTTCTCATTGTTTATTCTTACTTCCTTTATTTCTTTTTTTTTAATCTTGCAACTATAGTAGCACTAGCATTTTTAATGCAATATAATAACAGTGAGATTATGTACATCCTTGTCTCACCCCTAATTTTATTGGGAAGGTCTCTAGCTTATTCTCATTACAGATAATGAGTGCTCATGGTTTTAGATGGACACTACTTATTTTAAGGAAACTTCCATTTATTCCAATGCTTTGATAGTGTTTTTAGTGGGAATGAGTGTTATATTTTGTCAAAAGCTTTTTATGCATGTATTGAGTTAATATTATTATTTTCATTGTTTGTGTTTTTGATATGGTTAATTAAGCTGCTATTTTTAATTAATAATGAATAAATCCTTCACTCTTAGCATATCTCATCGGGCCATATTCATGTCATTGAGATATCTTGCTATAATATTTCTATTCTATGTAAAATTTTGGAACAAATATTCATAAGAGAAATTAATCTAGTTTTCTTTTCCTGTTTTTGCTCTTTTTGATTTAAATATCAATACTACTTTTTTTTTTATCATAAAAGGAGTTTGGTTGGACCCTTCCATTGACTGTTTTTCCTAATAATTCATGTACTATTAGAATTTAAAAAAAAATATTTGACCATGTGATGGAAAATGTGCTAGGCCAGGAAGACTCATTTTCCTGAGTTCAAGACTGGCCTCGGATCCTTGTTGACTGGGTGATACTGGTCAAGTCACTTAGTCCTGTTTGCCTCAGTTTCTTCATCTTTAAAATAAAGGGGTGAAGGAAATGGCAAACCACTCCAGGATTTTGCCAAGAAAAAACTCAAATGGGGTAACAAAGAGTCTGACACAGTTGAAAAAACTATGACGACAGCAGAATTCCTTTGTCAATCCATCTGGCAATATGATTCTTTTTTTCTTAGCAAGCTCGTTGATAGCTTATTTATTTTTGTTTTCTAAAGTAGGGCTATTTAAGTGTTCTATTTCTTCTGTTAATTTGTTAAGCTTGTATTTTTGCAAATCTTCATTTCATTTAGATTGCCTGGTTTATTACCATGTAATTGGGAAAAATAGCTCCTAATAATTACTTTCATTTTATCTTCAATTGGTGGTGAATTCACCATCTTCATTGTTGATACTCATAATTTTCTTCTTTCCTTTTAAAAACATCACATTAACTAACATTTACTTATTGTATTGCTCTTTCAGTCAAATCAGCTCCTACTTTTATTATTTATTTTATTTATATTTTATATAAATAATAAAATATAATTTACTTTAAATTTTATTCATCTTTGTTTTGATTTTTCAGGATTTCCAATTTGTTTTTAACTAGAGGTTTTTAATTTATCCTTTGTCCATGTTTTTATTTTATTGATTTATTTATTTTTAGTTTTCAACATTCATTTGCACAAGGTTTTGAGTTCCAGATTTTCTTTCCATAACTCTCCTTTTCGCCCACCCCAAGATGACATACATTCTGATTATCCCTTCCCCTAGTCTGCCCTCCATTTTATCATATCCCCTTTATTCTCTTTCTCCCTTACTTTCTTGTAGGGCAAGATTTATTTCATAATTGCATGTGAAAACAATTTTAAACATTTGCTTTTGAAACTTTGAGTTCTAAATTCCCTTCTTTCTTCCCTCCTTTCCCACCCTCATTGAGAAGGCAAGCAATTCAATATACGTTATGCATGCATAATTAAGCAAAACACTTCCAAAATAGTCATGTTGTAAAGGCTAAGTATATTTCCCTCCATCATAACCTGTTCCCCACTTATTCTATTTTCTCCTTTGACCCCTGTTCCTTTTCTAAAGTGTTTATTTCTGACTGCTCACTCCCCCAATCTTCCCTCCCTTCTATCATCCCCTCATTCCCTTCCCCCTTGCTTTCCTTTAGAGTAAGATATCCAATTAAGTGTGTATGTTATTCCCTCCTTAAGTAAAATCCAATGAGAGTAATATTCACTCATTCCTTCTCACCTTCTCCCTCTTCCTCTCCATCATGACATCTTTTTCTTGTGAGACAATTTACCCCATTCTATCTTGCTTTTTCATCTTCTCCCAATACATTCCTCTCTCATCACCTAATTTTATTTTTTAGATATCATCCCTTCATATTTAACTCACTCTGTTCTCTCTCTCTCTCTCTCTCTCTCTCTCTCTCTCTCTCTCTCTCTCTCTCTCTCTCTCTCTCTCTCTCCTCCAACCCTCCAACTGCCCTAATACTAAGCAAGTTCTCAAGAGTTACAAATATCTTCTTTCCATGTAGGAATGTGAAGAGTTAAACTTTAATAAGTCCCTTACAATTTGTCTTTCCTGTTTACCTTTTCATACTTCTGTTCAATCTTGTATTTAAAAGTCATATTTTCTATTTAGCTATGGTCTTTTCAGCAAGAATTCTTGAAGTCCTCTACATCATTGAAATTCCATTTTCCATATGAAATAAAATACTCAGTTTTGCTGGTTTAAAGCCCAAACTGTCCTCTTAGAAAAGCTCAAAATAATTTTAAAAATCAAGTAGGAAATGTAAAAAAAATTGGGAAAAATATATGAGAGTTATGCAGGGGCAACCATGAAAAAAACAATCAATAATGGAAAAGAAAGCAGGAAAACTGACTGAAGAAAACAACTCCATAAAAATATAATTGACCAACTGGAAAAAAAAAAAACATTGAAAATAACAACTCCTTTAAAAGAAGAAATGGCCTAATGGAAAAGGAAGTACAAAAGCTAACTGAAATTTCCTTAAAAACTTGAATTAGGAATTTAATGACTCTATGAACATCAGGAATCAGTTAAAAAATCAGAAGAAAAGAAAATGTAAAATACCTCATTGAAAAATCAACTGACCTGAACAATTAATATTTTTCTAAATATTTATCCTTTTCACTGAGATTTTCAGATTTATTGGCACACAGTTGGACAAAAGAACACCTAATTATAGCTCCAATATCCTCTACATTGGTGATCGATTCACTCTTTTTATTTTTGATACAGGTAGTTTGTTCTTCTTTCATTTTTAAAAATAAAATTAACTGAAGTTTTATCTATTTTATTATTATTTTTTTACATTCATAATACCAGCAGTAAGTTTTCTTAGTTTCAATTTTATTCATCTCTCCTTTGATTTTCAGAATTTCTAATTTGGTACTTAACTGGGAATTTTCAATGTGTTCTTTTTCTAGTTTTTTTTTTTTTTTTTGCAAACCCAATTCATTGATCTCTTCTATCTTTATTTTATTCATGTGTTTAGAGTATCACCTTCCTGTGTAGGGATAGAAAGTTTAATTTTACAGAATAATGTTTATTTTTCCTTCCCATTTACCATTTCAGGCTTCTCTTGAATCTTGTATTTGAACATTAAGTTTTTTGTTCAGTTTTGTTCCATGCACCAGGAAAGTTTGAAAATCCCTATTTCGTTGTTTGTCCATTTTCCCCTTAAAATATTATGTTCAGTTTTGTTGTGTAGTTGATTCTTGGTTGTAATCTAAGCTCCTTTGCCTTGAAGAATATCACATTATAAATCTGTTGATCCTATAATATAGAAGTTGCTAAATGCTGGGTAATCCTGACTCTGGCTCCTTGATATGTGAATTGTTTCCTTCTGCCTTTTTGCAGTATTTTGTCTTTAACCTGATAATTGTAGAATTTTGTTAAAATATTCCTTGGAGTTTTCATTTTGGTATCTCTTTCAGGAGTTGGTAGATTCTTTCAATGATTACTTTCATCTCTTCTTCCAGGATAACAGGGCAATTTTCTTGATGATTTCTTGAAAGATGTTGTCTAGGCTATTTTCTTTATCATGACCTTCAGGTAGTCCAATAATTCTTAAATGAACTCTCCTAGATCTATTTTCCAGGTCAGTTTTAATCCTATCTCCACTGGCCTTCATAATATCATTTTCCAAGTTCTTCAATCCCTTAATATAGAAACTGCTAGATCTTGTGTTATCCTGATTGTATTTTCACAATACTTGAATTGTTTCTTTCTGGCTGTCTGCAATATATTCTCCTTGACCTGAGAACTCTGGAATTTGACTACAATATCCCTGGGAGTTTTCCTTTTGGGATCTCTTTCAAGAAGTGATTGGTGAATTCTTTTCATTTCTATTTTACCCTCTGATTCTATGATATAAAGTCAATTTCCCTTGATAATCTCCTGATAGATGATATCTTGGCTCTTTTTCTCATCATGGCTTTCAGGTAACCCCATATTTTTAAATGATCTCTCCTGGATCTGTTTCGCAGGTCAGTGGTTTTCCCAATGAGGTATTTCACACTGTCTTCTTTTTTTTTCCTTTCTTTTGTTTCTGTTTTATAATTTCTTGTTTTCTCATAAAGTCATTAGCTTTCATTTGTTCCATTCTAATTTTCAAGAAATTTTCTCCAGTGAAATTTTGGACATCCTTTACATTTGGCCAATCCTGCTTTTTGAGGCATTCTTCTCTTCATTAGCTTTTTGGACCTCTTTTGTCATTTGGGTTACTCTATTTTTGAAAGTTATTTTCCTCAGCTTTTTTGTCTCCTTTAGCAAGCTGTTGATTTGTTTTTCATGATTTTCTTGCATCACTCTCATTTCTTTTTCCAATTTTTCCTTCCCTTCTCTTACTTGATTTTTGAAATCCTTTTTTGAGTTCTTCCATGGTCTGTGACCAATTCGTATTTTTCTTGGATGCTTTTGATTTAGATGCTTTGACTTTGTTTTCTTCTGGTTGTATGTCTTAATCTTCTTTGTCACCAAAGTAAGATTCTATAGTCTGAGGGTTTTTTTATGATGCTTCTTCATGCTCTTAACCAAATACTTTACTTTCTAAATCTTTTTCAAGGTAGGACTCTGTTTCCAGTAGGGCTGGTGGTGAGTGTGAGTGTATTGTCCTGGGCTTCTGGTGTTTTGTATCAGCCCCTCAATTCTCCACAGTCTGTAGGCCCAAAGCCCTGGAAGCAGCTGCCCTAGTGGCTATCACTTCTTCTAGCACTGCTACCCTTTCCTTTTCTGCCCAGGGCAGGTTCTGGACCCTAGCCAGACTAGATCCCTCAGAGTTCTCCCTCTAACCTTCTATGTTATCTGAGGCATTTGTGAACTGAAAAGTCTGGAAACTGCCACACCTGACAGTAATTCAGTCCCTTGATACCCTCTCTGACTCTGTCTGCACTGGGGTGGCCCAAGCTGGACTGGGTTGTGTTCTCAGCCCTGTGCTATAGATGCCTTCTGTCAATCCTTCAGACTGTCTGGGCTGGAGATTTGTTTCACTCTGTCATTTGATGGGTTCTGCAGGCTCTCGAATTTGTTTAAAGTCATTTTTACATGTTTTTGGTAGACTTTGGAGGGAGAGCTCAAGGAAGTCCCTGCTTTTGCTCTGCCATCTTGACTCTGCCCTCACCCATTAAAAATGTATGACCAATTCATTGATTTGCTTATTTTTCTGCATTTTATTGATGTGAGAGTTTACAAATATAATTTTTCCTGTAGAAACTACTGTGTCTGCATCCTACAAATTACACCATTGTCATTCTCTTTAATGAAATTATTGTTTTTCTGATTTTTTTCTTTAATCATCTCATTTTTTTAGGATTATGCAGTCATCCTGATGAATCTCTGCTCATTGGACCAAGATGGCTCTGGGGAAGAAAGTGAGTCTGGTGAACTTGCACAGCCCTCCCTCACTGAAATCAAAGTGAACTGGAAGTCATGTCATCATCTCGCTGATGTCATGGTCCTCTTTAAGAATGAAGGTTAAAAAAAACCTGTGAATCGTCTGAGCTGCCTGAATGGGGGACCCAGACAGTTGGATAACTCAGCTCATCCTCTACCTCTCCATCTTCCTCACCTCTCCAAAGGAAGGTAAATTTTCATGACTAAAAGCTGCCTACTTAATTTGGGACTCCATTTCTTTTTCAAAGACCAAACTTTAAACCCATTTTACTCTATAGTTCATGAATTGGACAATAATAGGTCTTTGCTCAAGCACCACTTAATATCTATGTTTTGGGGGGCCCACCTGACTCAGAGTGAATGTAAATAGTAGCTGTGTCTTTTGGCCAGTAACCTTGAGGGTCTTCCCCTCCCAGTTTGATTATTATTATTTTTTGATTAAAGGGCCCATACCTTGCCCTTCTTCTTAAAGAGTTCTATTCCCTGAATGAGCATTACCTCACTAAAAGTATGAAACTGAAAAGATCTTACCCTAAAAGGGCCAGGGTCCCCCATTTTATCCTGGGCCATCTCCAGTCACCCTTATGAGTATCTAGCCACTGGACCCAGATGTCTCTGAAGGAGAAAGTGAAGTTGGTGACCTTGCACAGCCCTCCCCCACTCCAACCAAAGTCAAATGCAAGTCATGTCATC
Organism: Notamacropus eugenii; assembly: GCF_028372415.1. NCBI lineage: Eukaryota > Metazoa > Chordata > Mammalia > Diprotodontia > Macropodidae > Notamacropus > Notamacropus eugenii. The sequence continues at coordinate 438,440,925 of NC_092872.1, read as the reverse complement.
ATATCCTTGATGTCATAGTCTTCTTTGAGAATGAAGGACAAATACAACCCTTAGGATTAGATTATTTAGCTTCCAATTAGTTTTAAATCTATGTTTCAACAGCCTTTCATGAAATGTAATGTTTACTGCCTTACCATCTGAAAAAGATGCATTTATTTACTTTTTTTGCATTTGTGCAGAGTTTTACGCCCTAATGCATGATCTATGCCCTAATACATGGTTTTCGTGAAGGTGCCATGTACAGCTGAGGGAAAGGTATATTATTTTAATATTCTCATTCAATTTTCTCTAGAGGTATTCTTTAATTTTTCTAAAATTCCATTAATCCTTTAATATCTTTCATATTTACTTTATCATTAGATTCATCTAGTTCCAAGAGGGGGAAGTTCAGGACTATAACTAATATAATTTACCACCTATGTCCTCCTGTAACTCATTTAACTTTCCCTTTAAGAATTTGGATGCTATGCTATTTGGTACATATATGTTTAGTACTGATATTACTTTACTTTCTATGAATTATTTTTTAACTAAATGTTCTTTACTCCCTAATTTCTTTTAATGAGATCTATTTTTGCCTTTGCTTTGTCTGGGATAGTTATTGCCACCCCTGCCTTTTTTTAAATTTGGCTGAAGCATAATAGATTTTCTCCACCCCCTTATTTTTTTTACTCAGTGTGTATCTTTCTGTTTCAAGTTTTTTTTTTAATTGTAAACAACATTCTGTTGGATTCTAGTTTCTAATTTATTCTGCTCTCTGCTTCTTTGTATAAGTAAATTAATTTTATTCACATCTACTGTTGTAATTATTAACTGTGAATTTTCTTGCATTCTCTCTCCCTGTTCCTCCCTATAATTCTATTTTGCTTCTGATCACTACTATGCTTAATCTACTCTACCTTCTCAGAGTACCTCTCATTGACTTTCTCCTATCCTCTTTCCATTCTACTTCCCTTTTGGGTAAGACAGATTTCTATATCCAACTCTTAGTCCAGGGGTGGGGAATCTGCAGCCTCAAGGCCTGATGTAACCTTCTAGGCCCTTTACTGTGACCTTTGAACTAAGTTAGTTTTACAGAGCAAATTCTTTTATTAAGCAAATTTGTTCTGTGAAGTTTGGATTGAGTCAAAGGGCCATACTTGAGGCCTACAGCATTACATATGGCCTCAAGGCTGCAGATTCCACAAACCTGTCTTAATCCTATTTTAATCAATGCTGATGAGAATGAGGTTCAAGCTTTGCCTGCAACCCAAATTTCCCCTCCATTGTTGTGTGCCTCATATATGTGAGATAATTTCCCCATGCTTCCTCTTTCTTCCCTTCTCTGAGTGCATCCCTATTTCTCATCCACTAATTTTCTTTGAAGATCATCCTATCATAGCCAACTCACTCCCATATACTCTGCCTCTGTGTACTCTTTTAAACTGACTTGATAACAATGAAGTTTTTTTATGTGTTACTAGTAGCATCTCATGTAAGAATAACAGTTTAAAATTATTTAGTCCCTTATGACTTCTCTTTCATGTTTAACTTTTTACCCATATCTTGAGTCTTCTATATGAAAGTCAAATATTCTTGCCAAGATGGTGGAGAGAAGCCAGGATGTTTCATGAACTTTCCCAAGTTCCCCCTGAGATAATGTTAAATTAATCCTCTAAATGCATTCTGGAGTGACAGGACCTACAAAACAATGGAGTGAAACAATTTTTTCAGTTTAAGATAATTTAGAATAACATTAAGAATGGTCTATCTCATTTGGGTAAAAGGAGAGAACATCCCAGTGCAAATGGTGTCCAGACAAGCCAGAGAGGATTCTTAGCTACACCACTCATCAACAACGAAGGACCTATGGTGTGGGATCATCAGGCCAGCAGTGAGGCCTCCAGCCCCACTGCAGACAGCAAATTTTTAGCCTCAGAACCCTGGCAAAACAGGTGTGACTAAGCTTGGCATTCCCAGTGTTGTGGGCAAGCTGCTACTACCTGAGCACTCAGAGCAGAAATCCAGTTACCAGGCCTCTGGCCCTGATCATAAGAAACTTGGAAGTGTGTGATGGTGTTCAAATTAGGATCTTTTGCTTAATTTGTTTTTGTTTTACTGAAATTGCTTCTTATTGAATAATGGATTAAAGATCTTTCCCATCTGCCAGGCCTAGAGGCCTGTGGGCTACCCGAGTCTTATCTTACCTCACCTCCCGAGGTCTTCGGATGGCCAAGCTGGATGCTCGTATGAGAGAAAGGACGTTCCAGAGTCGAACAAGGGTTGAGCTTTATTTCAGGGTCTCGGTTACAAGTGCAGGGGAATTCTTCCTTAGGAGGGAGAGAGAAAGATCTCCCAAGGAGACAAAGATCTTACAATAAGAGATTGGAAGTAGAAGTATAAGTGGGGAGAGAGGGGGAGGGGAGAGAGGAAAGAGGAAAAGCGGAGCCTTGTGTCCTCACACGTGGCCCCTCCGCCCAAGAGAGCTTTCAGGCTTTCCTGGTCCTACTTAAGCTCTCCAGCCACATAGTTTGCATCTGAATACCGTGCTGTTAGGTGTGCCCAGATCCGGGACAATCTCGAGGGCGGGGAGAGCTCTCTCCCATCATGTTTCTCACGGGAAGAGGCGGAAATACACGAGATAGCTCGGTTCACCTCGATTCCCAGTCGTTTCCTGGGGGGGCCTCGTGAGAACTCTAAGATTTAGAAGTTCCCACCTTTACCCGCCCGAGACTGTCCACATGGAATTGAGCTTCCATCCCCAGCACCCACCCACTGATGAGCCTGCCTATTGAGGGAAGCTTGATTAGGCAAGTAGTTTTGTAGAAGGTCCCAAGTACTTTTTCTTTTCTTTTTCCGTTGAGGCACTGAGTCAGAGGGTTATGTTCTCTGGCTCTGAAAAGTGTATAAATACTCTGAAGGTGATGTTTTACCTTAGGACTTACTGAATAGAAGTGTTTGTTTGGCCAGAAGAGGAATCTGCGAAGTTGATAAGGATCCCCTACACACACTTTGAAAAAACCCAGGTTTTCCCTCTCTGGTAAAAATATATGTATATTAATGGTCAGACATTTTGGGCAATCAGGAAAAAAAATCAACAGATTGTAAAAGGAAGTAGGAAAACTTAGTGAAGAAAACAACTCCTTAAATAATATAATTGGCCAACTGGAAAAAAAAATCCACTGAAAAGAATAAGTACATCAGCCTCACTTCTTCCCCAGAGACATCTGAATCCAGAGACCAGATATTCCTCAGGATGACTGGAGATGACTCAGGATGAGGAAACTGGGGTTAAGTGACTTGCCCAAAGTCACACAGCTAGTGAATATCAAGTGTCTGTGGTGAGATTTGAACTCAGGTCCTCATGACTCCTACACTGGCATTCTATCCACTGCACCACCTAACTACCCTTTTAAAAGAAGAAATGGCCTAATAGATGAGGAGGTGCAAAATCTAACTGAAAAACATATTTTCTTAAAAAATAGAGTTAGGAGAGTGGGATTTAATGACTCTATGAACATCAAAATCAGTCAAAAATCATAAGAATAAAAAAAATGAAATTGTAAAATACCTCATTGAAAAATCAACTTACTTGGAAAATAGATCAAGGAGAGATCAGTTAAGAATTATTTGACTCCCTGAACATCATGATAAACAAAAGAACCTAGGCAGAATCTTTCAGGAAATTATCAAACAAATTGTCCTGATATCCTAAAACAAGAGAGCAAAGTCATAATTGTAAGAATCCACCAACTCCTAAAAGAGATACCAAAATGAAAATTCCCAGGAATATTGTAACAAAATTCTACAATCATCAGGTTAAGGGGAAAATACTGCAAGAAGGCAGGAAGAAACAATTCACATACCAAGGAGCCACAGTCAGGATTACCCAGAATTTAGCAGCTTCTATATTAAAGGATCAACAGACTTATATGATGTTCTGCAAGACAAAGGATCTTAGATTACAACCAAGAGTCAACTATACATAAAAATTGATCATAACCTTTTAAGGGAAAATATGGACAAATATCTGTGCATCGAACAGAGCTGAACAAAAAGTTCAATATTCAAATACAAGATTCAATAGAAACTTGAAATGGGAAATAGGAAAGAAAAAAGATTATTACATAAAATTAAACTTTCCATCTCTACACAGGAAGATGATACTCTAAACACATTAATAAAATGGAGATAGAGGAGATCAATGAATTGGGAGTGCAACCAAAAAATGCTAGAAAAAGAGCAAATTAAAAATCACTAGTTAAGTACCAAATTAAAAATTCTGAAAATCAATGGAGAGACAATTAATATCAAAAGTAAGAAAGCTAACCTCTGGTTTTACAAAAATGAAAAAAAAGCACTACAATAGACAAAGCTTTGGTTAATTTTATTTTTTTAAAAAAATGAAAGAAAAGATTAAATTAAAAGGGTGAATTTACCATCAATGTAGAGAAAATTGAAACAATAATTCGGTGTTACTTTGCCAAACTGTATGCCAACAAATCTCAAAATCTCATTGAAAATGGTAAATACTTACAAAAATAGAAATTGCCCAGTTTACCAGAAGAGGAAATGAAATACTTAAATAATCTCATTTCAGAAAAGACAAATTGAACAAGCCATCAATGAAATCCATGAGAAAAAAATCTCCAGGGTCAAAGGATTTAGAAGTAAATTATACCAAACATTTAAAGAATATTTAATTCTAATACTATACAAACTATTTAGAAAGATCTGTGAAGAAGGAATGAGTCCTACCAAATTCCTCTTATGACACAAATATTGTGGGATACCTAAAACAGGAAGAGTAAAAACAGAGAAAGAAAACTGCAAATCAATTTTCCTAATGAATATCAATGCAAATATTTTAAACTAAATATTAACAAAGAGATTACAGCAAGATAATACACTATGAGCACATGGAATTTATACCAGTAATGAAGGATTGGTTCAATATTAGCTAATCTATCAGCATAATTGACCATATCAATAAAAAAACTAAAAAATCATATGATTATCTCAAAAGATACAGCAAAAATTTCTGACAAAGTACAGAATCCATTCCTATTAAGACACTAGGGAGCATAGAAATATAGGAATCATTCCTTAAAATGATAGGTAGTATCTATTGAAAACCATCAGCAAGTACTATACATAATGGGGATGAGCTAGAAGCATTCCCAAAAAGATCAGGGGTGAAACAAGGATGCCTACAATCACTAATATTATTCAATATTGTAATAGAAATGTTAGTTTCAGCAATGAGCAAAGAAAACAAATCAAAGGAATTAGCCCAGGACAGGCAGCGAGGAAACCAAACTTTCTCTCTTTGTAGATGATATGATGGTATACTTAAGGAATCCTAGAGAATCAACTAAAAAACCATTTGAAACAGTTAACAACTTTAGCAAGCTTGCAGAATATAATATAAACTCACATAAGCCATCAGCATTTCCATCAACAATGCCCAGCAGCAAGGGATAGAAAGAGCAGTTCCATTTGAAACAACTGTAGACAATATACATTATTTGGGAGTCTACCTACCAAGATAAGCACAGAAACCATATGAACACAATTACAAAACATTTGTCATGAAGAAAAAGCAAATCTAAACAACTAGAAAAATATCAATTGTTGGTGAGTAGGCCAACCCAATTTAATAAACTCCACCAACAGTGCATTTGTGTTCAGGTTTCTGATATCCTCTCTAAAATCCAGTATTTTTCTTTTTGTCATATTAACTACTCTGATAGATGTGAGGTATTACCTCAGAGCTGTTTTAATTTGCATTTCTCTAATCAATACTGATTAGAACATTTTTATATTAATATGGATAGCTTTTATTTCTTTATCTGAAAATTGCCTGTCCATGTCATTTGACCATTAATCAACTGGGATGAAATGACGTGCATTTTTATAAATTTTACTCAGTTCTGTATATATTTAAGAAATGAGACCTTTATCAGATATGCATGTTACAAATTCCCTCTAGTTTTTTGCTTTCCTCATTTATTGATTTTCTTTGTGCAATTTTTTTTTAATTTTATATAATCAAAATTATCCATTTTACATTTTGTAATGTTCTCTATATCTTCTTTGATCCTAAATTCTTCCCTTATCAATAAATCTTACAGGTAAATTATTCCATGCTCTCTGAATTTACTTATGGTGTCATCCTTTATGTGTAAATGTACCTATTTTGTACTTATCTTGGTGTACCGTGTGAGATGTTGGTCTATATCTAGTTTTTATCACACTGTTTTCCAGTTTTCTCAGCAGTTTTGGTCAAAAATGAGTTTTTGTTCAAATTGTTGAATTGTACTACTAACTCTAAAAATCTTATCATGTGTAGAACACTGTGCAAGTCATTGGGCATATGTGGATGGAATGAAAAATAGTTCCTTCAAAGAGATTTAATTCTGTGGACAGAATACACCATATAAATATGTAGCGGATAATTTAAGCAGGAGCAAAGCATTGGAAATTACTAGGAAAATTAAAATCCCCCACAGAAAGTGGAAAATTAATTGCTCCTTTAAGAAAAGAAAAAATATTTCACACAATGGATTTGAGGAAAAACTGTATATTTGCCACTATTAGTATGAGATCTTGAGACTTTCTGGTCTTACTCCTTTTTAAGGCATCTTTCCATTTATTAGCTCACTATCACTCTCACTGTCGACTAAATTTTGCATCATCTAAAACAGTAACAATTTGCATCAGATCAAGAGAAATATAATGAATTATATTTATCACCAAATGCTAGGCATGACCACCTTTTTTATAAATAATATATTTTATAAATGAGGTATTGTCATCTCCAGTTTATTTTTCATTAGGTCTTTCATAGTAAGCTGGCTATTGTGTAATGGTCAGAGCAAAACTAGGGAGGATGGTTTAGAGGACCAAATTCAAATACCACAAGCTTATGAATCAGTCTGAAAATTCCAAAGCAAAATGATTTTGTTCCTCATCATCTAGTTATGTCATAGTGAATATGCTAATATTGCTAGTGATAATGAATATTAGAGTGAATATACTATATTAAAACATATGCTATAATATTAATAATAGCATACAAGTATGTGGTGCTTCAAAGTTCATGTAAAAGTGCTGCGTCTATTATCATTATAAACTTACTTTAAAATTAAGAAAACTGAATCACAAAGAATTTAAATGTTTTGCATATATTTTCTAGCCATTATTCTTCCATACACCACAGGAAAGTTGTGAGCAAAATTTTAAAATTCTTGTAGCAAAAATAGAAATAATCATTTGTGCTTCCAGGTCACAAAGCACTTCTAGAAATATTTCCTTTTTTAAAATTCTTGTAATAACTCTGCATGGTAGGTAACGCAAATATTACTTCTATGGGAAGGATAATACTTTGTTTCAAATAGACCTTGGTTCAAGTCCTGAGTATTCCATTTGTTCTTTGTAAAATTGTGGGTAAGCTACTTTGCCTCTCTGAAGCTCACTTTCATCACCTGAAAAATAAAGATAATACATATCTTAATATCAAGGATTCTTATAGGACAGATGAGTTACACTGCAAAAAATGGAACAAATCTGGTCAGAGGTCAGAAGGGAGGAGAATCTTCCAGGCAAGTATATAATATGAACAGATATTTGGCAATGGGCAAGGAAATTGTCTCTTTTCTCGTGCATATTTTTCCTTGACTGGAGTCACTAGGATCAGGATAAAAATATCTTCTTGGATCTCTGATGCAGAATGTAGCTGGATGAAGAACCTTTAGCTGGATTGAATGATGGCCATTTGTTTACATTTCTTAGTAGTCTCAGATTACTAATATTTGAAACAGATTGAATGGCATATTAAATAATCCATCTGATAAATTAGCTACCATCCTTCCAGAACTAAGAATAGAATATTTATAAAAGACTCCCATGTTTTAGCCTTTTGTCAAGTGAATCTAATTAAGTACACTTCTCCATAATCTTTTCTTTTCCCTCTTCCCTCATTGCATGCATTTATACAGCTAACAGGCAAGTTGATCAATGGAAGAGACATTAAAGACCATCTGCTACTATCATTTTAATGATGAGAAAACTGAGACCCAAATAAATAAAGTGACATTCTCAAGGTCACATGGATAATAAATAGCAGAGATAGAATTTGAACTCTGACTACAGATTTATTACATGTCCTCAGTCTATGATGGTGTGGGAACTATGCCTTCATGATCAGAGAATAATCAAATTTCAGTGAGCAAGGGTTCTCAACTTGCAATCCTTCATTTCATAAAAGTAGTTTGATAACTATATTTCAGCGAAATAGCTTTTCTTTGTAATCATATTTTTTATTTAATTCATTTAAAAATATTATGTTGAAAGCTTCATAGGTTTCACCAGGCTACTATAGAGATTTTGGGCACAAAAGGTATTAAGAACTCATGGGCTAATGATTTTTATCTAGACTAGTGGCATCAAACACAAATAGAAATCAGGGCCACTAAACTGTACGTAGGACCTCTGTGGGTGGAATATTGTCCTAGGAAACCACGGATTAACATCTTTGTTCTACTTTATTTTTGTATTTTGTTAAATATTTCCCAGGTTCATTTTAATGTGATTCCAACTGTACTTGAAGTGTTGTCCAAGCCTGTTTTTTGACACTTCTGATACAGACTGACTCAGTGTAGGAATTCCTTCTGGACCATTCCTAATAAATATTCCTTAATAAGTTTTCTTTATGGGGGCAGAGCCAAGATGGTGGAGTAGAAAGATAGGCCTGTTGTAGCTCTCCCCTCAAAGTCCATAAAATACCTGTAAAAATGACTCTAAACAAATTCTAGAATAGCAGAAGCCGCAAAATGACAGAGTGAAAGAGATTTCCAGTGCAAGGCAGGCTGGAAGGTGGAAAGCAAAGGTCTATCACACCAGGCTCAGAGTGGAGCACAGCCCATGGAGCATAACCAAGCCTTGGCCACACAGCATGGCAGGGACAAGACTGGAGCAGGCTTCAGGGCACAGAATCCCGGATAACAGCTGTGAATCCCAGATTCCTCAACCAATAAGTGCCAGAAAAAACTTCAAATGTCAGTGAGAAAGCTCTTTCACATGGGTGAGAAGGGAGTAGGGTCCTGACCTAGGCCTGGTCACAGGTGGCTGCAGCATCCATTTTGGGAGCCAACGTCCTAAAGACCCCTGGGGAATCAAGTGGCTGATCTGAATCTCAGCCCTGAATGGAGACCCTGGGGTGAGAAGGAGCTTTGGCGTGATGGACCTGGAGGGAGTTGTGGAGAGGGAACTCTACTCACAGATCCTGTGCAGAAAAGAGTGCTTGTAGTTGCTCCTAGACCAGAGTGCAGGCCAGGAGAACATTAACTCCTATTCCTTGATTGTGCCATTTTAGAGGAACCAAGAAATTACAGGTCCCTAGAATATACCCTCCACTTGACCAAGGACTCAGAAGTCAAGTAACTGGCTGGAAAAAATGTCCAAAAAAGGGAAAAAAATAAGATGATAGAAGGTTACTTTCTTGGTGAATGGCTATTTTTCTCCATTCCTTTGAATGAGGAAGAACAAAGAATATCATTAGAGGGAGACATCAAAGTCAAGGCTTCTTCATCCAAAAGTTCCAAAATAAATCTGCAATTGTGTCAGGCCATGGAAGAGCTCAAAAGAGATTTTGAAAATCAAATAAGAGAGGTGGAGGAAAAATCAGGAAGAGAAATGAGAGTGATGCAAGAAAATCATGAAAAGCAAGTCAACAACCTGCTAAAGGAGATCCAAAAAAATGCTGAAGAAAATAACATTTTTAAAAATAGACTAACTCAAATGGCCAAAGAGGTACAAAAAGTCAATGAGAAGAAAAATGCTTCCAAAAGCAGAATTAGGCAAATAGAAAAGGAAGTTCAAAAATCCCTGAAGAAAATAGTTCTTTAAAACATAGAATGGAGCAGATGGAAGCTAATGACCTTATGAGAAACCAAGAAATTACAAAACCAAACCAAGAGAATGAAAACAATAGAACACAATGTGAAATATCTCATTGGAAGAACAGGTGACCTGGAAAATAGGTCCAGGAGAGACAATTTTAAAATTATGGGGCTACCTGAGAGCCATGATGAAAAAAAAAAAAGCATGGACATCATCTTTCATGAAATTATCAAGGAAAATTGTCCTGATATTTTAGAACCAGTGAGTGAAATAAATATAGAAAAAATCCACCAGTCACCTCTTGAAAGAGATCCCAAAAGGAAAACTCCTAGGAATATTTTAGTCAGATTCCAGAGTTCCCAGATCAAGGAGAAAATATTGCAAGCACCTAGAAAGAACCTATTCAAGTATTTTGAAAATATAATCAGGATAACACAAGATATAGCAGCTTCTACATTAAGATATCAAAGGACTTGGATTATGATATTCCAGAAGTCAAAGGAACTAGGATTAAAACCAAGAATCACCTATCCAGCAAAACTGATTATAGTATTTCAGGGTCAAAAAATGGTCATTCCATGAAATAGAGGAATTTCAAGTATTCTTGAAGAAAATATCAGAGCTGAATAGAAAACTTGACTTTCAAACACAGGAATCAAGAGAAGCATGAAAAGGTACACACGAAAGAGAGATCATAAGGGATTTGCTAAACTTGAACTGTTTACATTCCTACATGGAAAGATAGTATTTATAACTCTTGAACTGTTCTCAGTATTCGGGTAGTTGGAGGGATTACACACATACAGACAGAGGGCACAAGGTGAGTTGAATAGGAAGGGATGATATCTAAAAAAATAAAATTAAGGGCTGAGAGAAGAATATATTGGGAGGAGAAAGGGAGAAATGGAATTGGACAAATTATTTCTCATAAATGAGGCAAGAAAAAGCATTTTCAATTGATTCTGGTATCCATCTCCATTTTATGGGAGAGTTCATCCCATTCACATTCACAGTTATGATTACTATCTGTGTCTTTTCCTTCATCCTCTTTCCCATCATTTGTGCTTTTAGTTCTCCCTTCTCCCTTCCCCTCCACAATACTTTTAATTTTTGACCACCACCTCTCGCAGTCTTCCCTTCCTTCTTTCAGCCCTCCTCCCTTTTATTCCCCTTATTCCTTACTACTTCTTCCCCCACTTTTAGTGTCCCCTCCCTTTTCTTTCCCCCTTCTCTCTACTTCCTATACAGCTAGTTAGATTTATGCATTTAAGATTGTGGTTTCCTCCTTGAACCAAATCAGATGAGAGTAAATATCATACAATGCTCATTTGCCTCCCCTCTTTCCCTCTACTGTAATATGATTTTGTGCCTCTTCCTGTAATGTAATTTACCATTTTATGTCTCCTCCTTTTCACATCTCCCGTTACAATCCCTTTTCAGCCTTTAATCACATTTTTATCATCACATCATTTACTTTATATCTGCTCCGTCTGTCTATGTATATCCTTTTTATATTTTGTAATAAATATGTGATTCTCAAGATTAACAATTATCATCTTCCTTTATAGGGATGTAAACAGTTTTCCCAAATTGAGTAACAAGGTTTTGTCCCCTGTTTACCCCATTATGCCTCTCTTGAGACCTGCATTTGAAGACTGAATTTTCTATTCAGTTCAGGCCTTTTTATCAGGAAGGTCTTGAAATCTCTTATTTCATTGAATGTCCATATCCTTGCCTAAAATGTTATGCTGAACTTTGTTGGGTAATTGATCCTTTGTTCCAGTCCCAGCTCCTTTGCCTTATAGAATATCATATTGCAATTCCCCCGATCTTTTAATGTAGAAGCTTCAAGGTCCTGTGTGATTCTGATTGTAGCTCCTCAATATGTGAATGATTTCTTTCCAGCTGCCTGTAGTATTTTCTCCTTCAATTGATAGTTCTGGAATTTGGCAATGATATTCTTTGATGTTTTAAGTTTGGGATCCCTTTTGAGAGGTAAATAGTGGATTTTTTCTATTACTACTTTACCCTTTGGATCTAGCACTTCTGGGCAGTTTTCCTTGATGATTTCTTGTAAGGTATTTTCCAGGCTCTTTTTTTATCACAGCTTTCTGGTAGGCCAATCATTCTTAGATTTTTCTCTCCTGGATTTATTTTCTAGGTCAGTTGTTTTTCCAGTTAAATATTTTACATTATCTTCTCTCTTTTCATTCTTTAGATTTTTGTTGGACTGATTCTTGATGTCTCATAGAGTTATTCGTTTCTACTTGCCCAATTCTAATTTTTATCAAATTGTTTTCTTCAGTTAACTTTTGCATCTCCTTTTCAATCTGTCCAATTATTCCTTTTAAGGAATTATTTTCTCCAGTTAGTTTTTGTACTTCCTTTTCCATTCATCCAATTTGCCTTTTCAAGGAGTCATTCCCTTCCATGAGTTGTTTTTTCATACTTTTAAAATCATTGGTCAGTTTTTCTTCTGTTTCCTTCTTCAGCTCTTCCAAGAGTGATCTTTGTGCTGGGGACCAGTCCCTTCTGAAGTTTCAGATGGAAATACAGTCTCAATACTAACATCTTTTTTATTCGTGTTTTGGTCCTTGGCTCCGTAGATAGTATCTCTATAGTCTTTTCTTTCCTGCCTTTCTTCTTGACACATGATGATGGTAATCACCCTTTTCCTAGCTTTTAAAGTAGATCTCTGTTTCGAGGGCACAAAGGGCTCTGTCCCACAGTTCTTGTGCTTTGAACTTGAGGCTTTATGTGTTGTGGTCTCTGGTTCTTTCAGACAGAAGCTAAAGTTCTGCAGCTTACCTGATACTGAGCTGGCTATTGGGAGAAAGCAGAGATCAAGTGAAGAATTTTTGTGATTCCCAGGATTTACCCTGGAACTAGCTTGATAAGGGTGATGAGAGGGCTGGTCTGGCCACAGGAATTCCCTGATGAACTACAGCATGGTCAAGCTCAGTGTTTGGTGATCCCATTTGCCCTAGTGCCTTCCTGATTCCCCTGGGGTGCTGAGGCTCTTCTGATGTTGGTAGTTGCAGGCTCTAGAAGTCCTTTTGGTTTGCTGAGGTGGGGCTTTCTGGGAGAGCTCCTGTCCTGTACTGGTCCCCTTCAGCCCCAACAAGAGCGACCTTCCTTCACAATTTTCCTAGCTTCACATACTATGAGATTGTTTGCCCCTTCTGCTGATCCCACTGTTCCAGGATTTTTCTGGGGAAATATTTGGAGTCTTTCAAGGTCAACAAATGGAAGGGGAGAGAGCATTTACTGATCGCTCCACCATTTTGACTCCCAGAAGTTCAAGTAGGTGACTTACAGACATTTAATCTGTGGGCTGATAATCTCAGGAGCAGCTGCTGTAGATACCTGTGAGTCTGCGGGTCTCACTCACTTGGTTTTGCTGAGCTGCTATCCTGGGTTGATATACCTGAGATTCTATAATGCAGCCTCTGCTTCCTATCACCTGGGGCTTCCTGCTTAGCCCTACCATGGTGGGGATGTGCTAGTACATCCTGTGTGCTGTGAGCTGTGTGCTTCTCAAGCCTCATGGAATGTATCCTTTCAATAAACCTTTCAGTCTGTACTGGGCTATGAATCTGCAACAGCCTGTCTCCTATTGGATTCTGCCCCTCCAAAATCTAGTCAGATTCTGTTTTAAGAGCTATCTGAAGGAATGTGTTTAAGTCTTATGTGAGCAGTTGCTCTCACTCCTACATCTTGTCCCAGCCCCCAGCTAGATTTATTTTTTCTCCCCAAGAGTTCAATTTTGAAATGCAGTCAAGTGGAGTTGTGTTAATATTTTGATAATTTGTTTTGTTTTAGAAAACAGATAAGGGGAAGAAGACCCAGAATTTGTAAAAATTTTAAATTAGATTTTAGCAAAAAGAAGACAGGAGCTTATCACAAGAATAATACATTATGATCAGGTAGGATTTATACCAGGAATACAGGACTGGTTCAATATTAGAAAAACTATTAGCAGTATAGATCACATCAACAACAAACCTAACAGAAACCACATGATTATTTCAATAGATGCAGAAAAATCTTGTGACAAAATAAAACACCTAATCCTATTGAAAACACTGGAGAGCATAGGAATAAATGAAATTTTCCATAAAATAATAAATAGTATCTGCATAAAATCTACAGCAAGCTTTATATATAATGGAGATAAGTTAGATGCATTTCCAATAAGATCAGGGGTGAAACAAGGATGTTCGTTATCACCGCTATTAATCAGTATTGTACTAAAAATGTTACCTTTAGCAATAAGAGAAGAAAAAGAGAGTGAAGCAATTAGGATAGGCAAAGAAGAAACTAAGTTATTACTCTTTGCAAATGACATGATGATATACTTAGAGAATCCCAGAGATTCAAGTAAAAACAGTTTATTGAAATAATAAACAACTTTGTCAAAGTTGCAGGTTACAAAATAAACTCACACAAATCTTCTGCATTTCCTTTTATTACTAACCAAGACCAACAGCAAGAAAAAGAAAGAGAAATTCCATTTAAAGCTAAGATAGATAATATAAAACATTTGGGAGTCTACCTGTTAAAACAAATCCAGGAACTATAGGAACACAACTACAAAATACTTTTTGCACGAAGTCAGATCTAAATAAGTGGAAAACCTTTTGCTGCTCATGGGTAGGCCAAACCAATATAATAAAATGACAGTTCTGTCTTAGTTAATTTACTTATTCAGTGCCATACCAATCAACCTGTCAGATAATTATTTTCTAGAGCTATAAAAAATGATCACAAAATTCATCTGGAAGAGCAAAAGGTCCAGAATACTGTGGAAATTAATGAAATGACATGCTAGGGAAGGTGGCCCAGCTCTATCAGATCTCAAATTGTTTTTCTAAAGCAGCAATTCTCAAAACTACTTCATACTGGCTAAGACAACAGAAGGATAGACCAGTGGAATAGTTTAGCTACTTAAGACATTGTAGTCAATGAATATAGCTATTTACTGTTTGATAAACCCAAGGACTCTAGCTTCTGGGATGAGAACTCACTGTTCGATAAAAATTATTTTGAATACTGGATAACAGTGTGGCAGAAACTAGGCATAGAGTAATGCTTGACACTGTACACAAGAATAAAGTCCAAGTGGGTACATGAACTAGGTATAAAGACTGATACTATGAACAAATTTTTGGAGCAAGAAATAGTGTATCAGATTTATGGAGAAGGGAAGTATTTTTTGACTAAACAAAAGTTAGAAAACATTATGAAGTGAAAAATGGAAAGTTTTAATAGCATTAAATTGAAAAGTTTTTGCACAACCAAACCCAACACAACCAACACTAAGAGGGATACAGAAAACTGGGAAAGTATTGTGATAAATCTTTGATAAAGGCCTCATTTCTAAAATATATAGAGAACTGAGTTGAATGTCCAAGAATACAAGTCATTCTCCAATTGATAAATGGTCAAAGGATATGAATAGGCAGTTTTCAGAGGAAGAAATTAAAGTTATCTATAGTCATATGAAAAATGCTCTAAATCACTTTTCATTAGAGAGATGCAAATGAAAACAACTCTGATATACCACATCACACCTATCAGACTGGCTAACATGACAGAACAGGAAAGATGATAAATGTTGGAGAAGATGTAGGAGAGTTGGAAGACTACTTCATTGCTGGTGGAGTTGTGAGCTCATCGAGCCATTCTGGAGAGCAATTTGGAGCTACGCCCAAAGGGCTACAAAAATATGCATACCTTTAACCTAGCAATACTGCTTCTGGGACTGTATCTTCAAGAGATCATAAAAATTGGAAAGCATCCCACATGTACCAAAAAAAAAAAACATTTATAGCAGTTCTCTTTGTGGTGGCCAAAAACTGGAAATCAAGGGGATTCCAATCAATTGGAGAATGACTGAATAAATTGTGGTGTAGGAATGTAATGGAATACTATTATACTATAAGAAATGATGAACAGGAAAACTTCAGAGAATCCTAGAAAGACACATGAACTGATACTGAGTGAAAAGAGCAGAACCAGGAGAACTTTGTACACAGTAACAAACACAGTGTGCGAGGAATTTTTCTGGTAGACTTAATACTTCATTGCAATGCAAGGACTTAAATAATTCCCAATGGTTTCTTATAGCAAAACAAACTATGGAATTTCAGTTCCAGTTTTGGGGAGGGGCTAAGACAAAAGAGAAAATACAATAAATGGCGGACAGGATAAGATAGGGGAAATGTAGTTAGTCTTTCACAACATGACTATTATGGAAGTCTTTTGCATAACTACACATGTATAGCTTCTATTGAATTGCTTGCCTTTTCAAGGGGAGGGGATGTATGGGGAAGAAGTACGGAAGAGTAGTTGGAACTGAAAGATTTAGGAACAAATGTTGAGAATTGTTTTTGCATGCAACTTGGAAATAAGAAATACAGGTAATGGGGTATAGAAATTTATCTTGACCACCAGAAAAGAGAGAAGATGGGGATAAGGGAAGCGGTGTAATAGAGGAGAGAGTAGATTGGGGAAAGGTATAATCAGAATGCATGGAGTCTTGGTATGGGGGAAGGGGAGAGATGGGGAGAAAATCTGAAACTCAAAATCTTGTAGAAATGAATGTTGAAAACTAAAAATAGATAAATAAATAAAATACATTGTTGTTATTTCTGCTTTCCTTAGTCCAGTTTGCTATGGCTGATAATTTAAGTATTGCCCTTAAGATTATGAGAAATTTCTAAGGAGGACACTCAGGAGTTCTTTGGATCTACGGAGGACCAAATGTGAAGAGACAAGCTCAAGTTAGAGCTGATAGGATTATGTTTCACAACAGGGAAGAACTTAAGTTTGTGAATTCTTAAATTTTTTTTTAATTAAATTTATTTATTTAACTTTTAACATTCATTTTCACAAAATTTTGGGTTACAAATTTTCTCCCCTTTTATCCCCTCTCCCCCCAAACACCAAGCATTCTAATTGCCCCTATGACCAATCTGCTCTCTCTTCTATCATCCCTCTCTGCCCTTGTCTCCGTCTTCTCTTTTGTCCTGTAGGGCCAGATAGCTTTCTATACCCCTTTACCTGTATTTCTTATTTCCTAGTGGTAAGAACATTACAGTTGATCCTAACACTTTGAGTTCCCACTTCTTTAGCTCCCTCCCTCTCCACCCCTTCCCTTTGGAAGGCAAGCAATTCAATATAGGCCAAATCTGTGTAGTTTTGCAAATGACTTCCATAATAGTTGTGTTGTATAGGACTAACTATATTTCCCTCCATCCTATCCTGTCCCCCATTACTTCTATTCTCTTTTGATCCTATCCCTCCCCATGAGTGTTGACCTCAAATTGCACTCTCCTCCCCATGCCCTCCCTTCTATCATCCCCCCCCACTCTGCTTATCCCCTTATCCTCCACTTTCCTGTGTTGTAAGATAGGTTTTCATACCAAAATGAGTGTGCATTTTATTCTTTCCTTTAGTGGAATGTGATGAGAGTAGACTTCATGTTTTTCTCTCACCTCCCCTCTTTATCCCTCCACTAATGAGTCTTTTGCTTGCCTCTTTTATGAGACATAATTTGCCCCATTCAATTTCTCCCTTTCTCCTCCCAATATATTTCTCTCTCACTGCTTGATTTCTTTTTTTTTTAAGATATGATCCCATCCTCTTCAATTCACTCTGTGCACTCTGTCTCTATGTATGTGTGCGTGTGGGCATGTATGTGTGTGTAATCCCACCCAGTACCCAGATACTGAAATGTTTCAAGAGTTACAAATATTGTCTTTCCATGTAGGAATGTAAGCAGTTCAACTTTAGTAAGTCCCTTATGACTTCTCTTTGCTGTTCACCTTTTCATGCTTCTCTTCATTCTTGTGTTTGAAAGTCAAATTTTCTTTTCAGCTCTGGTCTTTTCATCAAGAATGCTTGAAAATCCTCTATTTCATTGAAAGACCAATTTTTCCCCTGAAGTATTATACTCAGTTTTGCTGGGTAGGTGATTCTTGGTTTTAGTCCTAGTTCCTTTGACTTCTGGAATATCCTATTCCATGCCCTTCGATCTCTTAATGTAGAGGCTGCTAGATCTTGTGTTATCCTGATGGCATTTCCATAATATTTGAATTGTTTCTTTCTAGCTGCTTGCAATATTTTCTCCTTGACCAGGGAACTCTGAAATTTGGCCACAATGTTCCTAGGAGTTTCTCTTTTTGGATCTCTTTCAGGCGGTGTTCTGTGGATTCCTTGAATATTTATTTTGCCCTCTGGTTCTAGAATCTCAGGGCAGTTTTCCTTGATAATTTCATGAAAGATGATGTCTAGGCTCTTCTTTTGATCATGGCTTTCAGGTAGTCCCATAATTTTTAAATTGTCTCTCCTGGATCTATTTTCCAGGTCAGTTGTTTTTCCAATGAGATATTTCACATTATCTTCCATTTTTCCATTCTTCTCGCTTTGTTCTGTGATTTCTTGCTTTCTCATAAAGTCCTTAGCCTCCATCTGTGCCATTCTAATTTTGAAAGAACTATTTTCTTCAGTGAGCTTTTGAATCTTCTTTGCCATTTGGCTAATTCTGCTTTTGAAAGCATTCTTCTCATTGGCTTTTTGAACCACTTTTGCCAATTGAGTTAGGCTAGTTTTCAAGGTGTTATTTTATTCAACATTTTTTTGGTTCTCCTTTAGCAGGGAGCTGATCTGCTGTTCATGCTTTGACTTCATGTCTCTCATTTCTCTTTCCAGCTTTTCCTCTACCTCTCTAACTTGATTTTCAAAATTTTTTTTGAGCTCTTCCATGGCCTGAGCCCATTGGATGGGCTGGGACACAGAAGCCTTGATTTCTGTGTCTTTGCCTGATGGTAAGCATTGTTCTTCCTCATCAGAAAGGAAGGGAGGAAATGCCTGTTCACCAAGAAAGTAACCTTCTAAAGTCTTATTTCTTTTCCCTTTTCTGGGCATTTTCCCAGCCAGTGACTTGACCTCTGAATATTCTCCTCACACCCACCTCACCTCCTGATCCTCCCAGCCAGCGTTTGGGGTCTGAGATTCAAATGCTGCTTCCAGCCTCAGGGCTTTTGGCGGGGACAGGGCTGCTATTCAGTGTGAGATTAAGTTCAGGTGCTGAGGTTGGGGCAGGGCCACCTCTCAGGCTCAGTTCCCTCAGGGGGTTTATGCACAGACCTTCCACAATGGATCCAGGCTCCCGCCCGCTTGGGGAGCCCCTGTCTGCAGCCGCCTCTCAGCTTCTACCTCCCAAGGGGGCCTGAGTTATGGGGGCACCCCACTCCCCTCTCGACCCACCAAAGAGACTCTCTCACCGACCCCTGTCACCTGTGGGTGGAGGAACTTGTGCGGCCGCTGGAGATCCCGTCCTTGAAACCTGCTCGGACCTGTACCTCTCGGTGCCGCGGCCGCGGCAGGTCTGGGCTGGGCTCCACGCCTGCAGTGCGACGGACCTTTTGTGAGAGAATTGCAGGTCCCTCTGTGGGTGGAGGGACCCGCGTGGCTGCTGGAGATCCCGTCCCTGAAGCCCGCTCGGATCTTTTCCTCTCGGTGCTGCGGCTGCGGCAGGGCTGCACTCAGCTCCCAGTCCCGGCGCCCAGTCTGCAGCGCGAAGGACCCCCCCCCACGAGAGGTTTGCAGGTCTCTCTGGAACAGAAATCTCCCTCGCTCCAATGTTCCATGGCCTCTGGGTGCAGAATTCTCCGTGAGTTACTTCCCTGTAGCTGTTCTATGGTTTGTGGGTTCGGAGCTATGTGTATGTGCGTCTTTCTACTCCGCCATCTTGGCTCCGCCACTCGTGAATTCTTAAATAAAATACATAGGAAAATTATGGAATATTTGGCCTTGGGGATGTATTTGAGTAGTTTTGATATTAATCTACCTAAATCAGGAAAGTAGAACTGATGATCTTTTGATATCTATTAAACTTGGTAAGAAGACTAAAGATGTTGATATTTAAGGAACAGTTAAAGGAATATTGGGTATTTAGTCTGGAGAAGTATAGACATAGTGGGAACATGGTAACTATCTTTAGCTATTTCAGTCATTGTCATGTGGAAATGGGATTGGAGTTGGAGTTATTCTGTGTAGCACCAGAAGGTAGAACTAGGAATCATAGGTAGAAGTTTATAGACACAGAGAAAGACAGACAGACAGAAAGACACACACACACACACACACACACACACACACACACAGAGACAGACAGACAAAGTAACAGATGTAGAGAGTAACAAAAAGAGGTTGGCTCTATGTAAGGAAAAATTCTTTGACCATTACTCCTGTCCTCAAGTTGAATGGGCTGTTATAGAGGGCAATGAATGTCTTCAAGTAGAAGCTGGAGGACCACATGCCAAAGTTGTATAAAAAGATTCTTACTGAAGCATGAGTTGGACTTGTTGATGTCTGAGGTCCCTTCAAGCTCTAGTTCTGGAATTCTGTGATTCTGTAGCTAAAGCAGGTGTTCTGCCACATTTTATACTACAGTACCTCTCCCCAGGAGGTGAAGAATCTTCCTTGTGCTGAGGAAATGAAGTTAACTAAGCCATCCTATACTTAAGTCTCTCCTTTCTCCCTTCCCACTGAATCAATAGAGGCCTTCTCCTGATGTACATGAGTCCCAGCTGAAACTGGAAAAGTATCCAGTGATTAGTCACTGACAGCTCTCAACATACTTGTCTCCCCCACCATAATGAGAGAGTTGGGAAAGCACCATCATTACCACTCAAGGTGCCATGGCACAGAGTCAGAATGACAAGGAAGGCAAGGACAATTTAGAGGCCCTTTGCCAAAAGTCTAGCAGGGCTGGTAATCAACCAGATGGAGAGGAAATGAAAGCCCTGGGTGGGTGTCCAACCCCTGTTAACTAATATAATCATGCAAGGCATATAATCTGAAAGTTTGAAGAGAACATAGAGGTCATTTAGTCCAAGCCCCTGCCTGATAGATGAATTTGCTTTATGGCATATTGGCAGTCAGCCTGAGCTCCTCCAGTGACAGAGTACCCATTGTTTCCTGGTGTACTACTTCCATTCTGTGGATGAACAATTATTTTCACGTACCAATATTATACAGGGTATGTAAAAGTCTTGGTGAAGTTTTAAGCTATGTAAAGTTTTACAAAGCAATTTTTACAAAGCAATTTTATTAGCCTTATTTTATAGAGATAGAAATTTAGGCAAAGAGATTTTCAATTAATTGTCCAGGGTTAATGTGTTAGTAAGCCTCAGACTTCAGATTCCAACCTATGTTTCTCATAATTCTAAATCTATCATTTTTGCATTATGTCACATTGACTCTTATGATCTGGTGGAAGGAAATACCAAAGAAATAACTAAATCAGGGCCTGAATCAAGGTCTTGTCTAAGAGCAAAGAGAATTATATCAATTGGACTACCATGAAAATCCTGATATTTCTTATAATGGGCAAAATTTTCCACTTTGTAATCCTTCTCTTATTGGTTAAAATCCTCTCTTCCAGAGATATTTCAGAAATATAGGTAATTATATATTCTTCTAATATCCATTCAACTGCAATATTCCATTATGACTTCTCATTGTTGAGAGAAGTTATTTGGCAAAGACTATTGTGTCTTGATTCTGTCTTTAGGGACCCTTTCTGTCCTCTAGGCAAGTATGGCTGAGCCAGGAGAAAATGCCCTGAGATTCTAGCATTTGGCATTAGGCCATATACTGTTGATTCTTGGAGATTCTTTTCCTTATCCATGTGCCACCCACAGTGCTTGGAAATATAATAGATATTTGATTAATGTCAACTAACTGAATGATCAAGAGGTGGTGCTCATTAGTTTTTGCTCTGGCCAAACTATAACTCCTGATGAGGCTGTAAATGGATGTAGTTTACCTCAAGTGCTTTCCCACCCAAGGTCTGTTGACAGCTGGGATCTGGAATTTGGTTAATTGACTGCACCCCTCCAGTCCAGCAGTGGTGAGCCATTTGGAGAGCTGTTTTACCCTCCATGGGAATGATGAACATCTAACCAGTTTTTGGCTCAGAAACAATCAGAAGTAACTAAATAAGACAAGATTCATGTTTCATCTAAGGAGTGAAACAGATAACCTTTAATATTCCACAGTCAGAGTAAAAAATGTTTTTAAGGATATCTAATGCAACTTATAATGAATAGAGTAAACCCTTTACAAAATTCGAAAGATGTTGTCATCCTTTCTGCATTTTAAAGTCACAGGTAAGGGGGATTCCACTACTTCTTGAGGCATCTAAGCCCACTTTTAGAGAACTCATTTTAGGAAGTTTGAGTTTGTTTGGTTTTATTTTCCTATATCAAATCCTCAATCTGTCTCTTTGCATATCTTTCCCTTTGTACTTAGTATTGCCCTTTGAAGGAAAAGAGAAGTATAATTTCTTTTTCATGTGACAGTCCTTTAGATGCTGAAGATAGCTATTATGCCCTTTTAACATAGATGTTCTCCAAACTAAACATCCCCAGTTACTTATTGAGCTCCCATTACAATTTACATACTAAAAAGCTAGCTAATTAAGTGAGTTGCTTTGATCCCAACCCTGTATGTGGATATACTGCCACCATTAGCTTGTGGTATATGCTACCACCACCCCAGCTCTTAGGGTCATTGAAGGAAGAAAAAAAAAACATTTATTAAATACCTACTACGTGACATGCACTGTGCTAAATGCTTTACAAGTGTTTGATTCTCACAAGAACTCTGGGAGGCAAGTGCTGTTAATATCCCCATTTTATAGAAGAGGAAACTGAGGCAAACAGAGGTTAAAAGACTTGCATAGGATTACTTGGCTCATATCTTAAGCTGTATTTAAACTCAGGTATTCCTGATTCAAGGTTCAGTTCTCTATCCAAGGTACAATCTAGTTAATTGATAAATCATTCTATCTCTTATTTCAGGTAACAAGAAATGACTAACAAGAATGAAATATGGCAAAAATTGAGCCCTTTCTGTATCTCAGAGTGCTTTAATATCCAGTATCACACTCTATCTTCACACTTTATGAAAAGGCATCTTACAAAGGAGAATACTAAAGCTTAGGAATAGTTATTGTATAAGTTCACATATCTATTAAATGGCAGAGTGAGGATGCATACTTGAGTCTTCTGATTCCTGGTTTATTTTTATTTTTTCTTATTCAGCATAACATATTGTTTTTACAAAGTGTTATCCCAGTATTGATTCAACAAAAAGGTCATGTAGGTACAAACATCAGTCTTTACCCTCAAGGAGCTTAAAAATCTAATAGTTTTCTATTATTGTCCCTTGACTCTATGCCAGTGCCCAGGGTTGATACTGTCCACTAGAAAACTAAATCACACCCACAAGTAGCCATCCCAGTAGGACAAACTTATGGATTTGTTTAGATGAGAAGAGTATAATGCTCAAGTGAAAGAAAGATAAAGTTCTCCAGCTCTGATTCTTTTTGTCACTAGTTACAAGGTTGATAATCCTTTGTCAGTAAAGGGAGTGGAACAAGAATTTTGAGTAAGTTATTTACGGTGAGTTGTTGAGGTAGTGGTGGGAAGCAGTGTATGGGTGAAGAAGATACCATATACTCTCAGGCTCAGTTGTAACACTGATTAGTTTTGCTGAACTTTTTTTTTCTGTTTCCTTTTAAATTTTTGTTATATGAGTTGGCTTACTAGGTAAGACAGGAAGAGTGGTAAATAAAAATGTTGAAATACTTATATATATACAGGGGAGATTCCCTCTATTCCCAGACCTGAATCTTATTGAAATTTTGAGAAAGCTTAAGGTTTTGAGTCACTTTATCAGCTTGTAATACATAGAGAAATTTTCTTCTCTTTCTCTCTCTACATATATCTGTATTATTTGGTGAGACTCTCAGATGGGCTACTGCACATTCCATCATTCTTATAAAGACACTTCTATAGTCAGTAATGTAACCAGTCTAATTGAACTCAAATACATTTTCATAAATATACACAGGCACATATTGAGGCATAGTGAAGTGAGACATAGGATGTCAACTATGATAGCCAATGGAAAGAGAAGAAGAGACTTGGCCCCTCCAAAACTGGGTGAGTCACAAGACTTCAAATGAATTGGAACCATGAGTGAATATTCAGATAAATGACTGAAGAGTGAATGATCATTTAATAAGTACTCACTACCTGTCCAACACTAGATAAAAAATATAAAAAGAGAGATAGTCCCTGCCCTCATGGTATTTCCATTCTTATAGGTGAAGATAATACATTTAGGTAAATTGTGATCAAAGAGTCACAGTTTGGGGCTAAGGAATTACAGAAATGATAAGTAAAAATATAAAATAATTGATTGACATTACACAGTTTCCACAGAAGTTACTATCAATTTAATTATTATTGCCAGACCTGGAGGTGAAAGATACATGGAGAATCCTCACAACTTAAGGTGCCCAGGGCAATAGTTCAAATTATGTTTTCAAAAGCTGAAAATATAGAGGGATGGCATGGCATGAAGATAGACAATATCATACTGATGAATTAGTTAACACTAATTCAACTTAATATCTACATACCCATTCTTTAACAGTATTTATTTTTGGTCAAAGTATAGGACAAAATGCACAGAAATGGAAGGGAGGATACCTGAATTCCAGTCTTGATACTGCAACTATTTAATTACATGCCTAAGTCATTTCATTTTTCTGAGCTTCACTCTCCTCCTTTGGAAAACAAGAAGCTTGAAAAAGTTGATCCTTAAGATTCCTTACAGCTAAAGACCTTTCCTCAGGGACTAGATGATTATATATTATGGAAAGTTAGGCAAGGCTTTGGGCTCATCCTTCTGACGGTAGTCATCTTCTAAGAAATGGGCTTAATTACAGAAAAGTATGCCTACTGACAAGCATTTTGAATTAAGAGACCCAAGTGATCCTGACCTGTAAAACTCATAAAGTCCTCTCTAAAGCTGAAAACTTCCATCTTATTTTTACTCTCAGTTGCTTACTGGTTGTGCATAAGGGAGGAAAAAAAAAGAAACAACAAAACCAAGCAAGGGACTAAAGAGCTATGGATTTTACTAAATTTCTAATTCAACCTGTGGCTTTGAAAGGCATAAAAGCCAAGATAATTAATGGCAAACTAGTTATCTGTGGCCTTTCCATCTTGAAATCATCATTTTTTCTCTCTGTAGAAATATGTGAAGTAACAAGTCTCCTTGCATTTGTGGAAAATATCTCACTGCAATCTATTTTCTGTGCTCTCATCTTAGAGGTTTCTGATAGCATAAGATCTTCTACTTCAATTAAAAAAATTGGTACAGTAATTAGAAAATCCTATGACATTGTGTGAGGTAGCTTCTTGTCCATTTTCCCTACTGCCAGGAAAGTGGTGAGTTTGTTTCAAGTCATCAAGCAAGTCTATGACTGCTTTGATACTGTTTATCTCTGTATTACTTTCTCAAAGGTAACTGTTAATTACTAGTTCATAACTTATTTCTTAAGTAGTTGGGAGATATAGTAGGATTTTTAAGAAAAGAAGAGGGAGGAAGAAAGAAAAAAATGATGTGAAAAAGAAGGGAAGGCAGATGGGAGGAGGATTGGTAGATAAGAAGACTCTTCTTTCACATACTTCATAGTGTAAATCTTCATATTTTTTAACTGAAGTTATCCTTATTTGAAACATTATTCTTTCCCAGATATCACATCCTCAAAGAAACTTTTTAGAGCAGAATATACAGAGAGGCTAGATTTCCTTCCAGGACACAAACTGTGTTGTTTATAATGTCTATTATAAGTGACTGCCTCTTTAAATTAGGTGACCAGCTTAATTTTTATGTCTGGATCCAGCAATTTAGAAATGAGTATATTTAAAATTTCTTTGACCTTTTCCAGTGTTTATAATAGTCAATATTGTTAAGAGAAGTTACAAATGCAATTATTCCACAAAGTCTGTCATTCAGACATCAGAGAGTATATAGGGAAAAGAAGGCCTTTTCAAATGAGCCTCCTCTCCCAATTCTCATGGTCTATAAAAGAAAATAGTTTATGAAGTAATGATACCCAGACAGAAAGAATGGAAAGGGATTTTAAGATCTTCCTCTCACAATAAGTGACCCCTTAGAAACAATTCAATCCAATAGGCATTTAGCACTTGTGTTGTGCAAAACTCTTTGCTAGGTGCTAGGGGGGAAATAAATAAATGAATGAACAAACAAATAAACAGATAGATAAATGAATAGATATTCCCTATCATTCAAGGATATTATATGTTATTGGCTGGGAGGTAATCCACTATGTAAATAGGTGAATATGTATTCTAATTAAAGGAGGTGTATCAGGAAATGTGGAGAGAATGCCTTCCAGACTCAGGGAACATTTTGGATAAATTCACAAAGTCTAAATATGCTATACTGAGTTTGGAGGAAAGAAAGACCAGTGTGATTAGTACATATAATGTGTAAAGGGGAGCAATGTGACAGAAGACAGAAAAGTGAAGCTGTACTCACATTAGGAAGGACTTTGTATACCATATTGAGGACACTGAATATTTCTGGCAAGGCAAAAAGGAACAATTGATAAGTTTCAAATGAGGTATGGCAAGATTGAACCTATGCTTTAGGAAGTTTATTTTGACAGTTATATCAAGGATAGATCAGTGATGAGATCGAAAAATGGCAGTACTCTCAACAGAAATAGAAGAGTTTAAAGGGAAGTTGGTTTAGAAGTGAAGACAATGGGGGTGGAGCCAAGATGTCGGAGTAGAAAGACACACATACACTAGCTCTTACCCCACAGTTCATAATATACCTGTAAAGAAGAACTCTCAACAAATTCTAGAGCAGCAGAAGACACAGAATAGTGGAGTGGAAGAGATTTCTAGCCCAGAGTGACCTAAAAGACTGATAAGAAAGGTCTGTCGCATCAGACTCAGAGTGAGCCCACCTAGAGGAGCAGAACCCAGCAGAGCTGAGGGACACAATCTCCAGTGGCAGCACAGATCGCTCAACCCACTCTTGAAACTTTTCAGTATCTGTGTACTGGGTGGGAGTACACACACACACACATGCACACACGCACACATACATAGAGGCAGAGTACACAGAGTGAATTGAAGAGGATGGGATCATATCTTAAAAAAAAATGAAATCAAGCAGTGAGAGAGAAATATTGGGAGGAGAAAGGGAGAAGTTATATGGGGCAAATTATCTCTCATAAAAGAGGCAACCAAAAGACTTATTAGTGGTGGGATAAAGAGGGGAGGCAAGAGAAAAACATGAGGTCTACTCTCATCACATTCCACTAAAGGAAAGAATATAATGCATACTCATTTTGATAGGAAAACCTATCTCATAATACAGGAGAGTGGGGGACAGGGGCACAAGCAGGGTGGGGGGGGAGGATGGAGGGGAGGGCATGGGAGGAGAATGCAATACGAGGTCAACACTCATGGGGAGGGAAAGGAGCATAAGAAAATAGAAGTAAAGGGGAACAGGATAGGATGGAGGGAAATATAGTTAGTCCTATACAACACAACTAGTATGGAAATCATTTGCAAAACTAAACAGATATGGCCTATATTGAATTGCCTGTCTTCCAAGGGGAAGGGGTGGAGAGGGAGGGAGCTAAAGAAGTTGGAACTCAAAGTGTTAGGACCAAATGTAATGTTCTTACCACTGGGTAACAAGAAATACAGGTTAAGGGGTGAAGAAAGCTATCTGGCCCTACAGGACAAAAGAGAAGACGGAGACAAGGGCAGGGAGGGAGGATAGAGGAGAAAGCAGATAGGTCACAGGGGCAATTAGAAAGCTCGGGTTTGGGGAGGGGGGATAAAAGGGGAGAAAATTTGTAACCCAGAATTGTGTGAAAATAAATGTTAAAAGTTAAATAAAAAAAAAAAAAGAAGGGACAAGGTCAGTTGTAGGGGGGGAAATAAGGGGGGACAGGGTAGGTTAGAGGGCAATATAATTAATATTACACAACATGATTGCTATGGAAGTATTTTGCAAAACAACACATATTTAGTCTGTATTGAATTGCTTGCCTTCTCAATAGGGCTCGGGAAGGGGGGAGAAAAGTTGGAATTCAAAGTATTAGAAATGAATGTTGAAAACTTTTATTGCATATAATTGGGAAATAAGAACTACAGGGATAGGGGTATGGAAATTTATCTTGCCCTGCAAGAAAAGAAAGAAGATGAGGATAGGAGAGGGGTGGGTGTGATAGAGGAGAGGGCACTTTGAGGGAAGGAGTAATCAGAATGCAAGTTATTAGGAGGTAGGGGAGGGGAGTGATGGGGTGAAAAATTGGACATGTTACAAAGTGAGGTAAAAGCAATTAGTATGAAAACAATTGACTGAGTTAATTACTGAAAATAAATCAATGACTTCTTTAGTTTGGGGAAAAGAATTTTAGTCTAAATTTCCTAGAGGAAGGTAACCTCAGATAAAATTTGGCATTGATGGAAAAGTTAAGGTTTTAATGGTAAATTTGATTTTATGATTGCTATTTAATCAGGAACTGGAACATATATAGAAAGGCATATAAACCACTTAAGACTTGCCTCAAAAGATGTTCCTTAGCCAAAGTGAAATTATAACCATATTTGAAACCTGGTCATTGGAACCTGCCATTTTTAGATGTTATGGGACTATTAAGTGACTGTTCTTCTGAATTTAACTGCAGGTATGGATAGCAAGAAAGGTGGTCTGAGCTTCAAATTCATGTTGCCAGTAAGCCTGTAAGATCATAGTATGAGCTGCAAAAGGTGATCTCATGGGAAGGGTGGGAGAGCAGCTGTTCAGCTTGGGCTAAAGTAGGGTTCTCCTGACTCAATTTCCCCACTGACACCTGGTAGACTTTAAGCCTGGCTGAATGTAAATGGACACTCTAGTCCTGCCTGTAATTGACATGAAATGGGGAAGATATTATATCCCTGCAATGTCCCTACTCTTGGTGGCAATTTCCTATAGTCAAAAGGTTTGTAATCTTAATACCAGATCTATTAAATTATAGATTACTGGTAGGGAAACATGCAAGGTTAAGTCTAAAATTAAGCCATTAGACATAGAACTTTAGACCAACTACAATAAATTAGGGTCCTTTAACTCTTAGTAATACTGTGGAGACAATTAGGTCAAGAGCTTGTGAAGTTAGCAACATAAATATTATTTGTGTCTCAGTTGGTTAATGTTTAAAAAAAATTCTTTTGTGGTCCATATTGTAAATGCATTAAAAAGAAGTATCACCTGACCAAAAAATAAACAAACAAACAAACAAACAAATAAATAAAAGAGAAGTGAAGACAATAAGTTACATTTTGAACATGTATTTAAGGGGCATCCAGCTTATGGGGCATCCAGCTTAAAATGTATAAGAAGAAACTTTAGTTTCTAGAAGAAATTTCCCGCTTGTACAAATATATTTATTGCAGCTCTCTTTGTAGTTGCCAAAAACTGGAAATCAAGGGGATGCCCATCAATTGGGGAATGGCTGAATAAATTATGGTATATGAATGTAATGGAATACTATTGTGCCATTAGAAATGATGAACAAGAAGACATCAGAGAGGCCTGGAAAGACTTATATGATCTGATGCTGAGCGAAAGGAGCATAATCAGGAGAACTTTGTGCATAGCAATGAGCACAGTGTGCAAGCATTTTTTTCTGGTAGACTTGGATCTTCATAGCAATGCAAGGATTTAAAAAAATTCCCAATGCTGAGGCATCCAAAAACTGCTGCTGCTGTTGGTCTGGCCCTGCTTCTCCTTGCACTGCCTAGCCAAGGCTGGGCTGTGCTCTTCTTCATGCCCAGTGTGATAGACCTTTCCTGTCAGCTTTCCAGACTGCCTTGGGCTGGAATTCTCATTCACTCTGTTGTTCTGTGGCTTCTGTTGCTCTAAAATTTGTTGAGTCATTTTTTACAGGTACTTCATGGGCTGAAACAGAAGAGCGAGAGTATATGCGTCTTTCTACTCTGCCACCTTGGCTCTGCCCCCCAGCTCTCAGGGTTACATATCTTAAAAAGAAAATGAAACACAAATGTAAGTATGTACTTTACAAAACAATGACAGGAGTGGGGGAGGAGTAGAATGTCTAATGAATAAAAGAACGTTTGCAAAAATATGTTTAGACTGTATAACCATTTGGCCCTAACTGTGGAACATGGTGCAAGTTCTTTTCTAAAGATAGATAGATAAATAGATAGATAGATAGACAGATAGATACATATATACATGAATATATATGTATATATATATATACATATATATATATATATATATATATATATATATATATATATATATATACACATACATAGAGAGAGAGAGAGAGGGAGAGAAAGAGAGAGGGTGGGAGAGAGAGAGAGAGAGAGAGAGAGAGAGAGAGAGAGAGAGAGAGAGAGGCAAGCATAGATATAGTTTTTTAATATATTTATTTGTTTTCAATTTTCAGCAATCACTTCCCTAAGTTTTAAATTTTCTCTCTCTCCCTCCCTCCTAAGTCCCTCCCTCCACAAGATGGTATGCAATATTTTATGGGCTCTATACATACATTTTTATAAACACATTTTCACATTAATTATGTTGCAGAGAAGAATTAAAACCAATGGGAGAAAACATGAGTAAAACTAAACAAAACCATACATATCAAAAGAGAAAATAGTCTCCTTATTCTGCATTTTGATTCCATAGTTCTTTCGCTGGATGTGGATAGGATTTTGCATCATGAATCCTTTGGAAATGTTTGAGGTACCTGAATTGCTGTGGAAGACCAAGTCTATCAAAAGTAGTCCTCATACGTTGTCTAATGTTCTCCTGGTGGTGCTCATTTCATTCAAAATCACTTCATATTATGTCTTTCCAGGAATTTCTGAAGTTCACCTGTTCAACATTTCTTATAGCACAATCGTATTCCACTACATTCATGCACCACAGCTTACTCATCCATTTCCTAACTGATGGACATTCCTTTGATTTCCAGGTCTTGGCCATCAGAAAAAAAAAAAAAAACTGCAATGAATATTTTTGTAGATGTGTGTCATTTTCCCATTTTTATGATCTCTTTGGGATACAACCTTAAAAACTGTATTGCTGGATCAAAGGGAATGCATATTTTTGTGGCCTTTTGTGCATAGTACCAATTGCTCTCCAGAATGGTTGGGTCAGTTCACAGCTCCACCAACAATGAGCTAGTGTCCCAACTTTCCCACATCTTCTCCAATACTTATCATTTTCCTGTTTTGTCATGTTAGCCAGTCTGATAGGTGTGATATGTTAACTCAGAGTGGTTTTGATTTTCATCTCTCTAATCAATGTGATTTAGAGCAATTTTTTCATATGACTAAAGATAGCTTTAATTTCTTCCTCTGAAAACTTCCTGTTCATACTATTTGACCATTTATCAATTGGGAAATGACGTGTATTCTTGTAAATTTGACTCATTTCTCTATATATTTTAGAAATGAGGACTTGATTATCAGAGACATTAATTGTAAAAATTCTTTCCCAGTTTTCTACTTCCCTCCTACTCTTAGTTACATTAGATTGCTGCAGAAACTTTCAACACACTGCAATTAAAATGATGCCTTTTGCATTTTACAATGTTCTGCATCCATTGTTTGGTCATAAGTTCTTCTATTTCTTGGTATTTGAATTGTTTTTTTTTCTAGATGTTGCCATATTTTCTCCTTTACCTGATAATTCTGGAATTGACGACAATATTCCTTGGTGTTCACAATTTGTAATCTGGTTCAGGAGGTGATTGGGGTATTCTTTCAATGACTCTTTTGTCCTCTGGATCTATCACTGCAGGATAGTTTTCCTAAATGATTTCTTGGAAGAGACTTTCTAGGCTTTTTTTTAAATCGTGGCTTTCTGGTAGACCAATAATTCTTAGATTTTTTTTTTTCTTCTGGATCTATTGTCCACATCCAGGTTGTTTTTCCAATGAGATATTTTACAGTATCTCCTAATTTTTCATTCTTTATGTTTTCTTGGACTGATTTTTAATGCCTCATAGAGTCATTAGTTTCTTCTTGCCCAATTCTAATTTTTAATTAATTCTTTCCATCAGTTAAATTTTCTATGTCCTTTTTGTGTAATTATTTATTTGTTTTAAGTGTTCTACAATCACAACCGCACAAACTAGATTTTTTCTTTCCCTCCTTCCTTTTGCATCCCCCCACCTCTACCCTCACTCCTTGAAATGGCATACAATTTTATATCAGTTCTACACATAAATTCCTATTAAATATATTTTTACCTTACTTATGTTGCATAGAACAATTAAAATGAATGGTAGAAATCATAAAACAAACCAAAACCTAATACAAATGAAAATGATCTGCTACATTCTGCAATCGAATACCATAGTTCTTTCTCTGACTATAGAAGCCATTTTACCTTAAAAGACCATTGAGAAGTTTTTAAGTCCTTGCATTGTGATGCAATTCTAAGTCTACCAGAAAAAAAAAAAATTCTTGCACACTGTGGTTGTTGTTGTGTACAAAATTCTCCTAGTTCTGCTCCTTTCACTCAGCATCAGTTCATATAAGTCTTTCCAGGCCTCTCTGAAGGTTCCCAGTTCATCATTTCTTATAGCACAATAGTCTTCCTGTACATTCATATACCACAATTTACTCAGCCATTCCCCAAGAGATGGGCTTCCTCTTGATTTCCAGTTTTTGGCCATCAGAAAGAGTGCTGCTATAAATTTTCTGTACATGTGGGACCTTTCCCCATTTTTATGAACTCTGGGGAATACAGTCCTAGAAACTGTATTGCTGTCTGAAAGGGTATACAATTTTTGTAGCCCTCTGGGCATAGTTCCAAATTGCTCTCTAGAATGGCTGGATCAGCTCACAGCTCCACCAACAATGAATAAGTGTCCCAACTCTCCTACATCTTCTCCGGCATTTATTATCTTCCTGTTTTGTCATGTTAGCCAATCTGATAGGTGTGATGTGGTATCTCAGAGTTGTTCTGATTTGTATCTCTCTAATCAATGTGATTTAGAGCATTTTTTTCATAAGACTATAGATATCTTTAATTTCTTCCTCTGAAAACTGCCTGTTCATATCCTCTGACCACTTATCAATTGGGGAATGACTTGTATTCTCATACATTTGACACAGTTCTCTATATATTGAAGAAATGAGGCCTTTATCACAGACATTAGTTGAAAAAATTCTTTGGCAGTTTTCTGCTTCCCTCCTAATCTTTATTGCATTGGGTCTGGTTGTACAAAAATTTTTCAGTTTAGTGTAATCAAATTTATCCATTTTGCACTTCATAATACTTTCCATCTCTTCTTTAGTCAAAAATTCTTCCCTTCTCCATAAATCTGACAAATACACTATTCCTTGCTCCACCAATTTGTTTATATTATCAATCTTTATACCTATTATCAATCTTTATACCTAGATCTTGTACCAATTTGGACTTTATTCTTGTGTACGGTGTCAGACATTGGTGAATGCTTAGTTTCCGAGACACATATATCCAGTTTTCCCAGCAATTTTTGTCGAACAATGAGTTCTTTCCCCAGAAGCTGGAGTTATTGAATTTATCTAACAATAGGTTGCTATACTCATTGACCATTGTGTCTTGAGTACCTAACATATTCTACTGGTCTACCCCTCTGTTTCTTAAAGAGTATGAAGCTCTTTTGATGATTGCTGCTTTATAATATAATTTGAGATCTGATAGAGCTAGGCCACATTCCCTAGCATTTCTTTTCATTAGTTCCCTTTATATTCTAGAACTACTGTTCTTCCAGATGAATTTTGATATTATTTTTTCTAGCTCTACAAAATAATCATCTGATAGTTTGATGGATATGGCACTGAATAAGTAAATTAATTTAGATAGAATTGTCACTTTTATTATATTTACTCAGCCTACCCATGAGCAACTGATGTTTTTTCACTTACTTAGATCTGACTTTGTTTGTGCAAAAAGTATTTTGTAATTGTGTTCATACAGTCCCTGGATTTGTTTTGGCAGGTAGACTTCCAAATATGTTATAGTTTCTCCCCTATGAAATGGAATTTGTCTTTCTATCTCTTGCTGTCGGGCTTTGTTACTAATATACAGAAATGCAGAAGATTTGTGTGGGTTTATTTTGCAACCTGAAACTTTGCCAGAGTTGTTTATTATTTCAAGAAGTTTTTGGTTTGAATCTCTGGGATTCTCTAAGTATATCATCATATCATCTGCAAAGAGTGATAACTTAGTTTCTTCTTTGCTTGTTGTAACTCCTACAATTTCTTTTTCCTCTATAATTGATGCAGCTAACATTTCTAGTACCATATTGAATAATAGTGATAATAATGGACATCCTTGTTTCATCAGTGATCTTATTGGCAATTCATCTAGCTTATCTCCATTGCATATTATGCTTGCTGAAGGTTTTAGGTATATGCTGCTTATTATTTTACAGAAAGTTCCCTTTATTCCTATGTTCTCTAGTGTTTTCAATAGGAATGTGTGTTGTATTTTGTCAAAAGTTTTTTCTGCATCTGTTGAAATAATCATGTGGTTTTTTTTTGGTTTTGTTGTTGATATGATCAATAATGCTTTTTCATAGTATTGAACCAGCCCTGAAACCGTGGTATAAATCCTACCTGATCATAATGTATTATTCTCGTGACAAGTTGCTCTATTCTTTTTGCTAAAATCTTATTTAAAATTTTTATATCTATGTTCATTAGAGAAATTGGTCTACAAATTCTTTTTCTATTTGGCTCTTCCTGGTTTAGGTATCAAACCCATATTTGTGTCATAAAAACAATTTGGGCTGACTCCTTCTTACCCAATTTTCCCAAATTATGTCTATAATATTGGAACTAACTGTTCTTTAAATGTTTGATAGAATTCACTTGCAAATCTATCTGGCCATGGAGATTTTTTCCTAGGGAGTTCATTGATGAATTGTTCAATTTCTTTTCCTAAAATGGGGTAAAATAAGTATTCTACTTCCTTCTATTAATCTGGGCAATTTATGTTTTTAAAAATACTCATCCATCTCATTTAGATTAACGAATTTATGGGCATAAAGTTGGACAAAGTAATTTCTAATTACTGTTTCAATTTCCTAGCCATTGGAGGTGAGCTCACCTATTTGATTTTTAATATTGGTAATTTGTATTTGTTCTTTCTTTTTTTTTTTAAATCTAATTGACCAAAGATTAACAATTTTATTGTTTTTTTCGTAAAACCAACTCTTAGTTTTATTTATTAGTTCAATAATTTTCTTAATTTCAGTTTTCTTAATCTCTCCTTCGATTTTCAATATTTCTAATTTGGTAATTACTTGGCAATTTTCAATTTGTTTCTTTTGGAGCTTTTTCAGCTGCATGCCCAATTCATTGATCTCCTCTTTCTGTATTTTATTCATGTAAGCATTCAAAGATATAAACCTTCTCCTAAAAACTGCTTTTGTAGTATCCCATAACCTTTGGTAGATTGTCTCATTATTGTCATTCTCTTGAATGAAGTTGTTGATTGTTTCTATGGTTTGTTGTTTAACCCACTCATTCTTTAGGATTAGATTATTTAGTTTCCCATTAATTTTTGGTCTATCTTTCCATGACCATTTGTTACATATAATTTTGTTGCTTTATGATTTGAGAAGAATGCGTTGACTGTCTCTGTCTTTCTGCACTGGATTGTGAGGATTTTATGGCCTAATTTATGGTCAATTTTTGTATATGTGCCATGTAACACTGAGAAAAAGTTATGTTCCTTTTTATCTCCATTCAATTTTCTCCAGACATCTATCATATCTACCTTATTCATAGTTTTATTTACCCCATTGTATTATTTCTTGTTGATTTTGAGATTTGATTTATCAAGCTCAGAAAGGGGGAGGTTGAGGTCTCCCACTAATATACTTTTGCTGTCTATTTCTTCCTGTTACTCCCTTAACTTCTTCTCTAAGAATTTGGATGCTATACAACTTGGAGCATATATCTTTAGTAAAGGTATTGATTCATTGTCTATGGTGCCTTTTACCAGGACATAGTTTCCTTCCTTATCTCTTTGATTAGATCTATTTCTGCTTTTACTTTGTCTGAGATTAGGATTGCTGTCCCTGCTTTTTTTACATCAGATGAAGCACAATATATTTTGCTCCAATCCTTTTCCTTTACCCTGTATGTATCCCCCTGTTTCAAATGTGTTTTCTGTAAACAAACTATTGTTGGATTATGGTTTTTAATACATTCTGTTCTCTCTCTCCTTTTTATGTGAGAGTTCATCCCATTGACGTTCACAGTTAGAATTATTATCTGTGTCTTTCCCCC
Source organism: Notamacropus eugenii (assembly GCF_028372415.1). Classification (NCBI taxonomy): domain Eukaryota; kingdom Metazoa; phylum Chordata; class Mammalia; order Diprotodontia; family Macropodidae; genus Notamacropus; species Notamacropus eugenii. The sequence goes on along the minus strand of NC_092872.1, from coordinate 438,404,812 downwards.
CATTCTCTTTCCCAACAACTGTGCTTTTACTTCTCCCTTCTCCCCTTCCCTTCACAGTAGAGTTTTAATTTTTGGTCACCACCTCCCACAGTCTTCTCTTCCTGCTTTCAGTCCCCCTCCCATTTACTCCCCTTAGCCTCACTATTATTTCTGTCCCTTTTAGCCTCCCCTCCCCCTTTCTATTGCCTATAGAGCTAGTTAGATTTATGTATTTAATTTAATTTGTTCTTCCATCCTTGAACCAAATCAGATGAGAATACCTCTCAAACAATGCTCATCTCCCTCCATTCTTGTCCTCTACTGTAATATAATTTTGTGCCTCTTACAGTGATGTAATATACCATTTTCTGCCTCCTCCTTTTCACATCTCCCATTACTATCTCTTTGCACTCTTAAATCACATTGGTTATCATGACATCCCTTGCTTTATACCTTCTCCCTCTATCCATGTATATCCATTTTATTTTTAATAATAAATATACACTTCTCAAGATTAACAAGTATCAAGGGGTAAGAAAGGAATATATTGGGAGGAGAAATGGAATGGGGCAAATTATCTCTCATTAAAGAGGCGAGTAAAAGACTTTTCAGTGGAGGGAAAAAAGGGGGGAGGTGAGAGAGAAAACATGAAGCTTACTCTTATTACATTCAACTCAAGGAAGGAATAAAATGCACACTCATTTTGGTATGAAGACCTATCTTACAATACAGGAAAGTGAGGGAGAAGGGGCTAAGCAGGCTGGGAGGATGATGGAAGGGAGGGCAATGTGAGGAGGGAGCAATTTGAAGTCAACACTCTTGGAGAGGGACAAGGTCAAAAGAGAGAATAGAAGCAATGGGGGGAAGGATAGGATAGAGGGTAATATAGTTAGTCTTACACAGCATGACTATTATGGAAGTAATTTGCAAAACTACACAGATATGACCTATATTGAATTGCTTGCCTCCCCAATGGGGATGGGTGGGGAGGGAAGGAGAAGAGAACTAGGAACTCAAAGTTTTAGGAAGAAATGTTGAGCACTGTTCTTGTATACAACTAGGAAATAAGAAACACAGGTGATGGGGTATAGAAATTTATCTTTCCCTATAGGACAAAAGAGAAGATAAAGATAAAGAAAGGGAGGGATGCTAGAAGGGAGGGAAGATTGGTGATAGGGGTAATTAGAATGGTTGGCATTTTAGGGTGGAAGGAGGGGAGAAATGGAGAGAAAATTTGGAACTTAAATTTTGTGGAAATGAATGTTGAAAACTTAAATAAATAAATAAATTTTAAAAAAAAGAACAAAAGAAAAAAAAGATTAACATGTATCATCTTCCCTTACAGTGAAGTAAACAGTTTGGCCGTATTGGGTAACAAGTTTTTATTTTCTCCTGTTTACCTTTATATGCCTCACTTGAGACCTGCATTTGAGACTGAATTTTCTATTGAGTTAGCATCTTTTTATCAGGAAGGTCTGGAAATCCATTATTTCATTGAATGTCCATCTCCTTGCCTGAAATGTTATGCTGAACTTTGTTGGGTAATTGATCCTTGGTTGCAGTCCCAGCTCCTTTGTTTTATGGAATATCATATTCCAGTTTCTTTGATCTTTTAATGTTGAAGCTGCAAGGTCATGTGTGATCCTGACTGTAGCTCGTTGATATCTTAATGTTCTCTTTCTGGCTGACTGTTGCATTTTCTACTTCACTTGATGGTTCTGGAATTTGACAGCAATATTTCTTGGTGTTTTTAGTTTGGGATCCCTTTCAGAAGGTGAACAGTGTATTCTTTCCATGACTGTTTTACCCTCTGGATCTAGCACTTCTGGGCAGTTTTCCTTGATGATTTATTGGAAGATATTGTCCAAGCTCTTTTTTTAATGGTGGCTTTTTGGTAGGCCAACATTCATAGATTTTCTCTCCTGAATCTATTTTCTAGGTAAATTGTTTTTTCAATTAGATAGTTTACATTTTCTTCAATCTTTACATTCTTTAGATTTTGCTTGACTGATTCTTAATGTCTCATACAGTCACTAGCTTCTACTTGCTCAATTCTAATTTTTATCAAATTGTTTTCTTCAGTTAAATTTTGCATCTCCTTTTCCATGTATCCAATTATTCCTTTTAAGAAGTTATTTTCTCCAGTTAGTTTTTACACTTCTTTTTCCATTTGTCCAATTTTCCCAGTTAAGTTTTATGCTTCCTTTTCTATTTGTCCAGTTTTCCCATTTACCTTTTGTGCTTCCTTTTCCATTTGTTCAATTTTTCATTTCAAAGAACTATTATCTTCAGTGAATATTTTTCATACTTTTAAAATTGTTCACCAAATTTTCTTCTATTTCTCTAATTTGGCTTTTAAAATCCTCCTCTACCTCTTCCACAAGTGCTCTTTGTGCTTGTGATCAGTTCATAGTCCCTTCTGAAGTTTCAAATGGGTATACAGTCTCAATGCTGACCTCTTTGGTATTCCTGTTTTGGTCCTTGTTCCCATAGATAGATTCTATGATCCTTTCTTTCCTGCTTTGCTTCTTACTCATGGTGATGACACTTTGTGTATTGTGCTCTCTGGTTCTTTCTGCTAGAAGTTAAAGATCCTGGTGCTGGGCTGGCTTGTGTCAGAAAGTAGAGGTGAGTACATTGTCAATGCTATCGTCTTCTGAATTCATATTTTGTTCTTCCCTGTAGCTGTAATAACATTCTATAGTCTTTGGTTTTCTAATCTGTTTCTTATTCATGGGGATTGCCTTTCTCCTGGTTTCTAAAGAATATCTCTGCTTCTGCAGCACAAGGGGCTCTGTTCTATCTTTCTTGTACTGGTGATTAGGGTTCTGTTTACTAGGTTTGTGTTCTGTGGCCTTCAGTTCTTTCAACTAGAAGCTATATAATGCTGCAGTTTCTCTGGTGCTGAGCTTGCTGGTGCGTACCAAGGCTGAAGCCAGTTAAAATCTGAGTTTCCCCAGGGTTATACTTAAGCTCACTGCATGAGGTGTGTGTGTGTGTGTGTGTGTGTGTGTGTGTGTGTGTGTGTAGTTTGGCTACTGGAGGTCTCCTCCTCCCTTAGGGCTGCATTAACCTCATCTGAACTGGTGTCTGCTCAATTCCCCTGGCTGTGCTAAGGCACCCCTGACATCCTGGTGTTGGTGATTACCAGCTCCGCCCACTTGGACTCAGAATCTCCTGCTGGTCTGTCCCCTCAGGGGGAGGGACTTGTTGGGACACTACTGGTCCTGCACTGGTCCCCTTCAGCTACAGCAAGACGGACCCTTCCTGGTGTTCTCCCTAGCCTCCCAAGCTAAAAGACTATTTACTCTTTCTGCTGGCTCCACTACTGCAGGATTTTTCCTGGGGCAATACTATCTGATTTTTTCAAGGTTAATCAAGGAGGGTGCATGCACTTGTAGTTTAATCCTCCATCTTAGCTCCTGGAAGTTCAAGTAGGTGACTTTTAAACATTTAGTCTGTGGGTAAATAGCCCCAGTAGTAGCTGCTGAAGTTGCTGTGCATCCTCCTCTTTTTTCTCACCTGGTTCTGTTGGACCCCAATTCTGTACTGAATGACTTGGGAATCTGAACTGCCACTGGAGATTCAGTTTGCTCTTGCTGTTCCCCTTCTGCTATCGCTATGTCTTTGCTGGTGCCTCCTTACACTCTGTGCTCCCCCACCCTTCCTATCAATCTTTTAAGCTGTCGTGGGCAGGATATCTGTCACAACCAATCTCCCAGTGGACTCTACCACTTCTTATAGGTATCTGAGCAAATTTGTGGGTGAGCAAGGTGGGTCCTTTCTTTCACCAAATGAAGCTTTTCAAATAGATTTTCTAAACTACTTTTTTGAAAAAAAAAAAAAAAACCCAGCAACTTCTTCTCAACTTTTTGAATAATTCTTGTAATATAGGGAAACATTCACCAGACATTCTAATTTTCTGAGTGTATTGAAGAGTAGGTTTCTGAATTTTTTTCTGATATATGGTTATCTAGCTTGAAAAAATAGGTAAATAAAAATACATCAATCAAATAGATTGATAGGTGGAACATTTACTAAGTGCTTCCTATGTGTCCAGCACTTTGCAAAGCACTAGAAGGTAAAAATATAAACAAACAAACAAAAAATCTGTTCTTAACATCAAGGAAGTTAGATTTAAATGGAACAGACAGCACATGCAGGGAAGTGGGTAAACACTGAGAGAGATTTTGATCTGGAGATTTATTGGAAAGGTGTGTGGAGTCATGAGGGAGTATCTTGTTATACCATATCCAAGAATAATTGCTGAGTTGATTTGATCATGGTTCAGGATCCCCCAAACTGGGAAAGTAAGAGAGAATAAGACAAAAGAGCACTAAAAAGACCATAAGGTGAAAGAGATGGCAGGAGAAAGGGGAGTGAAATGAAACATAGCTAAGACTTTCCTGAAATAGTGGTCTGCAAAAGGCAGTTTTTCAATTAGGAAAACAGGGCCCCAGAGTGGAAATTCTGGAGCTAAGTCAAAATTTCTGGGTCATGGCCTCTGATGGAGGTGCTAAGGCTATTGTTTCAGATAGTGATAAGCAGGTAAAGCCTAACCATTAGCAATGAGTATCTCTCCAATTATTTAATTTCAAGACACTTTAATCATGTTCTATTTTTTGTTTTTTTTTTCTTTGCTATACTCATTCATATTCTTGTATCCTTCTAGTAGACTGCAACCCCCTTAGGGGCTGTTATGTCTGGCATTTTCACTTACATTATCACTTAATAATAACTTATATTTATATAACCCTTTAAAAATTTACAAAACATTTTATATATGTTTTTTATTCAGTCATTTCAGTCATGTAAAACTCTGAATGACCCCATCTGGGGGATTTCTTGTCAAAAGTACTGGAGTAATTTGCCATTTCCAAATGATTCTACACATGAGAAAATTGACGCAAACATGCTTAAGTGACTTGCCTAGGGTCATACATGCTAACAAGTGTCTGAGACCAAAATTGAATTCAGGAAAGTGAGTTTTCCTGACTTCAAGCCTAGCACTGTATCCATAGGGCTACCCAGCTCTCCCAATTTTATTATAGATATTTCTAACTTAGAAAATGCAGGTATTTGTATTTATGCATGTATATGTATATATAATAATCATATGTGTATATGTATGTATGTATATACCTACGTACATGCAAATATATGTCCCATTTTCCTACTACATGGGACTACGGTGCTATATTTTCTAAGTTAGAAGTGGAGCTCAGGGGTGGAGCCAAGATGGCAGAGTGAGAGCAACTACTCACCTGAGCTCTTAGACAAACTCCCTCAGATACCTCTAAAAAGAGAATCTGATCAAATTTTGGAGTTGCAGAGTCCAATAGGAGACAGATTATGGCAGTTTAGCAGCCCAGGGCAGACTGGAAGATCAGTGGAAAGAATCTGTTCCACAGGGGTGAAGGAGCACACAGTGGAGCATGTCCCAGCCACAGAAGGGCCCAGCAGGAAAACCCCAGGATAGTCTGAGGAAATGGCAGCATGGTGGGATAGCAGGTCAGGGGGAGATTGAAGTGGAGTCAAGTGAGTGGGAGCCATGGACAGAGCCCCAGGAATCTCTGCAGCAGCTGCATTTGAGACTTTCAGCCCACAGATTAAATGTCTGTAAGTGACCTACTTGAATTTCCAGGAGCCAAAATGGTGGAGTGATAAGTAAATGCTCTCTACCTCTCCCCATGTTGACTTTGAAAGAACCATAAAACATTTCCCCAGAAAAATCCTGGATCAGTGGGATCACCAGAAGGAGCAAAGAGACTTATAGCACTTGAGGCTAGGATAATCACTAAGGGGGATTCCTCTTGATGTGGTGGAGGACAAAACCTGTCCCTGACAGCCCCACCCCAGTGAACCAGGAGGAAAGGAGCCCTGGGGGGTTGGAGCCTGTAACCAACAACACCAGGACACCAGTCATGCCTCAGTGCTTCAGGGGAAATAGAAAGACAATAGAGCAACTAGGACCATCAACCACTGAGCTTGCCTTTGCTCTTCCTCAGCTGAGTAGATCTTCCACGACAAGACCACCCCTCTCCCACACTTAACAAGATAGCTCCAGGCCTAATTCAGGGAAACACAAACAGAATTCACCTCCCTTTGCTTTCTCACACCAGCCAGTTCATCACCAGGTTCTTTACCTTCTAGCTGAAAGAACCAGAGACCACAATACACAAATACTCACCATCATGAGTAAGAAGCAAAGGAGAAAGAAAAAGACCATAGAATCTTTCTATGGGGACAAGGACAAAAATATAAATACCAAAAAGGTGAGTATTGAGACTGTACTCCATCTGAAACTTCAGAAGGGTTTATGAACTTTTCGCATGCACAAAGAGCACTATGGGAAGAGCTGAAGAAGGAAATAGAAGAAAAAATGGACAATGATTTTAAAAGAATTAAAAAAGAATTCACTGAAAAGAACAGCTCTTTAAAAAGGAAAGTAGAACAAATGGACAAGGAAGCATAAAAGTTAACTGGAGAAAATAATACCTTAAAAAGAATAATTGGACAGATGGAAAAGGAGATGCAAAAGCTAACTGAAGAAAACAATTTGATGAAAATTAGAATTGTACAAGTAGAAACTAATGACTCTATGAGACATCAAGAATCAGTCAAACAAAATCTAAAGATTGAAAAGAGAAGAAAATGTAAAATATCCAATTGGAAAAACAACTGATCTGGAAAATAGATCTGGGAAAGAAAATTTAATAATTATTGGCCTACCAGAAAGCCATGATGAAAAAAAGAATCTGGACAATATCTTCCAAGACATCATCCAGGAAATTTGCCCAGAAGTGCTAGGTTCAGAGGGCAAAACAGTCATCAAAAGAATCCATCATTCACCTCCAGAAAGGAATCCCAAGCTAACTCCAAGAAATATTGTTGCCAAATTCCAGAACTATCAAGTGAAGGAGAAGATACTACAGATAGCTAGAAAGAAACCATTCAAATATCGAGGAGCTACAGTCAGGATTGCACAGGACCTTGCAGGTTCTAAATTAAAAGATAAAAGGAATTGGAATATGATATTCCACAGGGGAAAGGAACAGGGACTACAACCAAGGATCAATTACTCAGCAAAGTTCAGTATAACATTTTAGGCAAGGAGATGAACATTCAATGAAATAAGAGATTTCAAGACCTTCCTGATATAAAGGCCAGAACTCAATAGAAAATTCGCTGTTCAAATGCAGGTCTCAAGAGAGGCATAAAAAGGTGAACGGGGGAAAAGAAAAACTTGCTACTCAGTATGGGAAAACTGTTTACTTCACTATAAGGAAAGATAATAGTTGTTAATCTTGAGAACTGTACACATATTATGAAATATAAAAGGAATATACATAGATAGAGGGAGAGGGTACAAAACAAAGGATGTCATGATAGCAAATGTAGTTTAAGGATGCAAAAGAATAGTAATGGGAGATGTGAAAAGGAGGAGGAAGAAAATGGTAAATTACATCACAGTAAGAGGCAAAAATTATATCACAGTAGAGGGAAAAAGTGGAGGGAGATGAGCATTGTTTGAGAGGTACTCTCATCTGATTTGGTTGAAGGAGGAAACAACAAATGCAAGTATATAAATCTAGCTAGCTCTATAGGCAGTAGTAGGGGAAGGGGGAAAGAAAGGGGAGGGGTGGCTAGAAGGGAGGGAAGAAGTAGTAAGGTTAAAGGGCAGTATAAGGGAGGGGGGCTGAAAGAAGGAAGAGAAAACTGCGGGAGGTAGTGGTTAAAAATTAAAAGTCTATTGTGAAAGGAAAGGGAGAAGGGATAAGTAAAAGCACAATAGGTGTGAAAGAGGATGGAGGGAAAGACACAGATAATGATCATAACTGTGAATGTGAATGGGATGAATTCTCCCATAAATGGAGATAGATAGCAGAATAGATTAAAAGCCATAATCTAACCATGTGTTGTTTACAAGAAACACATTTGAAATAGGAGGATACACACAAGGTAAATGTAAAAGGTTGGAGCAGAATGTATTGTGCTTCAGCTGATGTAAGAAAAGCAGGGGTAGCAATCTTAGTCTCAGACAAAGCAAAAGCAGAAATAGATCTAACCAAGAGATAAGGAAGGAAACTATTTCCTGGTAAAAGGCACCATTGACAATAAAGCAATATCATTACTAAACACATATACTCTAAGTGGTATAGCATCCAGATTCTTAGAGGAGAAATTAAGGGAGTTATAGGAAGAAATAGAGAGCAAAACAATACTAGTGGGAGATCTCAACCTCCCCCTTTCTGAACTTGATAAATCTAACCTTAAAATAAACAAGAAAGAAGTTATGGAGGTGAATAAAACTCTGGATAAGGTAGATATGACATATCTCTGGACAAAATTGAAAGGGGATAGAAATGTGCCTTTTTCTCAGTGGTACATGGCACATATATAAAAAAAAAATTGATCACGTATTAGGCCATAAAAACCTCACAGTCCAGTGCAGAAAGGTGGAGATAGTCAATGCATCCTTCTCAGATCATAAAGCAACAAAATTATATGTAATAAATGGCCATGGAAATATAGACCAAAAATTAAATGGAAACTAAATAATCTAGTCGTAAACAAGGAGTGGATCAAACAACAAATCATAGAAACAATCAACAACTTCCTTCAAAGGAATGACAAAAATGAGACAATCTACCAAATCTTATGAGATACTGCAAAAGCAGTTCTTAGGAGAAGTTTTATAATATTTAAATGCCTACATGAATAAAATAAAGAAAAAGGAGAAAGATAAATTGGACATGCAGCTGAAAAAGCTCAAGAAAGAACAATTTGAAAATCCCCAAGAAAATACCAAATTATAAATAATGAAAACCAAAGAAGAGATTAATAAAATTGAAATTAAGAAAACTATTGAACTACTAAATAAAACAAAGAGTTGGTTTTATGAAAAGACCAGTGAAATTGAGAAAGCTTTGGTCAGTTTGATAAAAAAAAAAAGAAAGAAGCAAACCAAATTATCAATATCAAAAATGGAAGCGGTGAACTCACCTCCAATGAGGAGGAAATTAAAAGAATAATTAGAAATGTTTTTGCTCAAGTATATGTCCAGAAATTCGACAATCTAATTGAGATGGATGACAATTTCAAAAAAAATATAAATTGCTCAGATTAACAGAAGAGGAAGTTGAATAGTTAAACAACCCCATCTCAGAAAAAGAAATTGAACAAGCCATCAATGAACTCCTTAGGAAAATATCTCCAGGGCTGGAGGAATATACAAGTGAATTCTATTAAACATTTAAAGAACAGTTAATTCCAATACTATGTAGACTATTTGGGAAAATTGGGGAAGAAGGAGTCTTCCCAAATTCTTTTAATAATACAAATATGGTTTTAATACTTAAACCAGGAAGGGTCAAAACAGAGAAAGAAAATTATAGACCAATTTCTCTAATGAATATAGATGAAAAAATTTTAAATAAGATTTTAGCAAAAAGAATACAGCAAATTATCATAAGAATGACACATTACGATCAGATAGGATTCATACTAGGAATGCGGTACTGGTTCAATATTAGGAAAACTATTAGCATTACTGATCATATCAACAACAAACCTAACAGAAACCACACTATTATCTCAATAGATGCAGAAAAAGCTTTTGACAAAATGCAGCAGTCATTCCTGTTAAAAAATACTGAGAGTATAGGAATAAAGGGAACTTTCTGTAAAATAATAAGCAGTATCTACCTAAAACCCTTCAGCAAGCATTATATGCAATGGAGATAAGCTAGATGCATTGCCAATAAGATCAGGGGTGAAACAAGGATGTCCATTATCACCACTAATATTTAATATGGTACTAGAAATGTTAGCTGTAACAATTATAGTAGATAAAGAAATGGAAGGAATTAGAATAGGCACAGAAGAAACTTAGTTATCACTCTTTGCAGATGATATGATGATATACTTAAAGAATCCTAGAGATGCAAGTAAAAAACTCCTTGAAATAATAAACAACTTTGGCAAAGTTGCAGGTTGCAAAATAAACCCACATAAATCTCCTGCATTTCTATTTATTACTAACAAAGACCAACAAGAAATAGAAAGAGAAATCCCATTTCAAGTTAGGGTAGACACTATAAAATATTTGGGAGTCTACCTGCCAAACATATCCAGGGACTATATGAACACAATTACAAGATACTTTTTGAACAAATAAGTTCAGATTTAAGTAAGTGGAAAAGCATCAGGTGCTCTTGAATAGGCCAAACCAATGTAATAAAAATGAAAATTCTACCTAAATTAATTTAATTTGCTTATTCAGTGCCATACCAATTAACCTATTAGATAATTATTTTCTAGAACTGGAAAAAATAATATCAAAATTTATCTGAAAGAACAAAAGGTCTGCAATATAAAGGGAACTAATGAAAAGAAATGCAAGCGGAGGTGGCCTAGCTCTACCACATCTCAAACTGTATTATAAAGCAGTAATTATCAAAACCACTTGGTACTGGCTAAGAAACAGACCGGTAAATTAGTGGAATAACCTAGGTACTCAAGACACAGTAGTCAATAAATATAGAAATCTACTGTTTGATAAACCCAAGGACTCTGGCTTCTGGGATAAGAACTCATTGTTCGACAAAAATTGCTGAGAAAACTGGGTAAAAATGTCATGGAAACTAGGCATAGATCAATGCCTGACACTGTACACAAGTATAAAGTCCAAATGGGTATATGATCTTGGTATAAAGAGTGATACTACACACAAATTGGTGGAGCAAGGAGTAGTGTATTTATCAGATTTATGAAGAAGGGAACAATATTTGATTAAAGAAGAAATAGAAAGCATTATGAAGTGAAAAATGGATAATTTTGATTACGTTAAACTGAAAAGTTTTTCACAGCCAAACCCAATGTAAACAAGATTCGGAGGGAATCAGAAAACTGGGAAAGAATTTTTGCAACTAGTGTCTGTGATAAAGGCCTCATTTCTAAAATATATAGAGAACTGAATCAAATGTACAAGAATACAAGTCATTCCCTAATTGATAAATGATCAAAGGATATGAACTGACAATTTTCAGAGGAAGAAATTAAAGATATCTACAGTCATATGAAGAAAATGCTCTAAATCACTCTTGATCAGAGAGATGCAAATCAAAACAACTCTGAAGTACTACATCACACCTATCAGATTAGCTAACAAAACAAAGTCGGAAGATGATAAATGCTGGAGAAGATGTGGGAGAGTTGGAACACTAATTCTTTGTTGGTGGACCTGTGAGCTGATCCAGCCATTCTGGAGAGCAACTTGGAGCTATACCCGAAGGGCCACAAAAATATGCATACCCTTTCAGCCAGTAATACTGGGTCTACAACTGTATCCCCAAGAAATCACAAAAATGGGAAAGGGTCCTACATGTACAAAAATATTTATAGCAGCACTCTTTGTGGTGGCCAAAAACTAGAAATCAAGGGGATGTCCCCAATTTGAGGATATAAGAAATAATGAATAAAAAGATTTCAGAGAATCCTGAAAAAACTTATGTAATCTGATGCTGAGTGAAAGAAGCAGAACCAGGATAACTTTGTACAAAGCAACAATCGCAGTGTGCAAGAATTTTTTTCTGGTAGACTTAGAATTTCATTGCAATGCAAGGTCTTAAAAAATTTCCAATGGTCTTTTAAGGCAAAATGCCTTCCACATCCAGAGAAAGAACTATGGAATTCAATTGCAGATTGTAGCAGATCATTTTCTTTTATATTACATTTTGCTTTGTTATAGTATTTCTCCCATTCATTTTAATTATTTTATACAACATGACTATGCTGAAAATGTATTTAATAGGAATGTAGAAGCTATATAAAATTGTGTGCTCTCTTGGAGAGGGAGGGCGGAGCTGTGGGGGAGGGAAGGGGAGGGAGGGGAAAAAAATCTAGGTTGTATGGTGCTGATTGTGGAACACTGAAAATAAATTACCAAAAAAAAAATACTGATTAAAAAAAAGGAGTGATAGTAGTGTGCTGAATAGTGACTGGAAAAAATGGAAAGAATAGATGAATGAATGATAGGGAAAAAGTGTGTGTTAAGTGCCTACTATGAGTCAAAGACTATGTTAAGTTCTAGAAATAGAAACAGAAATAACAATATAGTCCCTAATCTCAAAATCCTCATATTGTAACTGGTGATGAAAATTCACAAAAGTAAGGTCAGCTACAAGGTAGTTGGAAAAATCTAGAAGTCTTACACAAGCAGTGTTGCCTGGATGACCAGGTCTAGTTGTCTTTTAGCTAAATAAGTAGTTCAGATGACAGTGACCAGGGACTGTTAGATATAAAGGCAGGATAATTGGTTAGGTCTGCTCTTACATAAATTTATTCATTCCTGTCTCATCTAAGAGTATTGAATAGTTAAGTAGCCCGAGCAAAGGAAGGAGCTCATGGGGTTGATTACCTTCACTAATTTAGCCTCTTCTAGATTCCCAGAAATCCTGTATGGGTTCTGGGACAATCCAGACTTGTGGGAGAGAGGGTGGGAGAAAACAGGAGAGGATGAGTAGCCCCATGCTGGTAGGTCTTCTACCCGGTTCAGTAGTCCTATGGGAGATAGTGGTAGGAGGCACATTTTTTTCCTCCTAAATTGACTAGCTTTCTTTTTATATACATTTTGTTCTTGATATTGCTATTTTTTCTTTTAATTCTAAATTTGCTGGATTAGAGACATACAGAGAAAGAGACAGACAGAAACAGAAAGACAGAAAAACACAGAGAAAATGAGTAAGAGAGAGAGAGAGACAGAGAGACAGAGAGAGGAGAGAGAGGAGAGTGATGGAGTTAAAGATAGAGAGGCAGAAACAGAGACAAAGACAGGCAGAGATACAGAGACAGTGGGAAGGTCAGAGTAAGAGAGAGACAGAGACAGGGATATTTTTATACACAAAAGTGAAAAAAAAAGATTACATGTGAAAGTCTGATTCTCCATTCACTGTATTTTAAAGTGTATAAAAATTCAATATATATTACTTTCAAACCTGCCCAACTCATCAGTTTACTTCTGAACTTCCTTCAATTCTCTTCTACACATTCCACATTTATGTGGAAAAGCAAAGGAAGGATTGGAACCAAGAATTTATTACTTCATATTTAACTCTTTTTCCACTATACTGCACTGTCTCCTTAAACTAAGAACTGGCCTGCAGTGGACAACGTATAAATATTTGTAGAATTGATCAAGGGTGGGCTAGAGCCAATTAAAACCAACTTGAGAGAGACAAATATTATTTTTTAAATGGGAGCATTGGCACCTCAGACATCAGCAAATAATACAAATCAAGGTTTGATTTGGTCTTTTGTTGTTTTTCTAAGTTAAAGTGATGGAGAAAAGTTAATAATACATGTTAAACTTAAGAAGGTGTCTTGTGCAAATTTTCTTTTTTTTTCTGGAGAGCCAAATGTTAAATGTTTGTCATGAAATCCCTGGATTGAATTGAATTGCAAATAAGACATGTATGTATTCAGTCTTTGTTGCTGAAGAAGACCATGCCATCAGAGAAATAATGACATGATTTACACTTGACTTTGCTTTGAGTGAGGGTGGGCTGTGCAGGTCATTAGCCTCACTTCTCCCCCAGAGCCATCTGAATCCAGTGACCAGATATTTATCAGGATGACTGGAGATGACCCAGGATGAGGCAATTGGGGTTAAGTGACTTGTCCAATGTGACACAGCTAGTGAGTGTCAAGTGTCTGAGGTGAGATTTGAACTCAAGTCCTCCTGACTCCTGTACTGGTGCTCTATCCACTGCACCACCTAGCTGCCCCAATGAAAGTGTCTGAAGCTAGACTTGAATTCAGGTCCTCTCACTGCAGGGCCAGTGCTCTATCCACTATGCCACAGCACTATGTAATAGGGCGTGTAGAAGAGTGGCAAGAAGGCTTGACCTTTTAATAAAACGAGAACTGAGTTCAAATCCAGATCAAACTCTTAATAGCTTTGTTACTCCACTCAAATTCCTTCACATTTCTTCCTTCATGTATAAGACTGAGATAATATTTGCTCTGAGAGTCAGTTTGTGTAGTGAATAAAACATTTGCATTGGAGTCTTACTGATAACACTTATTGGCTATATGATACAGGACAATTTCTTCAACCTCTCACTGTCCCAGAAAATTCTCTAATATTATATGTTGTCAAGCAGTTGAGAATTTGCATTGGTAAAGGAAGTTTCCTCACTGCTTGTTCCCTATGCAGGTAAAATTATTGGATATATCCCCTTCAAAAAATGTACTACCTATCTCACATTTCCATTTTGGGGGAATATACTTTGTAAATTGCACTGCATTTTATCCCTATAACAAAAAGACTGTAGTATTTGAGGAAATTGAAGATTCTTAAATGCCTCTCTTCCTGAGTAAAGTATACCCTACCTACCCCTCCCCTCAAGTCCTTTCCCTTACTGAGATAACTGGCTCAGAAATAGTCTAAGCTATATATGTTTGTGCATGCTTTACAACTCTCATCCTCACCCTCTCTCCAATGTTTATAACCACACATATGTGTTGTAGGAGTGACTTAAGGCCAGAAGCACTGATTGAGGATGCAAGTTTTTCCCCCACCCCAAACCCCCACCCCCTCATGATCTCTCCCTTTTTATCTCATTGACTAGGAAAAGAAGGCCCTAGTCCTAACTCATAGTAGCTATCTCAATGGTGAAGTCAAGTTTCCTTCTCTCTGAAGGACTTGCCCTCCCAACTCAGTCCACCGTGTACCAAAGGTAATTAGGGCAACTTATTTAAAACTTACGATCTAATTAGTGGCTTTTTAATGGCATTTAATTACATTGTGAGCAACAAAGCAGTTACATTTCCAGCTAAGCTCCTTTCTAGACAGAGGTGCAGGTATTTATCTGGGGCCATAAAGGAGAGGGGATACCACACTTAACATCTAATTACACAGAATTGTTCCAGGTAATTATGAGCAATGTGATTTTATTTATCTGCCTTAATTGTAGGAGCTCTGCAAAGTTTCTGACCTGGGTGACTGGTGAGGTAGACAGAAGGGGAATTAAATATCCTACATTGCTTGGGTACACTTTTAAAATTGTCCACAGGACTGCCAAGGTGATATAGACAAAAACCCTGAAAAAACAAGAAGGACTGAGGAGGGAGGAAGTGCAAAAAAGGTTTTGCATTTCTGAGGATGCTCTATGAGTGTGAATTGGCAAGTGCATTGTTTCATGATTGAGTCAGGCCTTGTAAAATTAAGTCACTATGGTGTAGTGAAATAATACTGACCTGAGGGTAACAGATTCATAGAGGGTTCGAGTTTAAAGAGATCTTCTATCATAGAAGGTTAGAATACAGAGTACAGGACGGTTGCAGTAGAAGAGAGACATCAGTGCCTACAAATGTTATAATATTCTGTTGTGTGAATTATTTGGGATGAGGAAAAGCTATTAAATGTACTGACATGAATAAACCTCACTATTTTTTAAATTAAAAGAAAGCATGTACAAAATGTTCTCCTTTTACCACAGTCACTTATTTTAGAAAAAATAGCATTGTATTCCCAAGATTTTGTCACATATTATTTCATTCTTCATCCTGAAATGCTTTCATCACATAGTCAAGGAATAACAATGGAAAAAGAATGGAGGTCTTAGGTTCCAGTCCTCCTTCTAATTTATGCTACCTGTGTGATCTTGGACAAGTCACTTTTAATTTCCCTTGTGTAGCCTCTTTTCTTCATCAGAAATATGATGAGGCTGGATTAGGCAATCTTCAAGCTCCTTTCAACTTTTGCATTTATGATACTAAATTTGGACTAGTGAAATATGTGGATATTTAACATATCTTTTATGAATAGTCAATTTTTCCCTGAAAATCTAGCTATTGGATTTAAATCAAATGAGTTCTTAGGCCATTGAAGCATGTTTGTCTTCATCTCTTGGATAAATTTCTTAACCTTTTGTGATATAGGACTTACAGCAAGGCTGCGTTGCAATATTTCATATCCATTTGCCAATTTCTCTAATTCTAGAACAATTCTGCTTGCCTATATATCCATAAATTCATGAGAGTTAGAAATTTACTTACTGGAGACCAAATGATGTGAAACTAAATCCTAAAATATATGTTTTGGGTGGGTACTCTACAGTCTGATGAAGATACTTGGGTCTATCAAAATGCATAGGTTCAGCTTAAATTCTGCCAACAATTTGATAGAGTCTTGAATGGAGAAAAAATGAGTTTTATTTGTAAAAATTACCTTATTCCAATCTTTTCTATTCCTGTCTTTGGATTGTCCTGCTTAGGACAATAGTGACTTTTATTTCTTCATTTTAATGATTAGTAGCTTAAAATTCCTTAAAATAAATTAAAAGTTAATTTTCAACATGTCATGATAGAATTCATCATTCTACACTTGAGTTTGATATTAGTTACTTCATCTTTTAAGCAAATCACTTCCTCTTTGTAGACTTCAGTTTCCTTATCTATAAAATGAGAATGTTGATCTCTAAGTCACCTTTCAGCTCTGACATTTCATGCATCAGTGTATTAGTTACTTTGGATTGATAGTTTCATTTTATAATATCAATGGTCACAAATGGTCCTATTGACACTAGATTACCTCAGAAGATCTGACATTGACCAGATCAAACTGAGTTTTGCTTTTTTTGCAGCCTTTAGCAAGTTGATGGTTCTCTTTCTGGTAACTCTGTATGTATGATCAGAAGGTTGGATTTTTCTGTTTATCTGTGACGTGTATATTACTTGTGGTCAGAGTTGGAAGCCCTGTCAGTTGCTCTTTATTTCTCTGTTTGCATTTTCCCTGAACTTCAGGGTGCTGACATTTCCCCTGAACTAAGTGAATGATATATGTGCTTGATTAAAGTGATTGTTGACCCCTTGAAAGTTGCTTTCCTTTTAGAAAAGCACATCTAAGAACCTGTACAGCAGTCCCTCACAATATTCTATGGTCTTGGTGATACTTTTTAATATTAGAGCCATTATAAAGTGGTACAGTCTCCTCAGTGAGTCCAGTTGCTGGAAGTATACATGGGGTGACTGAATGATTATTTGCACATGTCAATGAAGGGATTCTTGTTCAAGTTCATGTTGGGCTAGGTAATACCTGAGGTCCCTTCCAACTTTGAGACACTATTATATCAAAGACATGCTTTGTGGCAAAGCATGGTGCTTGTCCTCCATGGCATCAACTCCAGAGGTAAGTGATGTAATTTATTAATTTTTTTTTGTATTTAGTATCCATAAAGTAATTTATAATTAGGGTTTATTCTCTCCTAAAATATCTATCAAATGACTTTACAGGTGGTCTAAGTTCCTTTAATTTCTAGTGTTTTACCACTTGGCTTCTGACCATGATTATGAAAGGCAGGGTAAGAAGCTGGGAAATAGAAATCCTGTAAGACATTTCCACTGGATCCTTGATATCTCAAGGTTGGTTGTGACACTTCACAGACTTTATTGCTGAAGATGACAATTTGGTCCACAATCTGGAGAATGATGAAAAGACCTTGATGTCACAAGGATGGGTGCCTATCCCTGCATGACTGGGAGATTGCAGAGGATTGAATCTCGGCCATTTTTATGGTTCAGTACCATAAAGCAATTAACAGTGAATGACTGAGCTTTCCCAACCTTTGCTAAAAACGGTGGCTGTTTATCATTGTGTCAGGCTGTTGGCAGATTCAAGAAATCTAAATTTAACAGGTGGCTGGTTCTTCCATGCCCGACTGAAACCAATGGATCTTCAAGATGCTGACTCCCAGACAGCTAGCAGGACCAATGGCATGTGCTGCTAGGAAGAAAGTGAATCAATGAGACCTACGTCAGAGTTCATCCTGTGAAAGGCCTTTTACACCACTGCTACCTAATGGCTTTTTCAATTGGTTTCAGCACCCCAGCTTTCTATTACTGATTCCAGTTTTAGCCATGGTGGCAGAAAAATGAGTGGAAGAATATTTTTAAAATAAAAATAAATGAAACAACCACCCATTTGCATTATTGTCCACCATTTCAGACTGTAAAATATACAGTAAAAGTTAAAGCTTTAATCCATCTGGGCCTGTTGATTTGTTCCTGCATGGAGAGATCAGCTTTAAGTAACAGATGTCATCCTATATGATATTGCCAGACTTGGTCTTAAGATAGTCTTTAACATCTGGCAGTAGTAGAAAGTATCTTAATTATCTGTCATGGTCAAATTAAGGATTCAGGGATAGAGGAGGAGTTCAGTAGCAAGCCCCCATCCAGGGTTGATAGGAGAGTTTGGCACCACTCTCTACTTCACAAGTAAAAGTCAGCTACATTTTGGTAGACCCACGAGATACTCTTTCTCACTTCCTATGTAGCCATGCTAGGGGCTATTTACCCATTTGTAGTCTACTGATGCCCCTTCCAGTGCTTCTTCTATATTTTTCTTCCACTTTTTTAAAATCCTATAATCTTCCTGAAACCATTCTTCATGAATGGATGTACTATTTGGTTTACTAGTGCCATGTACTTTGGGAATGTTCCCACAAATGCCCCTGAAGAATATTTAATCATTTTTCTGGGCTTATTCTCAGTTTACCCAGAAGACATGGAGGAAGTGGATAGGAGAGGAGGGAAAGAAAGAGGAAAACAATAGCAAAAACTCCAGGTGTACCCTGGAGTGCGACTTCCACCTTTCTTCTTCTTCCTCTGTGTTGTGGTATAAAGAGGTGTAAATAAATTAAAATAAAAATTGAACAGATGATAGTAATAAATATTTAATAGCTCTTGTTTTTACATCTCCCCTATTGTCATAGATGGAATATGTAATGTTTCAAACATGTGGCCCATACTATGCTGAAAATATTTTCAGACAGCCTGATATGGGGTTTGAGCATAGATAAAAACAGAGACAGTGAAATAAATAAGTACACCAAGACACAGAGAGAAAGACAAAGAACTAGAATTCTGGGAGAGATTTGGGAAGTGAAAGGGGATGGTGCTTGGCTATTAAAACATTTGAAGTTACAAAAATAGTAATGTAATCTATCCAACCCCAGTATGTATGTATGCGTGTATGTGTGTGTGTGTGTGTGTGTGTGTGTGTGTGTGTGTTTAAAGGGAAGGAGGAGTGTCCAAATGGTGATTCTGTTGTCTGTCATGACATTTTAGTGTAGGTAACACATTGATGTTTCTGTGTTGGAAATTATTGATTTACTTCTTCCTTTTCATCTTGTTATTTGTGAATCTTTTCACTCTAGATCTGAAGTCAAATAGCCGTCATGTAAGTGTAGGTTTTTATTTCTGTCTATACCAAGTTACCTCTCTTGTCCACAGTTTCCTCATCTGTAAAATGAGAGGACTGGACTAAATAATCCTTAAGGATTGCTTCCATTTCTATAGACATCTTCTCTATTCTTAACTCCAACCTTCTGCATCCACCCACCCATCCCTGTGCTCCCACCTCTGGCGAGTGTCAAAGCCTGTTCATGAATCCATATCTCCATATGGCTCTGAATTAGATGTTCTTTTACACTTCCCTTAGAGTTGGGAGGGACCCCAGGAGCCAAGATGTTCAATTCATGAATAATCAAGAAAGCTCTGTATGGCTTCTCAAATAGCTATTCACATAGACTCACCTTGAAGACCTACAGTGATAGGGAACTCAACACTTCTAAAAGAGGCTATTTCATAGTTAGACAGTTCTATGTATTAGGAAGTCTTCCTTGTATCCAACCTAGTTCTGTTTCTTTGTACCTTTGACTCATGCTTCCATATGTGCCAAACAGAAGAGTTTCAATTCCTCTTCCATATGAAAGTACTTCCAATGCCTGAAAACAATTAGCATTACACTGTCACCTCAAATCTTCTCTCATGTAATACAAATTCCATGCTATAACCATTCCTTCCAGCCCCTCCTAATTTGTGCCCTCACTCAAACATCATTTGCCAAACATTAAACAGCTAACTACAGCCATTGACTTTCTGGCCCTGAACTAAATATTTTCTACAAGGTCGAGCTCTATATCTTTGATCTTGCACCATTCAATTGCAATAGGTCTACTGCTAGACACCAATCCACCCTCCCCCAAAATTTTAAGCAATAACTTTCCCCCTCAGCTGCTCCCTCATTGGTGATAGATGCAGAGAGAATTATTTACCCCCTCCCCAGCTGAACAGCAACATTTGTGTACCTCTGCAATGCCAGAAGCTTCCCAATAGCTTGAGATACTCTCTCCATATAAGGGTCCAGGACAGAAAGAAAAGAGGTCTTATTTTCAACTATACTTATCAAGGCTGCATTTATCCAGCTGACATCTTTGTCCTGACTGTCTTACCTGTTCTGTCAGCTAGCCCTGAGTCCTGCAGGTGTAACCCCAGTCATTCTAGCAGAATCCAAGGAGCTTTGGCTCCCTTATTCCAATATGTTTCTATAATCCAACATTGGGCTGTTTCAGAGCAAAGCAAAATGGTGGTGCTCAGGTTATTCTATATCTCTTTCCACTGATGTTTGTAAGCTGGGGACAGTTAGCATTTATTTTTTTAAGTAAAGAACAGGCTCTGCTGATAATTCCCAGAGAAAAGATACCCATAATCCTAGGATTCAGACCTGGAAGGGACCTTTGAGATTCTCTGCATCTAATTCCTTCTCTCCCTCTCCCTCTCCCTCTCCCTCTCCCTCTCCCTCTCCCTCTCCCTCTCCCTCCCTCCCTCCCTCTCTCTCTCTCTCTCTCTCTCTCTCTCTCTCTCTCTCTCTCTCTCTCTCTCTCTCTCTCTCTCCCCCTCCTCTCTCTCAGAAGTTCAGTGACCTATCCCAGGATCACATAGGTATAAAGTAAGAATAGTCAGATTTTAATCCAGCTTCTCTATCTCCAAATGCAGTGCTTTTGCCACTACATCACATGACCTTGTTGGAGGGCAAGGATAAAAGGAAAACTGAATAAAAGTATATGATATATGCACCAGCCCAGTGGTTATGATGGGAAGTATTAACCCTGTTCCTACCCCATTGGACTTGGTATAGTAGTAAGAACCATGGATTTGGAATAAGAAAAACTTAGTTCAGATCCTAAATCTGTCATTGACTTGTATGTGACTTTGGAGAAGTTCTTTTGGTAATCTGAACCTCAGTTTCCTCCTTTCTAAAATCACAGGGTTGAACTGAATGATTTCCTGTATCTCTTCCAGCTCTAATCCTATGAATCTTCTAAACTATTCACAATGTGAGCTTTGAAGGAACAGGATAAAAGAGAGAGAAACTTGGCAAAGGCAGTTTCATTGACCCTACCCCATGTCACTCCTCCTTCCCCCAGTTGACTGTGCCAAGCCAAGTGCCAACTGGAAAGTTCCCAATTAATTTGGTCCACCAAACACAGAGGAACTTTCTGGCCTGATTTTTTCTTCTCCTCCTGCTGTGAAGTCGGCTGCCTTGCCTGTAAAAGTACACCCCATGGTCCTTTGCATTGCCAATGTGAACAGATGTGCATTTAGCACAACCTTCTTTAGCCAAACCACAGCCAGTGAAAATTAGGAAGTCTCAAAACTGAAGCCTTGAATCTCAGAGTTAAAAGTGAACTTAGAAGCCATGTGGCCTGAACTTCTACGCACTGCAAGAATCTCTGTACTGTACCCTTTAGGTAGTCATTTAACATCTGCATAAAGATTTTGAGTAACAAGGGATTTGTCACTTTACTGGAACTCTTTATTCATTGTTGGGTAGGTCAAATAATTAGGAAGGTCTGCCTTATATTGTGTATAAATCTACCTTTCTGTAAGTTCCTCTAAGTAGTTCTAATTCTTCACTCTGAAGCAATAAAGAATAAACATTTTCCCTATGCTACCAGACAGGTGAATATGTATATATGCATGTATGAATACATATATATGTCAATACATACATTATTTTCGTATTTGTATTTATATGCGAAATGGGTATTGCTTTACTAAATAGGTACAAATCTCTTTCAAGTGCTAATTTAAGTATTATCATTTGAGAAGTCCTTGGAATTTTATCAGATATTTTCTGATGTGACTGATTGCCTGAATACATACACTTTTCCATTTTCCATCTATTGGTACCATCTAGCAGCATGACTTTAATTAATAATTTTTCTATCAGGTTTTTTTTTTCTTACAAGTTAGAATAAATTCACTGAAAGGACATATCCTATATAGAAACCAGATGGTACAGAGGATAAAACATTAGAGCTAGAATCAAAAGGAATTGAGTTCTAATTCAGCCTCAGATGCTTAATAGCTGTGTGATCTTGGGCAAGTCATTAACCTCTGTTTTTCTGCCTCTTCATCTGTAAAATAGCACCTGTCTCTTAAGATTGTTTTGAGTATCAGATAATTAACAAGTGCTATATAAATGTTAGTTGTTATTCCTGATATTATTATCATTACTACTATGACATCATTTACTGAGGTAGAAAAATACAACAGTTGACACATACACAAAATGACTTTGTGAGGCAAGTAGACTTTTGAATATAAGCTACTTTCCAAATGTATTTAGGGGATAGTAACATCACATAGATAGGGATCTGGGTAAACAACTGATCACTCATTCACCTTGGGGCATTTTGTTATGTTTCAGGAGAGAGAACGGGAGGCTTTCTGATTTGCCAATCTAGTATTTGCCTCAGGAATCTGAGACTATATCTTCTCTTTGTACTTGTACAGGAAGTGGATAAAGGGATTCAAAATATAGAGATTTCATTTTATTGTCTATTCAATACCAGAATGAAGTATTATTCTAAAATTGTAATAATTATGTGGATAGGAAAATACAGTGACCCACTTGCCACTGCAACTCTATGATCTGATTCTGATTGACAGTCTGTCCAGCCAGTAACAGTGAAACACAAATATTCTGGACAATGTTAGAAACCCAAAGTCATAGAATTTTAGGAATGAAAACTCAGTTTATTAAGTGTAGTTCCTGGCATGTAGAAGATATGTAATACATATTTGTTAATTAATTGATTGATGAGCTTATTCAAGCCAACTCATATATGAAAATGGATTCTTTTGAAGCAATAAAACAAAAAATGGAAAAGAAGGAGGCCTAGAAGCACCACATAAGAAAACACTATAAAAATAATCAGCAAAATGATAAGGTAACTTGAAAAATAGAAGGGATAATCATTGAAGGGCAGCTGTGGTGCAGTGGAAATAGTGCAGGTTCTGGAGTCAGGAAGATTCGTTTTCCTGAGTTCAAATCCAATCTGAGACACTAACTGTGCAATCCCGGGGAAATCACTTAAGCCTGTTTGCTTCACTTCCTCATCTGTAAAATGAGCTGGAGAAGGAAATGGCAAATCACCCCAGCATCTTAGCCAAGAAAATCCCAAATGATGTCATAAAGAGTTGGAAATAATTGAAAAGTGACTGAGCTACACAATCAATCACTGAAATAGATTAGGTAGCCTAAAAAGAGTTGCAAATAATCTAGTAGCCTAGTGCTCAGTAAACTCAAGGACCCCAAATACTAGGGTATAAATTAAGTATTCTATAACTGTTTGGAAAATTGGAAAGTAGTCTGGTGAAACCAGGTTTAAAGCAACATCTTACACCATTTACCAAGATAAACTCCAAGTGATTTTGTGACTTAGATATAAAAGTATATCTATCTTTCCATCCACATGTGCATGTATATATGCATATCTATCTGAACACATAGTTTACATGCAAACCGAATGCATAGATGCAAATTAGAGAAGCAAGGAAAAAATTCCTGCAGAAGTGATAGGGCTAGAGTTCATGACAAAACAAGGGATAGAGAAGATCAAAGAAAATAAAATAGCCAATAGAAATTTTATAAAATTAAATTTATTACATTAAGCTGATTACACAAACTTTAAACAATTCTGCACAAACAAATCCAAAAAAGCTAAGGTTAGAAGAGAAGATTGGAATTGGAAAGAAAACACTGCAATGAATTTCTCTGATGGTCTCATTTTCAAGATACTATTAGAGACTGACTCAAATTTATAAGAAGAGCCATTTCTCAATAAATAAATCATCAAAGAATATGAATAGGAAGTTTTCTACAGAAGAAAAACAAGTTATCAAAGCCATTTTGGGGAAAAAAAAAAACCTCCAAATCACTGTCAACTAGAGATGCCAAGTAAAACATTGCTATCAGATTGACAATCTTGAAAAAAATGGATAATAACGTTTCAGAGACTAAGGAAAGTAAAAGTATTAATTGACTGTTGATGGAACTGTGAATTGATCTAGCTATTTTGGAAAGCAAGTTAGAATTACACACAAAAAAGCTTAATTAAACTGTGCATACTCTATTTCTGAGCATTATCAATATTAGACTTGTACCACAACTAACATCAGGTTTCCTGACTCCAAATGTCATCCTCTTGTTAGAAATTTTATCTTTCTTCCTTAAAATAAAGCCTTAATTTGCTTCTTTGCAACATACATTCATTGTTTTTACTTTTACCTTTTGAGGACAAGCAAAATGAATCAAATCTTTTTCCCCCACAGTTTTTCAAAGGATCCAAAATAAAGAAGCAAATGCCAAAAAATCAGCACCTCCAATAAACAAGCTCCAATAAACAAGTCTTTTCTCCAAGCTGAATCTTTAGCTCCTTCAACTGCTCCTCATAAAGCAGCAAATCAAAGCCATCACCATAAAAATTGATATTCTCTTCATACAAATCAGTTTGTCTGTGTTCTTACTAAGATATGATGCCAAGAATTGAACTCAGTTTTCAGATGGGATCTGACCAGTCAACAGAATACGTAGAACTGTAGCTTCTTTATTACTATAAATTACCTCCTTCCCTCCCTCTCTCACTCCTTCCCTCCCTCTATCTATCTCTCTGTCTCTCTCTCCCATACATTCCTTCTCTCTCTGTCTCTGTCTCTGTCTCTCTCTCTCTCTCTCTCCCTCTCTACTATGTAATATTATTTTAATTGTTCTACACTTACAACTTAAACTTCATTTCTTCTTTAAATTAACTATAGCTCTGCTTCTGAAATTTTGTATTTGTAAAACTGATCTCTTCAATCAATATATGTCTTTTCATTCATTCCTATAAAATTTCATCTTATTAGAGTTGATCTTGTCTTACAAAAACTTATTCTTGCCTCTTTTCACTAAATCCATCAAAAGGATATATTTCTGAGTGTGGATGAAAGAATAATGGAAGTTCTTATACATTAAGATAGCTTCTTACTGTGGCACTTACCACCTCAAAAGTAACTATATTTAACTATTTGGAGGTTATCTTAGTGTAAAGTGTGACTTGTTCTTCTAAATCTAAATTCTTCTATACTCCTGTCCAATTTTCTCAGGAGTTTTTGTTTAACAGTGAGTCCTTTTCCCATAGCTGAGGTCTTTACTTTTTTGGGGACAACCTGGACAATTAATTTGCTATATAGTGTACCTAATCCATTCTATTGATAGATTCCTCTATTTTATTTTAGTACCAGTACAAAATAGTTGTGAGAATTGTTGGTGGTATAGTTTAAGATCAAGTGCTGGTGGGTTCCCTTTATTCCCACTTTTTTCCCATTAATTCCCTTGAGTTTATCATTTCCCCTACCATATCAACTTCATTATTTCTTGTTCTGAAAAGTAATTCTTGGTGGTTTGATCTGGTGTGGCAATAAATTTGCAAAATAACTTAAGTAGCATTGTCATTTTTATTATATTGATCATTTTATCTATGATCAATTAATATTTGCCCAATTGCTTCAGTGTATATTTCTATAAACATTAGTTTGTAAATGTATTTATATAGTCCTTGCATCTTGGTAAGAAGACTATACTTTCTGCAATAAATAACCTTGGCCTTTATGAATTAAAGTCTTTCCCAGGCCTCAGTTCATCTCTGGAGTGGAGTTGAGGATAGAGAACAGATTACCAATCACAAATGGTCTTTTGCATGCAAAAAAGTGACTTTTTTGAATAATTTCAGGGTCCTCAGGTAGTTTTCTCTGTCCCTACTATCCTTTTACCTCCCCTCTGGCAGAGGTAAGAATACTGAATATCTAAAGGAGCAGAAAAAAAGGCAAACTGAGGACTCTGACAGCTCACTGACACCTGAATCATCTAGAAGACCCACATTGTTTCCCATTTGTACATCACTTCCTCCTGGCTTTCCTCTCAGCTATTTTCAAATTGCTCTTGATTCTTACAGTGTGAAGAGCCTACTAGAGCCTAAGAATTGCCTCCCTTTTTCCCACTTCTTCTCTCCCTTCTGCTTCTGACTGTA
Source organism: Notamacropus eugenii (assembly GCF_028372415.1). Taxonomy (NCBI): domain Eukaryota; kingdom Metazoa; phylum Chordata; class Mammalia; order Diprotodontia; family Macropodidae; genus Notamacropus; species Notamacropus eugenii. The sequence goes on along the minus strand of NC_092872.1, from coordinate 438,378,629 downwards.
GAGGACACTATTCAATAGCCCCATCCTGGGCCCACTGAGAAGGAGAATAGGAGGATGCTTCAGGTCATATAGTTTGATGCATGTCTACTGGTTTTCACTTATTGAATTAGGACAAATTGGAACCTTCATAAACTGTGATATAAATCATTATCTCAAGTTAGCAGATGCAGTCACACCAGGGGTAGAGCATTGCTAATAACTCTGCCGGATTAGGACTGATTGGAACAATTGGAAACTTGTTTCTCTCAGCTTGATCAGCCTCATTGTAACTGTGGCAATTATCCTGTTTCACTTTCAAAAGCTCAGCAAAGACTTGCTGCCGTTTTACATCCATCCTTCTTAATGAAGTTACTCTACCATCCATCCCTTTGTCAGCCTGCTACCCTACAATAACAAGAGATAGCCTCAGCCCCCAAGGGAGACAAGTGATTTCTGATTGGGTGGGAGATCCTAAGAAATGTAAAAACTCCGTTTAGGGCCTTATAATTGAAAGATCACTTATTCACTGAATACATATTTACTGAGCACCTGTGTGATATACAGAACTGGGGGGAAATAAAAAGATAGGTCCCTGGTCTTATAGGACTTATAGTCTAATTAGGGAGATAAGACAAAAAAACAAACAAACAAATAAAAAAGAAAAAACAAAAACACAACCTAAATACAGAATGGATGGTGGGGGAAGAATCATGGTGTGATGGAAAGATTCTTAGACTTGGAATCAGGAGATTCTATTCCCCACTCAGACACACTGTGGGTGGACTTGGGCAAGCCAGTGCCTGTCTCTGCAAAAAATTTTGCATTTATAATATAGGTATTGTAGAGTATTTCTAAGGTGATTTCCAAAACGAACAGTCTTTAAGTCTACGTTAATTCATTATGGGTACAGAGTGCTGCTCTAGAAATTTTAAGGAAGGAAAGATCACTTTCTGAAGCTAGGACTTGAAAGGTACATTGCATATGAGGAAAGGAGAAAAGAAACAGGAAGATATAGAAATAGAGGAGAGGAGAAAGGGCATTCCAAGAAAAGTGAATGGTTTGGGAATTAAAACTGAGGAGGGCCAAATGCTTTAGTTCTTGTCTTGTGGAAAAATGAGCTGAAATTCTAGGAAGGCAGCATGGTGAGGATACCCAGATGATATCTGCAAAACAACTCATAAGTCAGAACCTCAGAAAGGCAGATTTTTTTTTACAAGAAAGAGGATTAGAAATGAGACAGGAGAACTAAATTTAAGTCCCATTTCAACAATTACTAATAAGAGCTACTATTTATACAAAGTGTTTTAAGGTTTGAAAAGCTCTATAAATACTTTATTTCATTTTCCCTAACTTCATTTTCTTGGGAATGCCCTGCATTCCTTTGATCATCATTTTATCCCCCTCATTTTTAAGATGAATAGGCTGGTATGTATTATCTCTAGATAGTCTTTTTCCAGTCTTACATTCTCATCCTATGTCTAAGAATGCTTCCATTTTTTTGGTCCACATGTGTGATGCTTTTAGTGAAATGGACTAGCAGTGTGTTGCTTTCTCTTGTTAAGCAAATTAGCATCCCATCTATAATCCACAACTTTAGAGAGGTGAAAGGAATGCCTAGAGGAAACAGATATTTCAACCAATTCACCCAGGATAATACAATTAAAATGTGTTAGTGCCAGGATTTACACCTAGCCCCTTCTTCATCTGTGTATTTGCCCAAGCCATCCATACCACCTAGAATGCACTACCTCTTCAGTTTTGCTGAATAAATTTTAAAAAATATTTTAACATTATTTTTAATTTTCTTTCTAACTTATTTCCCTCCCCCATTACACACACACACACACACACACACACACACACACACACACACACATAAAATCATACAAATCTCAAAAAGCTAAAACAAACTAAAATGAAAATTATTCTTTGATTTGTACTCCAAGTTCATCACAGCATGAACCTTGAGGTTACACGTGGCCTTGTTGGTCTTTAGGTTTGGTCTTCTGACTGAATCCAAGTTTTACAGAACAAATCCTTTTATTAGGCGGATTTCTTCTGTGAAATTTGGATTCAGTCAAAGGACTGCGCTTGAGGACCTACAGGGCTGTATGTGGCCTTGAGGCTATAGGTGCCTCACCCCTGGTTCATCAACTGTATCACTGAAGGTGGATAGCATTTTTCTCGCATTATGCTTCCTTTCAAATTGCCTTGAATCATTGTGTTGATCAGAATTGCCAGGTCTTTCTCAGTTGATCATATTATAGCATTGCCTTTACTGTGCACAATGACCTCCAGTCTTCTCACTTCACTTTAAAATAGTACAAATGGGTGTTACCATGTTTTCTTCTTTTCTTTTCTTTTCTTTTCTCAGACCACCCTCTTGTCATTTCTTCAAACACAATAGTACTCCATCACAATCATATGTCACAACTTGTTCAGCCATTGCCCAACTAATGAGAATCCCCTCAACCTCCAATACTTTGCCACCACATAAAAAGCTACGATAAATATGTTTATACGTACAGATCTTTTCCCTCTTATTATTCTGATCTCTTTGGGGTATAGATATAGTTTTGGTATTGCTAGGTTAAAGGCTATGTGTAATTTAACAGCCCATTGAGCATAGTTACAAATTGTTTTCCAAAGTGGTTGAACCAGTTTACAATTCCACCAACATTTTATTAGTGTACATATTTTCCCTCATCTCTTCCAGCATGTCATTTCTGATCAATGTGAGGTGGAATTTATGAGTTGCTTTCATTTGCATTTCTCTAATCTCTATTGATTTAGAGCATTTTTTCATATGACTATATATAGCTTTGAGTTTGTTTTCTGAAAACTTCTTGTTTATATCCTGTAACCATTTATCAACTGGAGAGTATCTCTTACTTTTATAAATTTTGCTCAGATACACACACAGGCACATACGTACAAACAAACATATACATAAGCACATACGTATGCATGCATTTGAGAAATAAGGTCTTTATCAGAGAAACTTCTTGTAAATTACTTTTTTTTAAACATCACAGCATTGTCTATGATACCTTTTTAGAAAAATGTAGTTTCCCTGATAATCTCTTTTAATGAGGTCTTTTTTTTTTTTACTTTGTCCAAGATTATGATTGTGGTCCTGCCATTTTTTTTACTTCAGCTAAAGCATAATAGATTATGCTCCAATACTTTACCACTATTTCAGCTCTACATGTGCCTTTTTGTTTCAGATATGTCTCTTGTAAACAACACATTATTGGCTTCTAGTTTTATAGGTCAGGTCATACAAATTACAGTTATGAATAGAGTGTATTTCCCTTTATCGTATTTTATTCTCTCTCTCTCTTCTCTCTCTCTCTCTCACTCTCTCTCTCTCTCTCTCTCTCTCTCTCTCTCTCTCTCTCTCTCTCTCTCTCTCTCTCTCACTTTCTTTCTCAAGTTTGTTTTGCTTTTGACCAGTACCACTAATTTCTTGACAAATAATCACCTAGGAACTTTTTTGATCACAAATTTCAGATAGTCCAAGTATTCTTAAATTATCTCCCCCCAGTCTATTTTTTCAGGTCACTTGTTTTTCCAATAGGATATTTCACATTTTCTTCTATAATTTAATTTTTTGACTTTGCTTTATTATTTGTTAATGTCTCATGAAATCATTAACTTCCACTTGCCCAATTCTAAGTTTTAAATAATTGTTTTCTTCAGTGAGATTTTGTACCTCTCTTCCCATTTGGCCAATTCTGTTTTTTTAAGGAGTTTCTTTCTTCAGTGAATTTTTTTTACTTCAACTTCCTTTTGGCCTCTCTTCTTTTTTAAGAAGTTTTCTTCAGTGAATGTTTGCGCTTCTTTTATGATTAGGCCAATTTTATTTTTTTAAAGTATTTTCTTCAGGGCTTTTTTTTTGCCTCTTTTACCAAGCTGTGGATTCTCTTTTTGTAGTTTTCTTGCATCACTCTTTTCTTTTCCCATTTTCTTTCTCTGCCACTCATCTCTTTTTTGACTCAGGAATTTTTGTTCAGTTTGGGTTCATTTAGAAATTTTCTTTGAGGTTTTTGTTATAACTATTTTCATATAGTTGTCTTTCTTCTGAGGTTATGCCATGGTCTTCCCTACCAGTTCACTAGCTTTTTGCAGTCAATTTGTTTTGTTGTCATCATTGTTGCTGTTTGCTCATTTTTCAACTTTTTTGTTTTTACTTTGAAGTAAAAGTCTCTGCTCATCTATGACTGAAGAGTCATTGTTCCAAATTTAAGCTTTTTTGTGTTGCTGTTTTCAGAATTAGTTCTGAAGGTTGCTATTTTCAGTGTTTCCAAGGTGGTGTGATCTGGGGAGGGGTGTATTCACTCCTTTCCTGGTCTGAATTCAGTCTTTATCCAAGAAGAACCACTGATCTCATGCAAGCACAAGCAGTAGCCATTGCAACTATGGAACTATGACCATGGCCCTTGCTTTTTTGTAACTGATCACAAGCATTCTTCTTTGAGCTGGAACTTCAACTGAAAGCTTTATATAGGCAATAGAGTTGCTAATCAGTGCCAGCTTCATCCAGCACCAGCAAGGAGTCCTCTGTAAAAAACTTTTTCTTACAAGTTGTTGACCCTTTTACTTTCTTGGTTCTGAGAGCTCCTGAAGCTGTAGTTGCTGGTGTCAAGACCTCCATGGCCCACTGTTGGTGTGTGTTCTGTGTTCCTGACCTGTACCCATCACCATGTCAGAGACCACTCTTGAAGACTTTTTAAGAATTATGCTGGAATAACATCTCACTCTGATCTTTATTGGCTCTGCCACTACTAAAGTTAATTTGAGGTATTATTTTGAAGTTATTTGGAGGAGAATATTAGGAGAATTCAGCTGGGTTGCTGCATGGAATCTGCAATCTTGATTCTGTTTCCAGAAAGCTTTCTCTTGTTTTATTTCATTTTTTTTAGTTTTCAGCATTCACTTTTGTAAAATTCCAAGTTCTAAAATTTCCCTTCTCCCTTTCCACCCCTTCTCCAAGATAGCATGCAATCTGATATAGGCTATACATGTACAACATATTAAACATATTTCTACATTAGTCATGTTGTGAAAGAAGAATCAGAACAAAGGGGAAAACCACAAGAAAGAAAAACAAAAGAGAAAAAAGGGAAAATAGTATGCTTCAATATGCATTCAGTCAGCCTCCATAGTTTTTTCTTTGGATGTGAATAGCTTTTGCTATCATGTCTTTTGAAATTGTCTTAGATGATTGCATTTCTGAGAAGGGCTCAATCTATCAAAGTTGGTTTCAAAAAGTTTTCTTAACTCAATTCAGATATTACTATTTTGAATGTTTTCTTTATTCTTATGATTTGCTCATTTATTTCCTAGAAAATTTTGCGAGACTTATTAGTCTGTATCTATATAACATCTTACTTATGTATGTATATGCTATGCCTCTCCCTGATTTTATATTATGAACTCCTTGTGGATTTGAATTGGGTAATTTTTCCTCTGAATATATTCCCCACATAGATTCTTACATGGAGTAGTCAGTTAATAAACTCTTTCTAAATTGGATTGGGTTAATTAAAATTATCCTTTGTTTCTAACAGTTTAGTAAACCCAGCTATTTCCAGTTCTCCTTTTTCACATGTCATATTCAATAAGCCACTGATCTTTTAAACTCTCACTCAGCAATAAGGAAAGACTGAACTTTGAAATAAGGAAAATTCATTTTGGAGACTGAGATTGTCTTGGGATTCAGAAGGGAGGAGAAGTCTGTGATATGTGTTTCTACCTTGGAACCAAGAAGAATTGGTCCACATAAAATATTGTGCTGTTGTTGCTTTTATTTTGCTCTGGCAAGAACCTTTTTGCCCTGTCATCGGCCCTAAAGCAATCACTGTCCTGGCACTGCACAGTTGGAAATAGATAGAATTTGTGCCAAAGATACCTGTTGAAAGCCCTGCTATTAAGCCAGGTTGAGTGGAATTTCAGTAAAAGTCACAGTGTCCTGAGGGGAACAGTGTATGAGATTGGGGACCATTATATCAGAGCTACAGGCTCTGGAATGAGATGGCTTTCATATGGAGGTAGTCATGGAAACAGAGGTGGAGTGACCCTCCTTGATGCCCCTGCGTAGAGCTCTTTCTGCAAATATGATAGAAGAGAGTAGTAGAGATAATGCTCAAATTGCTGAGGACTCATTAAGTGATATTTTATTTGGATCCTAGAACCATGAGTATGGAATATTTACTGTTGGGAGGAGTGATTGAATTTATAGCATCATGGGAATGGAGAAACATTCAAATATTTTTTCAAATAGCTATGTACTTAATGTTCAACCCAAAGTTGACTGATGATTCATTGCTATCTGCACTCACTTTTCCAATTGGGTGTTTTTGTTAAGAAATGAATAACAATGACTCATATCTTTATAATATTCTAGAGTTTTCCACTTAGCCACTGGAGGAAATGTGTGTGTGTGTGTGTGTGTGTATTATGTTTGTGTACGTCAATATATGCAATATTCGCATATATTGCAACATATATGTACATATATATGCATACATTTATTATTTGTATTATTAGACAGTTTTGAACTATATATGCCATGTATATAATTAATCATGCTGTCCCTGTAATATCCTCCCAGGTGATGCATTGCATAGAATTATGCCTACTACAGTTGCAATTAATGTGCATTTGTTTTATTTCAGTTTCAATGGTACAGAAGGTTAGTCACTTGGGAAGCTAGAAAAATCTCCCAGTACAGTTATAGGTTTTGAACTTGCCCTACTTGATCTTTGCAAGGAACTGTAAAGTTTCAATACAGGGGATAAATGTAACCTGTATCCCAAAGTTCCTTGGCATAAGACTCTCTCATCATTGGTGGAGATCAATGCCCAATGCATATGTGACATCTAGAGCAGACTTGGTAAGAACAGAAGAGAGAAAAATTTTGGTCTTGGTAGATTAGAAAATATTGTCAATCCCTCCAACTTTTTTGGGCTTTGCAGTTCATTTGGGAGTTTCTGATTTTCAGCTTCAAGAGAAAATGGGTGATATGCCCTCCCTCCACTTCAGGTTGCTATAGGGAAACTAAGACTCTGGGAAGAAATCAACACAAGAGAAACCAGGAATCTCCATGATGAGCCTATCTCTCCTTATTACAATAGAGACTTCAGTAAATACCCCCTTGAGTGAGATCTGGACGTCTCTCTCAGCTGAGCTGAGTAACCTTGCCCCTGATGGCAGAACTCTCATTCTATTTTGCTTTATTTATACTCACAAATGTATACTTCCTCTGATTTACATTTTAATATTGACTTAGGTAAATTGAGGTTTCTTTTCATACTTACTCTCTGTGTTTATTGTAGAACTGGAATTTGGTGGTAAACAAATCAAGCCTTGAATACAAAGCTTAGACTCTCCTTTTCCCATTTAAAGAACACTGATGAGACCAATCTGAACCTGAAAACTATAGCTCCTAGACTAATAGTATTTAAGAGAGAAGTAGATTGTCTATTTGTCTATCTGTCTATCTGTCTATCTATCTATCTATCTATCCATCCATCCATCCATCCATCCATCCATCCATCCATCCATCTATCTATCTATCTATCTATCTATCTATCTATCTATCTATCTATCTATCTATCTATCTATCTATCGATATAGACCTAACTACTTGTCTAATTCTAGCCCAGTATCTCCTCTTTCCGAGGAGAAAATAATGTTCAACTTTTGCCTTCTACCTCCTGATCCCTCTCTTGATAAGAATTAAGTCTCCTTTGGAGAAATATGAGGGAAGAAGAGGCTAGACATGTTTATTCTGTCTTCTTTTGAGACGTACAACAACACCATGCTATATATAGGTAACAGCCTTACTATATCTATATATAGCTTATTTATACATATATGTTTATTCCCTCCCCTATTAGAATGTGTACTCCTTGAGTATAGGAATGTCTTTTACTTCTTTTTGTGTCCCCAGGACTTAGCACAGTAGGAGCTTAATAAATATTTATTGACTGCCTAAAAATTTGTTACACCTTGAACCCTTCAATGCCAGCATTATGACTAAGGCTCATGATAAAACGAATAGTGACTAGCCTTTTCAACAGTATGGCTAAGGGATATTGAACTTCATCTCTTACTTTATTAGGGCAGCATGGTGGCATAATAGAGTACTGGGTCTGATATCGGGAAGACCCATCTTTCTCAGCTGAAATCTGGCCTCACACACTTACCAGCTGTGTGACCCTGAACAAGTCACTTAATTTCATTCACCTCAGTTTCCTTATTTGTAAAATGACCTGGAGAAGAAAATGGCAAACCATTCCAGTTTCTTTGCCAAGAGTACCCCGAATGGGTCGCAAAGAATCTGACACGAGAACTAAGATTTGTATGGCGACAAAAATGTGGACATTCTAGGAAGTTTTAGGGACAAAGCTGCATGTCAGAAAATAGTGGTTGCTTCCAATTAGCATTGGACTGGCTTGCTATTTTTAAGTTCATTGGCAAACCCAGTTGTCTATTAAGAGTGATTGAATCTGAAGTAAGTCTTAGCTCCTAAGGACTATTTGATTGTATTATGAACTCCAGTAGAGCACCCTATTTCTGTCATGCTTTGTCTGTTCATGATACATGGGAAGTATGTGAAAGCTTCCATTTGCTGAAACAGCACTGATCCTGTCCAGTATACTGTAGCTAGACTTAATTCCTCCCTTTTCCTGGAAGCCATTCTTTCATGATAGGTGCACCTGTACTTCATTGTTATCCTAGGCTTCATTTCTGAGACCATGACTAGATAAGATTGTTATACTGACTTTGATGCATACTAGAGAGCTTTAGATTTTACAGTCACACATAAAATGAAAGAATAGGGATGAAAATTCAAGTTTTCAGATTCTGAACCATAACCTTTTTTGTTCTACTATGCTAATTCTCCTGTGCCATATAACGGCTTAGTATGTTGTCTTCATAAGGGTATGTATGTTTATATTGAAAGGAAATCTGGAGACAATGTGATGAATCATTGTATTGGTTGTGAAGTTCAGGCACTGTGGCAGGTTAGTAGTTGAAAAAGTTTTGAATACAGAGATTTTCAGGGATATCCCCAAAATGCATTCCTCTAAGCAACCTCCTTCCTATGCAAAAAAAAAAAAAAATCAGGCATGCTTTCTGCTGCCAACATATCTGGGGAATGTACAGGCAGGCTGCAAAATGTCGGGAGAGGCGAGCTCACGGTGTTTAACAAATAACAAAACAAAGACATCTGTCACCATGCCTCACCTTCTGTTCCTTGGAGGTTTCAGCCAGCCCCACTGCCTGCTCATTGCCTTTTCTCTTCTTCTCTGCTCATTCCCTCTAATTACTTGTGCTGTTCTCTCTCCCATTAGAAAATGATAGAAGTACTTGTTTTGGCAGGCAAATGCAGAAGGTTGTCTGAAGGGAAAAAAAAATTAAGAAAAGTAAAAACCTCTGGTGCATACTGCATACATGATGTGTCAGAAAGACCATGAGGTTTGGGGATAGAACACTAGGTTTAAACTCTAATTCTGTTATTGACTTTAACTACCATCACATTTCCATAGTAAGTTAAGGATTAAAAAGTACTCTCCTCATAAGACTCTGTGAGGAAGAAAGTAAAAATAATATTATTTTATTTTCATAGCTGAAAAATCTCAATGGGGTTTAAATGACACGTCTAGGAACACACAGTGAACAGAACCAGGAAGGAATTTCACTTTTTCATGCCCTAGTTTACTCAGGGGTGAAATGGGTGTAGTGATGCAACTTAACTCTCCATGTTATTTTGAGGAAAATACTTTGTGTAATAAAAAACTCTATATTCATGTAAGTTATTACCAGTATAATTATTGAATTCACAGAGACTTGTCATGTGAAAATTGGATATAACATGGCTAAGTTGTATTTGTTTTTTATTATTCAATAAGTTTTGCATTATTATTTTCTTTTTAAAAATTTACTTGGTATTTTATTTTTCCTCCAGATGTATATGAAACAAATTTTAACATTCATTTACAAAATTTATAGTTCCAAATTATCTCCCTTCTTCCTTCCTTAACCCTTTACCTTATTGAGAAGTCAAGCAATATGATAGGATATATGTGTGTAGTCATGCAAAACACTTCCATAATAGTAATACTGCGACAGAAAACATAAGCCAAAGGGGGAAAAATAAAAATCTCAAAAACTAAAGTTAAAAAAAAAGCAAGTTTCAATCCATAATGAGTGACCATTAGTTCCTTCTCTGGGGATGGATAGCATTTTTCATCATAGGTCCTTCAGAATTGTCTTGGGTCAGTGTATTTCTAAGAATAGCTAAGTCATTCACAGCTGACCAGCATACAATGCTGCTTTTTTCTGTATACACGGTACATTTAACTTTGCATCAGCTCTTTCAATTCTTTCCAGGTTTTCCTGAGAGCATCCTGCATCTTATAGCAAAATGGTATTTTATCATAATAACATACCACAATTTGTTCAGCCATTCCCCAATTTATTAGCATCCCCTAAATTTACAATTCTTTGCCCCTAGGAAAGAGCTTCGATAAATAGTTTTGTACATATAGGTCTTTTTCCTTTATGTCTTCTATCTCATTTGGGATACACACTTAATAGTGGTATTTCTACATGAAAGGGTATACATGGCTTTATGACCCTTTGGGCATAGGTCCAAAGTGCACAATGCAATGGTTTAATCAGTTCACAACTCCACTAACGATGCATTAATGACTCATTTTTTCCAACATTCCACCATTATTTTTCATTTTCTTTTTCTGTTCTATTAGCCAGTCTAGTAGGTTTGAGGTAATACCTCAGAATTGTTTTAATTTGCATTTTTCCAATCAATAATGAGTTAAAGTGTTAGCAGAGCAGAACAGGCACTGTGGGGGTGGACTGAAGAAGCAGCAGCAGTGCAGATTCTCAAAGAATCAGCACAGGATGGGAATCCAGTGGAACTGAATGAGAGAGAAGCACAGGGTCTTGGGTAACAGCAGTAGCCATTCCTGTGACTATGTTTGAGTCACCTACTTGAACTTCCAGGGGCCAAGATGGCGGATTAAGCTATAAGCATATATATTAAGCTCTCATCCTCTCTGTATCGACCTCAAAAAACCCAGAAAATATTTCCCTAGGAAAAATCCTGGAATACTGGGATGAGCAGAAGGGGCACAGCAGTCTCAAAACTTGGGAGGTCTTGGAGAGAGAGGGGAAGACTCCTTCTTGCCATGGCTGAAAGGAACAAGTGTGGGACTAGAGGTGTCCCAGACAGCCCTCAGCAAATCAAGAGGAGATCCTGAGCACCAGGAGGGTGAAGCCCATAAGTGCCAAGGACCCCAGCTGCGCTTTAGCATAGACTGGGAAATTGGACAGACATCAGCACAGATGGGGATTCACCACCTGCTGAGATTGTCTGTGCTATAGTGCAGACCTAGGGGAGGAAAAGACCTTCTGTGACCAGACCTCTGCTACCACATATCTCACACAGTGAGCTTCAGTGTAACCCTGGGGAAACTCAGAAAGGTTTCACCTGGCCCTGGCCTTAGCACACACCAGCCACCTCAGCACTAAATAAGGTGCAGCATTCAAGCTTCTAGCTGAAAGAATCAAAGACCACAACAAAAAAACCTCCAGTTTTCAATACAAGAAATGTAAGACAAAGGTCTCTGTGCTCCAGAAGCAGAGATCCATTTAGTTTTTTTATCAATAAATTTGTTTCCAGTTTTCTACAATAACTTCCATAAATCTCAGATTTTCTCTCCTTCCCTCCTCCCTCTCTTCCCTCACTCTCCAAGACAGCATATAATCTCATATGGGTTCAACACACACATTCTTACTAAATATATTTTCACCTTAGTCAGGTTGCACAGAATAATTAAAATGAATGGGACAAATCATGAGAAAAACCAAAACAAAACAAAACACAAGAGAAAATAGTCCACTTCATTCTGCAGTTCAATTCCATACTTTTTTCTCTGGATGTGAGTGACATTTTGCCTCAAGAATCCACTGGGAATTTTTTAGATCCTTGCATTGCTGTGAAGGGCTAAGTCTATCAGAAAAGTTCCTGGCACACTATGGTTGTTGCTGTGTACAAAGTTCTCCTGGTTCTACTCCTTTCACTCAGCATCAGTTCATATGAGATATTCCACACCTCTGAAATCTTCCTGTTCATCACTTCTTGTAGCACAATAGTATTCCATTACAGTCATATACCACAACTTGTTCAACCATTCCCCAGTTGATGGACATCCCCTAGATTTCAAGTTCTTGACCACCACAAAGGGAGCTGCTATAAATATTTTTGTACATGTGGGACCTATTTCCATTTATATGATCTCTTTGGGATATAGTCCTAGAAGCTATATTACTGGGTCAAAGGTATGCATATTTTTGTAGCACTTTGGTCATAGTTCCAAATTGCTCTCCAAAATGTTTGGATCACCTCACAGCTCCACCAACAATAAATTAGTGTTCCAACTCTCCCACATCATCTCCAACATTTATCTTCCTGTTTTCTCATGTTAGCCAATCTGATAGGTATGGTGTGGTTTCTCACAGTTATTTTGACTTGTATCTCTCTAATCAGTAGTGATTTGGAGGATTTTTTTTTCATATGACTATAGATATCTTTAATTTCTTCCTCTGGAAACTGCCTATTCATATCTTTGACCATTTATCAATTGGAGAATAACTTGTATTCTTGTACATTTGACTCAGTTCTCTATATATTTTAGAAAGGATGCTTTTATCACAGACACTAGTTACAAAAATTCTTTTCCAGTTTTCTGCTTCCCTCCTAATCTTGGTTACATTGGGTTTAGTTGTGCAAAAACTTTCCAATTTAGTATAATCAAAATTATCCATTTTGTACTTCAAAATGTTTTCTACCTCTTCTTTCCTCAAAAATTTCTCCATTCTCCATAAAGTTGACAAATACACTATTCCTTGCTCCCCTAATTTGTTTATAGTATCAATTTTTATACCTAGATCATGTGTCTATTTGGACATGTGCAGGTTGCATCAAACAATGAGTTCTTTTTCCAGGAGCTGGGGTCCTTGGGTTTATCAAACAGTAGATTTCTATATTCGTTGACTATTGTGTCTTGGATACCTAACCTATTGCACTGGTCTATAATTCTGTTTCTTAGCCAGGACCAAGTTGTTTTGATAATTGCTGCTTTATAGTACAACTTGAGATCTGATAGAGCTAGGCCACCTTCCCTAATGTTTATTTTCATTAGTTCCCTTGATATTCTGGACCTTTTGTTCTTCCAGAAGAATTTTAATATTATTTATTCCTTGCTCTAGAAAATAAATATCTGATAGTTTGATTGATATGGCACTGAATAAGTAAATTAATTTAGGTAGAATTTTTATTTTTATTATATTGGCTCAACCCACCTACAACAACTGATGTTTTTCCACTTACTTAGATCTGACTTTATTTGTGTGAAAAGTGTTTTGTAATTGTGTTCATGTAGTCTCTGGGTTTGTTTTGGCTGGTACACTCCCAAATATTTTATAGTGTCTACCCTAGCTTTAAATAGAATTTCTCTTCCTATCTCTTGTTCGGCTTTCTTAGTAACATGTAGAAATGCAGAAGATCTTTGTGGGTTTATTTTGCAACTTGCAACTTTGCCTAAGTTGTTTATTATTTCAAGTAGTTTTTGTTAAATTATCTGGGATTCTCTAAGTATGCCATCATAATATCTGCAAACAGAGATAGCTTACTTTTTGTTTTTGTTTTTTTTTTTTTTTGGTCTATTCTAATTCTTTCAATTGCTTTTTCTTCCCTTGTTGCTACAGGTAACATTTCTAGTACCATACTGAATAATAGTGGTGATAATGGACAGCCTTGTTTCACCCCTGAACTTATTGGAAATGCATCTTTCTTATTCGCATTGCATATAATCCTTGCTGAAGGAATTAGGTAGATACTGCTTATTCTGTTATGGAAAGTTCCATTTATTCCTGTGTTCTCTACCGTTTTTAGTAGAAATGGATGTTGTATTTTGTCAAAATATTTTTTTGCATCTATTGGGATAATCATTTGGTTTCTGTTAGTTTTGTGGTGAAAATGATCAATAATATTAATAGTTTTTCTAATGTTGAACCAGCCCTGCATTCCTGGTATAAATCCTACCTGATCATGATGTATTATTCTTGTGATAAGTTGCTCTTTTCTTTTTGCTAAAATCTTATTTTGCACCCGTATTCATTAGAAAAATTGGTCTATAATTTTCTTTCTCAGTTTTGGTTCTTCTTGGTTTAGGTATTAAAATCCTATTTGTATCACAAAATAAATTTGGGAGGACTCCTTCATCCTCAGTTTTCCCAAATAGTCTATATAGAACTGCAATTAACTGTTCTTTAAATGCTTGATAGATTTCACTTGTGAATCCATATGACCCTGGAGATTTTTTCCTAGGGAGTACATTGATGTCTTGTTCAATTTCTTTTTCTGAGATGAGACTATCTAAATATTCAACTTCCTCTTCTGTTAGTTTGGGCAATTTATATCTTTTAAAATAATTAACCATCTGGTGTAGATTGTCTAATTTATGGGCATAAAATTGGGCAAAATAATAACTTATTATTGTTTCAATTTTCTCCTCATTGCAGATGATTTCACCTTTTTCATTTTTGATATTGATAATTTGGTTGTCTTCCTTTTTTTAATCAAATCGACCATAAGTTTATCAATTTTATTGCTTTTTTCATAAAACTAACTCCTAGTTTTATTTTTTAGTTCAACAGTTTTCTTAATTTCAATTTTATTAATCTCTCCTTTGGTTTTCAGTTTTTCTAATTTGGTATTTACTTGAGGTTTTTTAATTTGCTGTTTTTCGAGCTGCATGTCCTCTTTCTCCTCTTTCTCTATTATATTCATGTAGGCACTCAAAGATATGAAACTTCCTCTAAGAACTACTTTTGCCGTATCCCATAAAATTTGTTAGATTGTTTCATTATTTTCATTCTCTTGAATGAAGACGTTGATTGTTTCTCTAATTTGTTGTTTAACCCACTCAAAGACTGAGTAGTCTTTTGGAGTAGATTTTTTAGTTTCCAATTGCGTTTTGGTTTATTTTTCCATGGACTTTGGTTACATGAAATTTTTTATTGTATTATGATCTGAGAAGGATGCATTGACTATCTCTGTCTTTCTTCACTAGATTGTGAGGTTTTTGTTCCCTAACACATAGTCAATTTTTGTATATGTGCCATGTACCAGTGAGATAAAGGTGTATTCCTTTCTATCCCCATTCAGTTTTCTTCAGAGATTTATCATATCTGCCTCATCTAGAGTTTATTAACCTCCTTAACTTCTGTCTTGTTTATTTTGAAGTTAGATTTATCAAATTCAGAGAGGGGGAGGTTGAAGTCCCCCACTAGTATAGTTTTTCTTTCTATTTCTTTCTGTAACTCCTTCAGCTTCTCCTCTAAATATTTGAATGCCATACCACTTGGTGCACAAATATTTAGTAATGATATTGCTTCATGTTCTATGGTACCTTTTAGCAGGACATGGTTTCCTTCCTTACCTCTGTTGATTTACTCTCTTTCTCCTATTGATTTATTTAGGATTAACTTTGCTACCCCTGCTTTTTTTTATATCAGCTGAAGCATAGTATATTCTGCTCCAAGCTTTTGCCTTTACCCCGTGTGTATTCCCCTGTTTCAATTCTGTTTCTTGTAAACAAAATATTGTTGCACTATGATTTCTTTTTTCTTAATTTTAATTTATTAATTTAACTTTTAACATTCATTTTCACAAAATTTTGGGTTCCAAATTTTCTCCCCATTTGTGCCCTCCCCCCACCCCAAAACACCAGGCATTCTAACTGCCCTTATCACCAATCTGCCCTCTCTTCCATCATCCATCCTTCCTTTGTCCCTATCTTCTCTTTTGTCCTGTAGGGCCAGATAACTTTCTATACCCCATTACCTGTATTTCTTATTTCCTAGTAGCAATAACAGTACCCAAACAGTTTTTCCTAAAACTTTGAGTTCCAACTTCTCTTCATCCCTCCCTCCCCACCCATTCCTTTGGGAAGGCAAGCAATTCAATATAGGCCATATCTGTGTAATTTTGCAAATGACTTCCATGAGAGTCGGGTTGTGTAAGACTAACTATATTTCCCTCCATCCTATACTGCCCCCATTGCTTTTATTCTCTCTTTTGATCCTGTCCCTCCCCAAGAGTGTTGACTTCAGATTGCTTCCTACACCCATTGCCCTCCCTTCCATCATCCCCCCCCACTGCTTATCCCCTTCACCCCCACTTTCCTGTATTGTAAGATAGGTTTTCATACCAAAATGAGTGTGCATTTTATTCCTTCCTTTAGTCGAATGAGATGAGAGTAAACTTCATGTTTTTCTCTCACCTCCCCTCTTTTTCCCTCCACTAAAAACTCTTTTGCTTGCCTCTTTTATGAGAGATAATTTGCCCCATTCCATTTCTCCTTTTCTCCTCCCACTATACTTCTCTCTCACCACTTAATTTCATTTTTTTAAGACATGATCCCATCCTATTCAATTCACTCTGCTCTTTGTCTCTGCGTGTGAGTGTGTGCATCTAATCCCACCCACTACCCAGGCACTGAAAAGTTTCAAGAGTTACAAATATTGTCTTTCCATGTAGGAATGTAAACAGTTCAACTTTAGTAAGTCCCTTATGACTTCTCCTTGCTGTTTACCTTTTCATGCTTCTCTTCATTCTTGTGTGTGAAAGTCAAATTTTCTTTTCAGCTCTGGTCTTTTCATGAAGAATGCTTAAAAGTCCTCGATTTCATTGAAAGACCATTTTTTTCCCCTGAGGTATTATACTCAGTTTTTCTGGGTAGGTGATTCTTGGTTTTAGTCCTAGTTCCTTTGACTTCTGGAATATGATATTCCACGTCCTTTGATCCCTTAATGTAGAAGGTGCTAGATCTTGTGTTATCCTGATTGTATTTCCACAATATTTGAATTGTTTCTTTCTAGCTGCTTGCAATATTTTCTCCTTGACCAGGGAACTCTGGAATTTGGCCACAATGTTCCTAGCAGTTTCTCTTTTTGGATCTCTTTCAGGTGGTGACCAGTGGATTCCTTGAATATTTATTTTGCCCTCTGGTTCTAGAATATCAGGGCAGTTTTCTTTGATAATTTCATGAAAGAGGATGGCTAGGCTCTTTTTTTGATCATGGCTTTCAGGTAGTCCCATAATTTTTAAATTGTCTTTCCTGGATCTATTTTCAAGGTCAGTTGTTTTTCCAATGAGATATTTCACATTCTCTTCCTTTTTTTCATTCTATTGGTTTTGTTTTGTGATTTCTTGCTTTCTCATAAAGTCATTAGCCTCCATCTCTTCCATTTTAATTTTGAAAGAACTATTTTCTTCAGTGAGCTTTTGGACCTCCTTTTCCATTTGGCTAATTCTGCTTTTGAAAGCATTCTTCTCCTCATTGGCTTTTTGAACCTCTTTTGCCAATTGAGTTAGCCTATTTTTCAAGGTGTTATTTTCTTCAGCAGTTTTTTTTTTATTTTTTTATTTTTTTTTTATTTTTTATTTTTTTTATTATTAAATTTATTTATTTAACTTTTAACATTCATTTTCACAAAATTTTGGGTTACAAATTTTCTCCCCTTTTATCCCCTCCCCCCCCCAAACACCAAGCATTCTAATTGCCCCTATGACCAATCTGCTCTCTCTTGTATCATCCCTCTCTGCCCTTGTCTCCATCTTCTCTTTTGTCCTGTAGGGGCAGATAGCTTTCTATACCCCTTTACCTGTTTTTCTTATTTCCTAGTGGCAAGAACATTACTCGACAGTTGATCCTAACACTTTGAATTCCAACTTCTCTTCCTCCCTCCCTCCCCACCCCTTCCCTTTGGAAGGCAAGCAATTCAATATAGGCCAAATCTGTGTAGTTTTGCAAATGACTTCCATAATAGTTGTGTTGTATAGGACTAACTATATTTCCCTCCATCCTATCCTGTCCCCCATTACTTCTATTCTCTTTTGATCCTATCCCTCCCCATGAGTGTCGACCTCGAATTGCACTCTCCTCCTCATGCCCTCCCTTCTATCATCCCCCCCACCCTGCTTGTCCCCTTATCCCCCACTTTCCTGTATTGTGAGATAGGTTTTCCTACCAAAATGAGTGTGCACTTTATTCTTTTCTTAAGTGGAATGTGATGAGAGTAGACTTCATGTTTTTCTCTCACCTCCCCTCTTTATCCCTCCACTAATGAGTCTTTTGATTGCCTCTTTTATGAGAGATAATTTGCCCCATTCAATTTCTCCCTTTCTCTTCCCAATATATTTCTCTCTCACTGCTTGATTTCATTTTGTTTTAAAGATATGATCCCATCCTATTCAATTCACTCTGTGCACTCTGTCTCTATGTATGTGAGCCTGTGTGCATGTGTAATCCCACCCAGTACCCAGATACTGAAATGTTTCAAGAGTTACAAATATTGTCTTTCCATGTAGGAATGTAAACAGTTCAGCTTTAGTAAGTCCCTTATGACTTCACTTTGCTGTTCACCTTTTCATGGTTCTCTTCATTCTTGTGTTTGAAAGTCAAATTTTCTTTTCAGCTCTGGTCTTTTCATCAAGAATACTTGAAAATCCTCTATTTCATTGAAAGACCATTTTTTCCCCTGAAGTATTATAGTCAGTTTTGCTGGGTAGGTGATTCTTGGTTTTAGTCCTAGTTCCTTTGACTTCTGGAATATACTGTTCCATGCCCTTCGATCCCTTAATGTAGAGGCTGCTAGATCTTGTGTTATCCTGATTGTATTTCCACAATACTTGAATTGTTTCTTTCTAGCTGCCTGCAGTATTTTCTCCTTAACCTGGGAACTCTGGAATTTGACCACAATGTTCCTAGGAGTTTCTCTTTTTGGATCTCTTTCAGGTGGTGTTCTGTGGATTCGTTGAATATTTATTTTGCCCTCTGGTTCTAGAATCTCAGGGCAGTTTTCCTTGATAATTTCATGAAAGAGGATGTCTAGGCTCTTCTTTTGATCATGGCTTTCAGGTAGTCCCATAATTTTTAAATTGTCTCTCCTGGATCTATTTTCCAGGTCTGTTGTTTTTCCAATGAGATATTTCACATTATCTTCCATTTTTCCATTCTTCTCGCTTTGTTCTGTGATTTCTTGCTTTCTCATAAAGTCCTTAGCCTCCATCTGTGCCATTCTAATTTTGAAAGAACTATTTTCTTCAGTGAGCTTTTGAATCTCCTTTTCCATTTGGCTAATTCTGCTTTTGAAAGCATTCTTCTCCTCATTGGCTTTTAGAACCTCTTTTGCCAATTGAGTTAGGCTAGTTTTCAAGGTGTTAATTTCTTCAACATTTTTTTGGGTCTCCCTTAGCAGGGAGCTGATCTGCTGTTCATGCTTTGACTTCATGTCTCTCATTTCTTTTCCCAGCTTTTCCTCCACCTCTCTAACTTGATTTTCAAAATTCTTTTTGAGCTCTTCCATGGCCTGAGCCCATTGGGTGGGCTGGGACACAGAATCCTTGATTTCTGTGTCTTTGCCTGATGGTAAGCATTGTTCTTCCTCATCAGAAAGGAAGGGAGGAAATGCCTGTTCGCCAAGAAAGTAACCTTCTATAGTCTTATTTCTTTTCCCTTTTCTGGGCATTTTCCCAGCCAGTGACTTGACCTCTGAATATTTTCCTCACACCCACCTCACCTCCTGATCCTCCCAGCCCGTGTTTGTGGTCTGAGATTCAAATGCTGCTTCCAGCCTCAGGGCTTTTGGCGGGGGCAGGGCTGCTATTCAGTATGAGATTATGTTCTGGTGCTGAGGTCAGGGCAGGGCCACCTCTCAGGCTCAGTTCCCTCAGGGGGTTTATGCACAGACCTTCCACAATGGATTCAGACTCCCGCCCTCTTGGGGAGCCCCTGTCTGCAGCCACCTCTCAGCTTCTACCTCCCGGGGGGGGCCTGAATTATGGGGGCACCCCACTCCCCTCTCGACCCACCAAAGAGACTCTCTCACCCACCCCTGTCACCTCTGGGTGGAGGGACTTGTGCGGCCACTGGAGATCCCGTCCCTGAAGCCTGATCGGATCTGTTTCTCTCGGTGCCACAGCAGGTCTGGGCTGGGCTTTGTGTCTGCAGTGCGACGGACCTTTTGCGAGAGGTTTGCAGATCCCTCTGTGGGTGGAGGGATCCGCGTGGCCGCTGGAGATCCTGTCTGTGAAGCCTGCTCGGATCTTTTCCTCTCGGTGCCGCGGCCGCAGCAGGGCTGCACTCAGCTCCCAGTCCCGGCGCCCAGTCCGCAGCGCGAAGGACCCCCCCGCGAGAGGTTTGCAGGTCTCTCTGGAACAGAAATCTCCCTCGCTCCAATGTTCCGTGGCCTCTGGGTGCGGAATTCGCCGTGAGTTACTTCCCTGTAGCCATTCTATGGGTTGTGGGTTCAGAGCTATGTGTATGTGTGTCTTTCTACTCCACCATCTTGGCTCCGCCCCCTCTTCAGCAGTTTTTTGGGTCTCCTTTAGCAAGGTGTTGACCTGCTTTTCTTGCATCTCTCTCATTTCTCTTCCCAGTTTTTCCTCCACCTCTCTAACCTGATTTTCAAAATCCTTTTTGAGCTCTTCCATGGCCTGAGCCCATTGAATATTTTTTCTGGATGTTTAGGATACAGAAGCCTTGACTTCTGTGTCTTTCCCTGATGGTAAGCATTGTTCTTCCTCATCTGAAAGGATGGGAGGAGATATCTGTTCAGCAAGAAAGTAACTTTCTATGGTCTTACTTTTTTTCCCTTCTCTGGGCATTTTCCCAGCCAGTGACTTGACTTCTGAGAGTTCTTTCCACACTCACCTCACCTCCAGATCCACCCAGCTAGTGCTTGGGGGTAGATTCAAATGCTGCTTCCCAGCCTCAGGGCTCTTGGTGGGGACAGGGCTGCTATTCAGTGTGAGATTAAGTTCAAGTGCTCAGGTAGGGGCAGTGCTGCCACATGGGCCTTAGTTCCCTCAGGGCGTTTATGTGGAGACCTTCGACAATGGATCCGAGCTCCTGCCTGCTTTGGGAGTCCCTGTCTGCTGCTGCCTCTGCTGCTGCCTCCTGAGGGAGCCTGCTTTATTGGGACACTCCCTCCCCTCTCAGCATGCCAAAAAGACTCTCTCGCTGACCTTTAGCACCCCTGGGTGGAGGGACCTGTGCAGCTGCTGGAGATTCTGTCCCTGATGCCTGCTTGGATCTCCTCCTCTCAGTGCCCCACAGGCAAAGCAGGGCTGGACTCTGCTCAGGTCTGGTGCACCACAGACCTTTCATGTCAGTTTTTCAGGTCTCTCTGGAACAGAAATCTCCTCCACTCCATTGTTCTGTGGCTTCTGCTGCTCCAGAACTTGTTGGGAGTTCTTCTTCACAGGTATTTTATGAGCTGTGGGTTTGGAGCTAGTATATATGTATCTTTGTACTCCTCCATCTTGGCTCCTCCCCCCTGCATTATGATTTTCAATCTATTTTGCTATCGACCTCCATTTTACAAAAGAGTTCATCACATTCACATTTACAGTTATGATTACTATTTGTATCTTTCCCTCCGTTCTATTTCCCCCTGTTTGTGGTTTAGCTCTCCCTTCTCCCTTTCCCTCCCCAATAGAGATTTAATTTTTGACCACTGAGTCCATCAGTCTCCCCTTCCTTCTTTCTGCCCCCCCTACTTTTGCTTCCCCCTTTCCCCTTCTACTGCCTATAGAGGTAGTTAGATATCTATACTTAACTGAGTTTGTTGTTCCCTCCTTGAAACAAATCAGATTAGAGTAAATACCAAATGGTGCTCATATTCTTCACTTCTTTCCCTCTCCTGTAATATGTTTTTGTGCCTCTTTCTGTGATGAAATTGATTTTTTCTGTCTCCTTTTCACAGCTCCCACAACAATCCCTTCATAATCTTAAATCAAATTTTTTATCATCACATCATTTAATTTATACCCACTCCCTCTCTCTATGTCTGTCCCTTTTGAGTGTCATAATCAATATGCAATTCTCAGTATGAACAAGTATCATCTTCCCTTATAGGGATGTAAACAGTTTACCTATATTGAACATCAAGCTTCTCTTTACCCTGTTTACCTTTTTTTGCCTCTCTTAAGACTTGTGTTTGAATATTAAATTTTCTATTGAGCTCTGGCCTTTTTATCAGGAGGTTGTACAAATCCCTTATTTCACTGAATGACCATCTCCTTGGCTGAATTATTATGCCCAATTTTGCTGGGCAATTGATCATTAGTTGTAGTCCCAGACCCTTTGTCTTGCAGAATATCATATTCCAATCACTCTGATATTTTAATATAGAAGCTCCAAGATCTTGGGTGATCTTGGATTAATGTAGGTCTTTGATACTTGAATTATTTCTTTCTAGCTGTCTGCAATATTTTCTCCTTCATCTGATACTTCTATATTTCGGCAACATAATCTTTGATGTTTTCAGTTTGGGATCACATTCAGGAGGTCAATGGTGGATTCTTTTCATGACTCCTCTCCATATCTAGGACCTCGTGGCAGTTTTTTTTGATAATTTCATGAAAGATGATATCTAGGCTCTTTTTTTAATCATGATTTTCAGGTAGTCCTATAATTTTTAATTGTCTCTCCTGGATCTGTTTTCCAGGTCAGTTGTTTTTCCAATGAGACATTTCACATTTTATTCCATTTTTTCTTTCTTTTGGTTTTGTTTTGTAATTTCTTGGTTTCTCATAAAGTTATTGGCTGCCATCTGCTCCATCCTAATTTTTAAAGATCTCTTTTCTTCAGTGAGCTTTTGAAACTCCTTTTTCACTTCACTAATTCCAGTTTTTAAAGCATTCTTCTCCTCATTGAATTTTTGGACATCTTTTGTCATTTAGTTAGTCTATTTTTAAAGGTCTTATTTTCTTCAGCATTTTTTGGGTCTCCTTGAGCAAGCTGTTGACTCACTTTTCATGATTTCCTTGCATTGTTCTCATTTCTCTTCCCAATTTTTCCTCCACCTCTCTTATTTGATTTTCAAGATCCTTTTTTAACTCTTCCATTGTCTGAGACCATTGTATATTTTTGGAGGTTTTTTTTTTGTGCATTTTCCCATCCAGTTACTTGACTTTTGAGTCCTTGTCAAGTGGAGGCTATACTCTAGGACCTGTAAGTTCTGAGTTCCTGCAAGGTGGCAAAATCAAGGGAGAGGTGTTTTCTCCTCTCCTGGCCTGCAATCTGTTCTGGGAGAAACCACAAGCTTTTCTGCCCAGGATCTGTGAGCAGAATTACCTCTTCAGATGCTCCACCAGCTCCACCACTCCAGTGCTCCTCCTCATCTCTGGGCTGCCACTCAGGGCAGAGATCCAGATGGGCCACTCAGTTCCCCGAGGATTTTTTGCCGGAGGGCTCCTAAAATGGATGCTGCTGCAGTGACTTCTGCTGTCTTCAGGCCAGGGTCGGAGTACTTTCCCTTCTCATCCAGGTGACAGTATTTCTCACTGACCTTTGAAGTTGTCTTTGGCATTTGTGTATTGAGAAATCTGGGAACTGCAGCTGCTTCCCCTCATTCCATTCCCTGAAGCCTGCTCCAGTCCTGTTCATGCTGTGCTGCACAGCCAAGGCTGGGATGCGTTCCACTCTGAGTCCAGTAGGATAGACTTTTCTTGTCAGCCTCCCAGGTTGTCTTGGGCTGGAAATCTCTTTCACTCTGTCATTTTGTGGCATCTGCTGTTCTAGAGTTTGTCTCAAGTAATTTTAATAGGTTATATATAGACTATGATTGGGAGAGGTAGAGCAAGTTCATCCTTCTACTCTGCCATCTTGCCTCACCCCCCCACCCCAAACCTGTTGATCCATTTTTTAAAAATGATTTACTTGCATCACTGTCATTTGTTTTTTCCCATTTTAACTGTGCTTCTCTTACTTGATTTTCAAAATCCTTTTTGAGAAGAGCCAAGATACCAGACTAGAAAGATAAGCATATGCTAGCTCCCAACCCACAGCCCATAAAATACCTGTAAAGAAGAACTCCCAACAAATTCTGGAGCAGCAGAAGCCACAGAACAACGGAGCAAAGGAGATTGCTGTTGCAGAGAGACCTGAAAAGCTGACACCAAAGGTCCGTCACACACTGGACCCAGAGCAGATCCCAGACCTGTCTTGGCTGCACAGCACAGGGAGGAGCAGATCTAAGCAGGCTTCAGGGACAGAATCTCCAGCCACAGTGCAGGTTCCTCCACCCATAGGTCCCAAAGGTCAGTGAGAGGATCTTTTCAGCTTGCCAAGATGGGAGCAGGGTGTCTCATTAACTCAGGCACCCTTGGGAGGCAGCAACAGAGGCAGCAGCAGACAGGGGCTACCACAGCAGGCAGGAGCTTGGATCAGTTGTTGAAGGTCTCCCTGTAAACCCTCTGAGGGAACTTAGCCCCATGTGGCAGCCCTGCTCCCACCTGACCACGGATCTTAATCTCACACTGAAGAGCAGCCCTGCCCACATCAAGAGCCCTGAGGCTGGCAAGCAGCATTTGAATCTCAGCCCCCAAGAACTAACTGGGAAGTTCTGGAAGCCAAGAGGGTGTGGAGAGGAAACTCAGAGGTCAAGTAAATGGCTGGGGGAATGACTAGAAAAGGGAAAAAAATAAGACCAGAGAAGGTTACTTTCTTGCTGAACAGATACCTCCTCTGATCCTCTCAGACGAGGAAGAACAGTACTTACCATCAGAGAAAGACATAGAAGTCAAAGCTTCTGTACCCCAAACATCCAAAATAAATATTCAATGGGCTCAGGCCATGGAAGAGCTCAAAAAGGATTTTGAAAATCAGGTTAGAGAGGTGGAGGAAAAACTGGGAAGAGAAATGAGAGAGATGCAAGAAAAGCATGAAAAGCAGGTCAACACCTTGCTAAAGGAGACCCAAAAAACTGCTGAAGAAAATAACACCTTGAAAAATAGGCTAACTCAATTGGCAAAAGAGGTTCAAAAAGCCAATGAGGAGAAGAATGCTTTCAAAAGCAGAATTAGCCAAATGGAAAAGGAGGTCCAAAATCTCACTGAAGAAAATAGTTCTTTCAAAATTAGAATGGAAGAGATGGAGGCTAATGACTTTATGAGAAAGCAAGAAATCACAAAACAAAACCAAAAGAATGAAAAAAAGGAAGAGAATGTGAAATATCTCATTGGAAAAACAACTGACCTTGAAAATAGATCCAGGAAAGACAATTTAAAAATTATGGGACTACCTGAAAGCCATGATCAAAAAAAGAGCCTAGCCATCCTCTTTCATGAAATTATCAAGGAAAACTGCCCTGATATTCTAGAACCAGAGGGCAAAATAAATATTCAAGGAATCCACTGGTCACCACCTGAAAGAGATCCAAAAAGAGAAACTGCTAGGAACATTGTGGCCAAATTCCAGAGTTCCCTGGTCAAGGAGAAAATATTGCAAGCAGCTAGAAAGAAACAATTCAAATATTGTGGAAATACAATCAGGATAACACAAGATCTAGCACCTTCTACATTAAGGGATCAAAGGACGTGGAATATCATATTCCAGAAGTCAAAGGAACTAGGACTAAAACCAAGAATCACCTACCCAGAAAAACTGAGTATAATACCTCAGGGGAAAAAATGGTCTCTCAATGAAATCGAGGACTTTCAAGCATTCTTCATGAAAAGACCAGAGCTGAAAAGAAAATTTGACTTTCACACACAAGAATGAAGAGAAGCATGAAAAGGTAAACAGCAAGGAGAAGTCATAAGGGACTTACTAAAGTTGAACTGTTTACATTCCTACATGGAAAGACAATATTTGTAACTCTTGAAACTTTTCAGTACCTGGGTAGTGGGTGGGATTAGATGCACACACTCACATGCAGAGACAAAGAGCAGAGTGAATTGAATAGGATGGGATCATGTCTTAAAAAAATGAAATTAAGTGGTGAGAGAGAAGTATAGTGGGAGGAGAAAAGGAGAAATGGAATGGGGCAAATTATCTCTCATAAAAGAGGCAAGCAAAAGAGTTTTTAGTGGAGGGAAAAAGAGGGGAGGTGAGAGAAAAACATGAAGTTTACTCTCATCACATTCAACTAAAGGAAGGAATAAAATGCACACTCATTTTGGTATGAAAACCTATCTTACAAAACAGGAAAGTGGGGGTGAAGGGGATAAGCAGTGGGGGGGGGATGATGGAAGGGAGGGCAATGGGTGTAGGAAGCAATCTGAAGTCAACACTCTTGGGGAGGGACAGGATCAAAAGAGAGAATAAAAGCAATGGGGGCAGTATAGGATGGAGGGAAATATAGTTAGTCTTACACAACCCGACTCTCATGGAAGTCATTTGCAAAATTACACAGATATGGCCTATATTGAATTGCTTGCCTTCCCAAAGGAATGGGTGGGGAGGGAGGGATGAAGAGAAGTTGGAACTCAAAGTTTTAGGAAAAACTGTTTGGGTACTGTTATTGCTACTAGGAAATAAGAAATACAGGTAATGGGGTATAGAAAGTTATCTGGCCCTACAGGACAAAAGAGAAGATAGGGACAAAGGAAGGATGGATGATAGAAGAGAGGGCAGATTGGTGATAGGGGCAGTTAGAATGCCTGGTGTTTTGGGGTAGGGGGAGGGCACAAATGGAGAGAAAATCTGGAACCCAAAATTTTGTGAAAATTAATGTTAAAAGTTAAATTAATAAATTTAAAAAAATCCTTTTTGAACTCTTCCATGGCCAAAGATCAATAGGTATTTTTCTCGGAGGCTTTGGATGTAGGGACTTTCAGTTTGTTTTCTTCTTCTGATTGTGTGTTTTGATCTTCCCTGTAATCATAGTAACTTTCTATGATCAAAATGTTTTGCCTTTGTTTGCTTTTTTTTTTTTTTACTAGTCTACTACTTTTGTTTTAACTCTTTGTTAACACAGGACTCTGCTTCAAGGGTGAAGGGTTCACTGTCCCAAGCTGCAGTGGTTTTATGTGGCTATTTTCAGAGATACTTTTAGGGAGCTCTTAGTTTTCAATTTTTCCAAGTTTGTATAACTTAAGGAGAGGTGTGTTTACTAACCTCCTGGTGTGTGGTCTGGTCTGTCAGTGACCACAGTCAATCTTCTCTTCGTTAGAACTGTGCAGAGCGTCCTCACTCCTCTGTGGCTGCAAGCTTTGATGTGGCAGCGCTAATGCATGTCCTGGTTCTGCCACATGGAACTGCAATTAAGATCCAAGTATGGTAAGCAACAGAGGCCTGCCTCTGGGCTAGCAAAGAGACCTCATGTAATCTCCTTATTTTCAATTGTTTGACTCCTTTGGGCTGAGTGGTCTGGAAATCACCACTCTTACCACTGATTCAGTCATTCCAAGGCCTACTCCTAGTTTACTGGGATTCCGCACTGTTGTGGCCTATGCTGGACTATGTTCCTCTCTCAGCCTCGTGCAATAAACCTCTTCTGCTAACCTTTCAAGCTTCCATGGGATGAAAAATTATTTCTCTCCATATTTTTGTGAGTTCTAGAATTTATTTAGAGTCTTTATTTAAAAATTTTTGGAGAGGTTTGGGAGAGAGTTCGATTGAGTCCCTACCTCTATCTTGGCTCCACCTCCCAATATAGCTAAGCTTTTTTTTCTTTTTTTCTCTCCTAATTTACTTTTTCATTTGTGTTCAATTTTCTTCAATCATTTACATAAGTTTTAAATTTTCTCCCCCTCCCTACTTCCTCCCTCCTCAAGATGGCATGCAATCTTATATGAGTTCTATACATTCATTCTTATTAAACACATTTTCACATTGGTCATGTTGCATAGAAAAATTAAAACAAATGGGAGAAAGCATGAAAAAACTAAACAGAACCAAACATAACAAAAGAGAAAATGGTCTGCTTCATTCTGTTTTCTGATTCCATATTTCTTTCTTTGTGGATGTGGATGGCATTTTACCTCAAGAGTCCTTTGGAAATGTTTTAGGTCTTTGAATTGCTGTGAGGGATTAAGTCTGTCAAAAACAGTCTGCACACACTGTCATTGTTACTATGTATGATGTTCTCCTGGTTCTGCTCACTTCACTCAAAATCAGTTCACATAAGTCTATCCAGGTATTTCTGAAACTCACCCATTTATCATTTCTTACAGCGCAATAGTATTCCATTATACTCATATACCACAATTTGCTCAGACATTCCCCAATTGATAGGCATTCCCTCAATTTCCAGTTCCTGGCCACCACAAAAAGAGCTGCTACAAACATTTTTGTACATATGGGCCTTTTTCCCAGTTTCACAATTTCTTTGGGATACAACCATAGATGTGGTATTGGTGAGTCAAAGGGTATACACATTTCCATAGTTCCAAATTGCTCTCCAAAACGGTTGGATCAGCTCACAGTTCTACCAACA
Source organism: Notamacropus eugenii (assembly GCF_028372415.1). Lineage (NCBI taxonomy): Eukaryota > Metazoa > Chordata > Mammalia > Diprotodontia > Macropodidae > Notamacropus > Notamacropus eugenii. The sequence continues at coordinate 438,350,321 of NC_092872.1, read as the reverse complement.
ATGAATTAGTGTTCCAACTTTCCCACATCTTCTCCAGCATTTATCATCTTCCTGTTTTGTCATGTTAGCCAATCTGATAGGTGTAATGTGATACCTCAGAGTTGTTTTGATTTGCAGCTGTCAAATCAATAGTGATTTAGAGCATTTTTCCATATGACTATAGATAGCTTTAATTTCTTCCTCTGAAAACTTCCAGTTCATATCCTTTGACCATTTATCAATTGAGGAATGACTTGTATTCCTGTAAACTTGACTCAATTCTCTATATCATTTTGAGATGAGACCTTTATCACAGACACTAGTTGCAAAAATTATTTCTCAGTTTTCTGATTCCTTCCCAGTCTTGGTTGCATTGGGTTTATTTGTGCAAACCCTTTTTAATTTAGTGTAACCGGGTTATCAATTTTCCATTTCATAATATTTGCTATCTCTTTTTTGCTCATAAATTCCTTCATTCTTCATAAATCCAACAAATAAACTATTCCTTGTTCCCCTAATTTCTTTATGGTATCAGCTTTTATACCTAGATTGTGTAACAATTCTTCTGTACGATATCAAGCATTGGTGTCTGCCCAGTTTCTGCCACAGCATTTTTTCAGTTTTCACAGTAGTTTTTTTCCAACAGTGAGTTCTCATCGCAGAAGCTGGGGTCCTTGGGTTTATCAAACAGTAGATTGCTATGGTCATTGACTACAGTGTTATATGTATCCAACCTATTCCACTGATCTACCCCTCTATTTCTTAGTCACTATTAAGTGGTTTTGATGATTGTTGCTTTATAATACAACTTAGGATCTGGTGTGGCTAGTTTGCCTTCCCTAGCACTTTTTTTCTTTAATTTCCTTGATATTCTGGATGTTTTGTTCTTCCAGATGAAATTTGATACTATTTTTTTCTTGCTCTAGAAAATAGTTTTTTGGTACTTTGATTGGTATGGCGATGAACAAGTAAATTAATTTAGGTAGAATTACCCAATGTAGCTAAGTATTAGATGAGGAGGAAAAGGAGAAGATCTAGAGCCTGGATACTCACTTAATAGTTTAATCTGGGTTCTGACTTGGTAGGATTTCTTGTTGTAGCTTCTGACACATATCCTACTTTTAGTTCCCAGGGAATTTTGAAATGCTAGATAGAAAAACTCATGGGTTAAAGGAATGATAAATAGTACATAGATTACTTTTATATCAATGTTTAATACTCAGAGTTTTTGTGCAAACATGGGGGCTTCTGGTATACAATTCTCTCTTGATCCAAGGAGAAGGATGGGTCAGACACTACTGATGGTGAAATATCTGAATATTGGCACATCCTCCTTTTTGGCATGGTTATAAGACCACTAAATGGGGAGCTCTGGTCCCATTTCTGCCACTAGCTAAGCATTGTGTACTGGGACAAGCCTCTCCCCTGTCTAAGGCTCCATCAATTTCAAGTAAGTGTACTTAGGTAGAGTATTCCTCTAGACCACACATCTTTAAAGTTCTTATATCCTCTAATTATTGCAACCTCTCCATCAGGTATTTTTCTACCAAAGGATACAAGAAGACGAGGAGGCAAGCAGGTACCTGCTTTTGTGTCCTGCACACTCAGCTGAGGAGGAACCATTGGAATGGTTCAGATTTGTCCTTTCACTCCACTCAAGGGGAGGAAGTAGACAGTACCTGCAATGCCTGGGAAAGAAAGGTAGATATCAGTCATTTCCTAATGGCAATTGGATTTCCCTTCCCCTTTCTTAGAAATTATATTTCAGAAATTATACTGTTATACACTTTATCCATTTCAGAGTTAGATGTTGTGACTAGGGCAAAAGGGAGAAAAGATAAATTGACAAGCTATTTTAAAACCATTTCAAGGTAAGATATGATAATAAGAGTATGTGTTTATTTTTTCTCTTATATTCCCAATAAATATGAGAGGCTAGTGAAATATAAACTGTTAATATATAAAGCATTCTGTGACAAGGTTCATTTCTTTTCTAAATCATTTTATTACAACTAGCGTCAATCAACAAAAACACATTTAAAATAAAAAAAAAACAAAAATAAAATATTCACACAAATTCAAAGTTATCTATAATTTGGTTAAAATTATGTATGTTAACTTTACCCAAATAACAAAAATAAAATGCTCCATTTGCAATAGTGTTGTCCTAATTCAGTTTTCTTGGGTCTGTGCTGATTCATGTATTTTCCCTTATTTCTTTGTATTCTTCATATTTATCATTTCTTATGGTGCAATAACATTCCATTGCATTTATAAAACATGATTTGTTCAGTCTTTGCAAGGTCCTTATGCATATAAGCTATTTCCACATTTCTACTCATAGGAATAAAGTCAATATCAATCTCTCTCTGTCTCTGTCTCTGTCTGTCTCTGTCTCTGTCTCTCTCTCTTTAAGTATAGTTTTAGTAACAACATCTTTGGGTCAAAAGGGATAGAAAATTGTGTTGCACTGCTTGCATATTTTGAAACCATTCTCATAAGATATAGATAGATATACATACATATATGTATATACATATGGATGATCATACCTGTTAATTGTAGAGATTAATTTCTTTATAAGGAAACACACCTTCCTGCTTTCAAGTTAAATGGGAACTATACATGAGGAATAGAGTTAGACTTTGTCACTGCACCAGTTGCCTTGCCTTAATATTTTTTTTCTTTGATTTGGGAGTGTGGTTAAATAAAACTTAATATGATATAGATAGAAAAGTGGATGATAGATAGATTTGGATAAACAATATCAAAATGTCAGCAATATTTAAAATTTTGGGGGATCTAGCTCCCTATCTTCATCATACCATCCAGCAGCAGCCGTGAAGACTTTTATCATTTAACTGTGCCAATATCCCACTCCTTACCTTCTGTGAGAAGAATACTACTTAAAAATCTGGCTCTATAAAAAGAGATTGACAATTATATTTATTTTCAATGTTTCCAGTCTCTTAATCTAGACATATCTTCTGTGCTTTCCCTTTTTGTACTTTATCTTTTATTCTAGCTGTGGCCTTTGGTTTGATGTAAATCTTGTCATATGAAACTTTTTATCTAATCCTTGGACATGTCATATTATTTCTCCAGGTCTCAGTTTCCTCATCTAGAAATGAGAAGAATGACCTACAATCTGAGGCTCCTTTGTCTGGGTTCCATGAATTTAAATACATATATACATACATATGTACATACATACATACATATAGTTATGACTATTTAAATATAATTGATTTCTTTCATAATCCTCTATAGCTTATTTTATGCATTTAATATCATCATTCTATGCAGTCTGTAGGCTTCAAAGGACTGCCGGAGGAATCTATGACAAAAAGAAAAAATATTATTAGACTAGAGAATCTATGAGCTCTAATATTGTAAATTCCATGTTACAGCATTCCCAGGGTCCATCTAAGTCCAGAATTTAGTGACTTTATGAATACATGACTATGCATCAGTCTGTACCTTCCTGTTAATATGAATTATTGACATTCATCCTAATTCATTTAAATCAGACTTTGAGCTAAGTTTGTTATCTGCAGTTATACTCTTACCTGTCACTAGGTCAATTCCATTATTGGAATTGTAATCATAATGATGATGGTGATGCCTATCATCATCACTATCATCACTATCATCAAAAAAACCACCATATATTTGCAATTATCTATTGTAAATAAGGTATTCCCTGTTCCCTTTTAGATCTCCTATTAAATATATCTCATGTGTACAGGTTTGCAAATGTAAAGCATGTAGGAAGTAGGATTAGTTGCTAGATTTTGCAGCAGCAAGGTCACAAGCCTCTACTTCTCTGTCACCTATAGTACTCTCAACATCCCCTCTCTTCTTATTGACATGGTTACAATTACCTACATCAGCAGAGCCATAGCAGAAACATTAGGAGGAAAAGAATGAAATGCAAACTATGGGCTGTTATTGGACATGAAATTCTCTTGCCTTTCTGCTTAGAAACACATTACTGATGTCTTGGGAATTTCAGATTAGGCCAGATTCCTCAGCTCTGACTCCATAATCATTTTTTCACCCAACAAAGAGAAGCAAGAAAAAGTGAAGCCAAGACAATGCATTTCAATAACAAAACAACCAGTTCCATTCCCAAAGGGGCTGGTAAATAGCAGAAAATTTATAAGAGGAGAGGGGAAAAGTTCAGCAGAAACTAGTTTTAAAAATCTCAGGATACAGTTTGACAGACTCAAAGCTATTCCAACTCCATTGCCACCACACTTCCATTTTCCCTCCCAGTGACCGTTTTCAATTACTAGGTGAGAGCAGAAATTGAGATATACACTTCAGCAATGGGTATATTTCAACCTCATTCAATTTCTCAAATATGCCTGGGGAAAGTAGAAGATTACCTCATTCAGAACTAGGTTGGGCCGTCAATGGGAAAAAAGACCTAATATGAAAGTTACGTTTATTGACACTGTAGGGAAGAAATAAAATGATCTAGAACCTATTTTATGTCCATTACTGTGTTAGCTATTTTGGAAAAGTCAACAAAATACCTGACATTTTTATTATATTTTAAGGTTTCCAAAACCTTTCTTCTTAATGCCCTGGCAAGGTAGATTGCATAAAAATTATCTACAATTGACAGATGAGATAAATGAGATGGAAAATAGCATTGTCTAGATTACAAAATTAGTAAATAGGAAAGTTGTGACTTGAACCTACATATTCTTATCCTGACTGTTAAATCTAGTTGTCTTAGTTTTACATTGTATGTAACAGTTTTTCACACCCCTATTCTTAGGTTCCTTACAGTCTAGTTAGAAAGAATAAATTAGTGGATGGACTAAATTGATTATCCATCAAAAAATCTTTATTATGGGCCTACTATGTGGCAGTCACTGTTCTAGATGTTGAATATAGCACTGAATATAACAGAGTGCTAAATTGTGTGGCAAATCTATTATTACTGAAGAAATGTACAAAAGGAGAAAGAAATTACTAGGGGCTGGAATAGTCAGGGAAGGCATGACATGATGGAGCAGCTTGAGTTGACCCTTGAAAGACTGATATTATTTCTATAGACAGAAAGGGAGAGAATTTAAAATTTGAGGTTGAGGAGGACAACATCTCAGGAAGGTCCTTGTGTGGGTGTATGGAGGCTATAAGGGATCAATTTGTTTAGAATTAAGACTTTGAACAAGTAAGGTAAATTAAGGAGTTACCTTGCCTCTCCTCTATTATCTATGTATTTACGTGTCAACCTGTATATATCTATATGCAATATAATGCACATAATATATATACATTATAATCTAAGCTCTTTGAAGTAAGATTTACTTGCTTATTTTTAATGCTTGCATGCAGTTGGCATTTAAATCATTTTTGCTGTTGTTGTTGGAAACCATGGAAAATAAATTTAGGAGGGTAGAATTCTAGAGGTAGGAAAGTCACACAGGAGAGGTTAGATTTTATAAGATTGTGATCATAGAAGCACAACAACAAAGTTGAAATGGATCAAATACAAAGTGTACCTAAGTAGAAAATGCTTCAATAAGACTCCTAAAATGAGGAGCCAGAGAAGGCATTTAATTTTGGAAGCAATAATCAAGTTGTATTTTATTAAGCACTTACTATTGTGCCAATATTGTGCCAAACACTGGGGATACAAAAAGAGGCAAAGTGAGTCTGCCCTCAAGGGGCTTACAATCTATTGGTTGAAACAATATTCAAACAAATGTATGTAAAGTAGTTTTATATAAAATAAATTGGAGATTTCCGATTCCAGGAGCCAAGATGACAGAGTGATTGGTAACTGCTTTCTCCTTCCCCTTGTTGATCTTCACCAGCCCAGCAATTATCTCCCAGGAAAAAAACCCTGAAACAGTGAGAGCAGCAGAAGGGAAAAACAGACTCTCAGCATGGGAGGCTAGAATGATCGCTAAGGAAGGTTTCTCTTGCTGTGGCCAAAGGCGGCAAGTGCAAGATCAGAGCTGTCCCAGACAGTCCCACCTCAAAAAACTAGGCGAAGATACTGAGATCTGGGGGTTGGGTTGGGGGAGGGAAGCCAGCAACTACCAACACCAGGACTGCAGGCATGCCTCAGCACCCCAGAGAAATTGGGAAGACACTAGCGTAGAAAGCTGAGCTTGTCCATGCTCTAGCTCAGCAGAGGAGCCTCTGACATACAGACCAACCAACCCCCGCACTTAAAGAGCTACCTCCAGGGTAACTTCAGGGAATTCCAAAAAGAGACTAACTGGCCTCTGCTTTCAAACACCAGCCAGGTCTGCACCAGGGAAGCTGCATTAAAAACCATAATCCAACAATATGTTATTTACAAGAAACACATGTGAAAAGGGGAGATAAAGGTAAAAGGCTGGAGCAGAATTTATTGTGCTTCAGCTGATATTAAAAAAAAAGCAGGGGTAGCAATCCTAATCTCAGACAAAGCAAAAAACAGAAATAGATCTAATCAAAAGAGATAAGGAAGGAAACTATATCCTGCTAAAAGGCACCATAGACAGCAAAGTAATTTCATTACTAAACATATATGCTCCAAGTGATATAGCATACAAATTCTTAGAGAAAGAAGCTGAGGGAGTTACAGGAAGAAATAGACAGTAAAACTGTACTAGTGGAGGACGTCAACCTCCCCTTCTCTGAACTTGATAAATCTAACCTCAAAATAAACAAGAAAGAAGTTAAGGAGGTGAATAGAACTCTGGATAAGGTAGATATGATAGAACTCTGGAGAAAACTGAATGGGGATAGAAAGGAATACACTTTTTTCTCAGTGGTACATGGCACATATACAAAAACTGACCATGTACTAGGCCATAAAAACCTCATAATCCAGTGCAGAAAGGCAAAGGTAGACAATGCATCCTTCTCAGATAATAATGCCATAAAACTTATATGTAATCAAAGATCATGGTAACATAAACCAAAAACTAACTGGAAACTTAACAGTCTAATTCTAAAGAATGAGTGGGTTAAACAATAAATTATAGAAACAATCAACAACTTCCTTCAAGAGAATGACAATAATGAGACAACTTACCAAACTTTATGGGATACAGCAAAAACAGTTCTTAGGGGAACTTTTATACCTTTGAATGCCTACATGAATAGAATAGAGAAAGAGGAGATCAATGACTTGGGTATGCAGCTGAAAAAGCTAGAAAAAGAACAAATTGAAAATCCTCAAATAAATACCAAATTAGAAATATTGAAAACCAAAGGAGAGATTTATAAAATTCAAATTAAGGAAACTAGTGAATTAATAAATAAAACTAGGAGTTGGTTTTATTAAAAACCAATAACACTGATAAACCTCTGGTCAATTTGATTTAAAATAGGAAAGAAAAAAACCGAATTACCAATATCAAAAATGAAAAAGGTGAACTCACCTGCAATGAGGGGGAAATTAAAACAATAATAAGAAACTACTTTGTCCAACTGTATGCCCAGAAATTCGACAATTTAAATGAGATGGATGATTATTTTAAAAGACACAAATTGGTTGGACTAACAGAAGAGGAAGTTGAGTGATTAAATAACCCCATCTCTGAAAAAAAATATTGAACAAGCCATCAATGAACTCCCTAGGAAAAAATCTCCAAAGCCATATGGATTCATAAGTGAATTCTATCAAACATTTAAAGAACAGTTAATTCCAATCTTATATAAACTATTTGGGAAAACTGGGGAAGAAGGAGTCCTCCCAAATTCTTTTTATGATACAAATATGGTTTTGATATGTAAACTGGGAAAAGTCAAAACACAGAAAGAAAACTGTAGACCAATTTATCTAACGAATATAGATGAAAATATTTTAAATAAGATTTTAGCAAAAAGAATACAGAAAATAATCATGAGGATAATATATTATGTTCAGGTCAGATTTATACCAGGAATGCTGGACTGGTTCAATATTAGGAAAACTATTAACGTTATTGATCATATCAACAAAAAATCTGACAGAAACCACATGATTATCTCAATAGATTCAGGAAAATCTTTTGACAAAATGCAATACTCATTCCATTGAAAACACTGGAAAGCACAAGAATAAATGGAACTTTCCATAAATAATAAGTAGTATCTACTAAAACCTTCAGCAAGGGTTATATGCAATGGGGATAACCTAGGTTTATATCCAATAAGATCAGGGGTTAAACAAGAATGTCCATTATCACCACTATTATTCAATATGGCACTAGAAATGTTAGCTGTTGCAATAAAAGAAGAAAAAGAAATTGAAGTAATTAGAATAGGTAAAGAATTAACTAAGTTATCACTCTTTGCAGATGATATGACGATATACTTAGAGAATCCCAGAGAATCAAGTAAAAAACTACTTGAAATAATAAACAACTTTGGAAAAGGTGCAGTTTACAAAATAAACCCCCACAAATCTTCTGCATTTCTATATATTACTACCAAATCCCAACAGCAAGAGATAGAAAGAGAAATCCCATTTAAAGCTAGATTAGACTTTATAAAATATTTGGGAGTCTCCCTGCCAAAACAAACCCAGGGAGTATATGAACACAATTACAAATCACTTTTCTCACGAATAAAGTCAGATCTAAGTATGTGAAAAGGCATCAGCTGCTCGTGGGTGGGCCAAGCCAATTTTATAAAAATGACTATTTTACATAAATTCATTTACTTATTCAGTGCCATACCAGTCAAGCTATCAGATAATTATTTTGTAGAACTAGAAAAAATAATATCAAAATTCGTCTGAAAGAACAAAAGTTCCAGAATATCAAGGGAACTAATGAAAAGAAATACTAGAGAAGGTGGTCTAGCTCTACCAGATCTCAAATTGTGTTATAAAGCAGCAATTATGAAACTTGGTACTGACTAAGAAATAGAAAGGTAGACCAGTGAAACAAGTTGGGTACCCAAGACACAGTAGTCAATGAATATAGCAATCTACTGTTTGATAAACCCATGGATCCCAGTTTCTGGAATAAGAACTCACTGTTTCACAAAAATTGCTGGGAAAATTGGATAACAATAGGGTGGAAACTAGGGATAGACCAATGCCTGACACTGTAGACAGGAATAAAAGTCCTAATGGGTACATGATCTAGGTATAAAGATTAATACTATAAACAAATTAGTGGAGCAAGGAATAGTGCCTTTATCAGATTTATGGAGAAGGGAGGAATTTTTGACTAACCAAGAGATACAAAACATGATGAAGTACAAAATGAATAATTCTGATTACATTAAATTGAAAAGTAGGAGGGAAGCCAAAAAGTGGTAAAGAATTTTTGCAGCTAGTGTCTGTGATAAAGGCCTCATTTCTAAAATATATGGAGAACTGAGTCAAATGTACAAGAATGCAAGTCATTCCCCAATTGATAAATGAAATGGTCAAAGGATATGAACTGGTAGTTTTCAGAGGAAGAAATTAAAGCTATCTGTAGTCATAATAAAAAATGCTCTAAATCACTATTGATTAGAGAGAGGCAATATAAAACATCTCTGAGATACCACATCACACGTGCTAGATTGGCTAACCTCACAAAACAGGATGATGACAAATGTTGGAGAAGATGTGGGAGAGTTGGAACACTAATTCATTGTTGGTAAAGCTGTGAGCTGATCCAGCCATTCTGTAGTGTAATTTAGAACTATGCCCAAAGGGCTACAAAAATGTGCATACCCTTTGATCCAGCAATACCACTTCTTGGACTGTATCCCCAAGAGAATATAAAAATGTGAAAGGGTCCCACATGTACAAAAAGAAATTATAGCAGCACTCTTTGTGGTGGCCAAAAACTGGAAATCAAAGGGATGCCCATCAATTGAGGAACGGCTGAATAAATTATGGTGAGCATATGTTCGTCCTTCGTTGCCGAAGAAGATCATGCCATCAGAGACATGACTTGCATTTGACTTTGTTTTTGAGTGAGGAAGGGCTGTGCAAGTCACCAGCCTCACGCCTCCTCCAGAGTCATCTGCATCCAGTAACCAGATTTTCATCAGGATGACTGAAGATGACCCAGGATGAAGCAATTGGGGTTAAGTGACTTGCCCAAGGTCACACAGCTAATGAGTGTCAAGTGTCTGACATGAGATTTGATCTAAGGTCCTCCTGACTACTGCACTGGTGCTTTATCCACTGCATCGCATAGCTGCCCCCAAATTATGTTATATAAATGTAATGGAATACTGTTGTGCTGTACGAAATGATGAAAAGGAAGACTTCAGAGAAGCCTGGAAAAACTTATATGAACTAATGCTGAGTGAAAGGAGCAGAACTAGGAGAACTTTATACACAACAACAACCACAGTGTGCCAGGATTTTTTCTGGTAGACTTAGATCTTCATTGCAATGCAAGGAGGTAAAAAATTTCCATTGGTCTCTTAAGGCTAAATGCCTTCCACATTCAGGGAAAGAATTATGAAATTTGATTGCAGAATGTAGCAGATGATTTTCTTTTGTATTATGTTTTGGTTTCTTGCATGGTTTCTCTCATTCATTTTAATTTTTCTATGCAACATGACTAATGTGAAAATATATTTAATAGGAATATATGTGTAGAACCTATATAAAATTGTATTGCTTCTTGGGAAAGAAGGGGGAGGGAGAGGGGAAGGAGGGGTGAGGAAGAGGGTAGAAAGGGGAAAGGGAAAGGGTAAGGAGAAAGAGGGAGGGGGAAAATCTAAGTTATGTGGAAGTGATTTTAAAACACTGAAAACAAATAAAATAACAATAAAATTAAAAAAATAAAATAAATTGGAAATGATTAGCTAAGGGAAGAAACCAAAATTAAGAGGAGTTAGACAACACTTCAGTAAAAGTGGGTATTTAGTTGCAACTTAAAAGAAGCCAGAGAGGTCAGTAAATAGAAAGGAAGAGGGAGAACATTTCAGACATGGGGGAAAAGACAGAAACAAATGCTCAGAGACAAAAAACATTGATTATTCTGTTAGTGGAGCACCCAGGAGTCCATTGTTACTGGATTGGAAGTACATGACAGGGAGTAATGTTTAAGAAGACTGGAAGCAGGCTAGGATTTCAAGGGCTTTGACTGCCAAATTTAGCATTTTGTTTTTAATCTTGGAGAAAATGGGAGCCACTGGAGTTTATTAAGCAGGAAAAAAGATGAAAACAATAATTAAATGAGATTAGTCTTTACCTGCTATGAGTTGGAGATGGGTGAGCTTTGAGGCAGGGAGGGCAATTAAGAGATTGCTGTTTCAGTCCTTTATGCATAAAGCTATAAAAGTTGGCACTGGAGTGTGTGCGTATTTGTCCTTCGTTGCCAAAGAAGACCAATCCATCAGAGAAATGATGGCATGACTTGCACTTGACTTTGTTTTGAGTGAGGGAGGGCTGTGCAGGTCACCAGCCTCACTTCTCCTCCAGAGCCATCAGAATCCAGTGACCAGACATTCATCAGGATGACTGGAGATGACCCAGGATGAGGCAATTGGGGTAAGTGATTTGCCTAAGATCACACACCTAGGGAGTGTCAAGTGTCTGAGGTGAGATTTGAACTCAGGTCGTCTTGACTTCTGGACTGGTGCTCTATCCCCTGCACCACCTAGCATCCTGGCAGTGGAGTAGTAGAAGTGGAAAGAGAGAAAAGTGGTAGATATAAAAGATATTACTAAGAAAAAATGAATAGGACTAAGAATAAATGAAAGGGAAAAGTAAAAAATGCTAATTTTCCTTTGTTTTTCTTTTAGAAGTCTGTTCTGTAGAAATAACTCCAATAAAAATTTGGATTTAGAGCAAGAAAACAGAAATATATGATTAGATTTCTAGTCTATTCTGATCATCTCACAGAATTTTGGAACTAGAAACCTCCTAAGAACATACCCAACATACTTTGGAGAGACCTTACAAGAGGTGTTAACAACACCATTTTGTGTCACAATCCCCTTTGACAACCAGTGAGACATGCACCCCTTCCCAGAGATCAATTATATTGAAATAGTTAATGCACTATCACTTTTATAACCATCTTCCATATTTCTTGCCTTCTTAGTGAGTGAATAGGGTGAGAGAATGTGGAATTCAAATAATAATAAAAAATAATGTGATAAATAAGCAAACAGATAAACAAATAAGTATTTTAAAAGAGAAATTTGTTGTTCCCAGGTTTAATAATCTCTGCCTTAAAGAGACTGTCTAGTCTTCCCCATTCATAGGTGAGGAAGCAGAGACTAAAGTGTCACAATAATTAAAAAGAAGGGCTAAGATTTGAACCCTATAACTTTCTCTAAAACCATTTTTCCCACTATGTCACACTGCTTAAAATGTTAGAAAATTGAGAATTGAAAGTTAAGGGCCTTATAAAATATAATATTAGAAATGTAATTTAAGTCAGTGAAGGTTAAAACATTTAATCTTTTTGAAGGTAGGAACTCTTCTCATTTATTTTTATAGATTTTCTAAAATAATTGTAGTTGTCATATTAACATCTTTTTTAAAGAAAATATACAATGGCAAGATATTCAAGATTCAGTAACATTTAAATATAATTATATTTTGTTAATAACAATAGCCTCTGCTTGTATTTGAAAATAATAATTGCTGTAGTACAAAATGTGAATTGTGCTCTACAAAACTGGAACCCTTGCAATCAATCTATCCCCCAGGGTCCTATGTTCCTTAAATTGGAAACCATTGATGTGGATGATTAAGGATGGAAGGACATTTAGAATATAGAATTTCAACTGGAATGACCATTAAGAACAGAATGTGAGAACATAGAATATAGGAAGTTAAAGCTGAAAAGGGCATTAATAATGAAATAATTCAACAAAACCACAATTTCAATGATGAGACACTGATGCCAAGACAGGGAAGTGACTTCTTTCACTACGCTACAGCTTACCAGTTTCAGAAGCTAAAGAAAATCAGGCATTATTGTGCATTATTATGGTCAAATAATGTTCTGCATGCTTGGAGAAAATACATTACCAAGAGACAGTGCTGACTATAATTATGATTATTATTAGTTATGATAATAGATTATAATAGCTTCTTCTAATGACCCAACTGTGTCTAGACCTTATTCATCTGGACCACCATAATTTGTAGCATGTGGTCTTTTGAATAGAGATGGCTTGCCCCTTTGCACAATCTATAGAGAGAGTTTGCTCTGTAAAGTAATAATGCATATGATATTTTAAGGAAGAATTTTACTATTCTTATGACCCTAACCAAATCCATTACATATAAAACAATCTGTTTATTAGAAGTGCCTTATCTGTTTATTGAAGAAGGTCTATCTTTTATGGACTCTACTCAGTTACAATTTGTTAGCCCTTGGTTTAAATTATTATAGCTACTTAGAAGTAATATAAACCCCACTTCTTGAAAAAGATGGTTTTATCTAAATGCTTTATTTCTTCGTAGTTTCCATTCTTATATTAGACAGAACTAGTAAGGTTTCCTATGCAAGAATTTGTTCTAAGGCAGAATAGTATAGGTGAAAGTTCATGGAAGTAAGAGTCAAGAGACATTCATCTAATTATTTTTTTTCCACAAGTGATAATGTGACAGGGAACAAGCCTCAGAGTTCTGATTTGTAAATGAGGATAAAAATGCCTCCTTAGTTATCTTGCATTGTGCATTGGAGAGACTGGAGGCATGGAGAACAACTAAGAAGCCTTATTGTCAAGATGAAATGAAATAATGAGTGCAGAAATATTTTGGAAGTATAGAAGATAATGGAAGTTTAATATATAAATAAATTAAGAAAAAGAAACAGTGAGATGAATATATCAAAATAATCCGGCTTCCGGAGAGCAACATTTTATAGCGTCAGAAACTTTGGGAAGTTAATGAGATTTCCAGGTGACAAGATGGGTACTTAGACATGATACTTAGCCTCCTCAGGCCTGTGTTTCCTCTTTTGTATGTAGCAAATGTGATCAGAAGATTTCTGTATTCGATTTGATGAATATTCTCATTTTGACTATTGAGATTTTTGAATGTATACCTAATTTAGGTAGGCAACACTTACAGAAGAATGTATCTACAGGGTAGATGAAAAGTCTCAATGGTAAATGAGGTGCCAGAGTTGGATGGAGAGAAAGGCCCAGGGCTCTGTATATGTTTTTAGAAAGGGTAAATACTGGTGGTTTCTAGTGTGGAGATTTTCTGGGAGTTTAATTTCTAGTATTCTTTCTTGGATTTTGATCCTGTTAATTTTAAGATAAAATATCACTTGTGTTGTTACCCTTACAGAATGTTTATAAAGAAAATGCTTTGTTGTTGGGGATGGAAGCTCAATTCCATGTGGACAGTCTCGGGTGGGTAAAGGTGGGAACTTCTAAATCTTAGAGTTCTCATGAGGCCCCCCAGAAAACAGCAGGGAATCGAGGAGTGAGACCGAGCTATCTCATGTATTTCCGCCTCTTCCCGTGAGAAACGTGATGGGAGGAGCATCCCCGCCCTCGAGACTATCCCGGATCTGGGCACACCTATTGTTATCTAACAGGCATGGTATTCAGGTGCAAACTACACGGGCCGGAAAGCTTAATTAGGGTCAGGAAGGCCTGAAGGCGCTCTTAGCACCGAGGGGCCCTGACAGGACAGAAGGCTCCGTTTTTCCTCTCTTCGCTCTCCCCTCCTCCTCTCTCCCCACTTACACTTCTACTTCCAATCTCTTACCGTAAGATCTTTGCCTCCTTGGGAGATTTCTCTCTCCCTCCTAAGGAAGAGCTCCCCCTGCACATGTAACCAGGACCCTGAATAAAGCCTAACCCTTGTTCGACTCTGGAAAGTCTCTTCTCTCATACGTTTATCCGGTTTGGCCAACCGAAGACCTGGGACAGGTAAGGTAAGACTCGGGTAGCCCTCAGGCCTCTAGGCCTGGCACTTTGTAAATTACAAATTGCTATATAGTAGCATGAACTATGATTACCACTGGTCCATCACTGTAATCTCTCCAAACATCAAGACCTGCTTGATAGGAAAATGGACTTAGCAGTGTTGACACATGTGAAAGTGGACCCCATTTTGCTCATCATTTTTGTATTCTACAAGTTTCCATCATTGAGGGGAAGCTTTCTGAGAATGTGAGGAGAATTTCAGCCAATAGCTCTGACAGGGATTGGAAGAGAAAGAAGAGTCCCAGGCAATAAATAAGTGACAACAATTAATGGTAGCATAACCACACTTAGATTCAGTTATACAAATCTATCCTGAAATACTGTGAGTAGTTGGGTGCATGTTGAGGGGGTTATTGCTGGTGGTGGTAGAGGAGGCAATAATTCTTCATACGTACCCATACCTATGCCCCATAATTTACTGCAATTTTATCCTTAACTCTATTTCAAGTAACTGACATGCTTAATGTTAGAATAGGACCATATATCCTAATAGCTCTGTGACAATAGAGGATGATGGTGGATGGTGTTATAGTGGCAATAATGAAAATGTGTGAGCTTAAACAAGAGGTCGAAGGGTTGATGAAACATTCATCTCAGTACTCTGTATCTTCTCTCTTGGGTTCTGGGTGGCTTGGTTTAAATGTTTTTCAATTCTCAGGAGGATTCAGGTAAGATGTCTGTATTACATGGAGTTGAGCCCATTTTATGTAAGACTTTCTTTTTCATTTTAGTTTATGTGGGACCTCTGAATGCCCTAAGAAGTCACTATATTTAGCTACTGTTGCTGACAGTTCTTCAACCAAAAGCCCTTATTCTCTGGTATTTTCAAAAGTCATTAGATCTAAATTGTCATAGTAACACAGGAGAATAATGTTAAAGTTCAAAATGTCAATTTCTTTTCTCTATCTTCTTTTTATAAAATATTTCAGTGCTTGCTCTGCATTAGGATCTATTAAAAGAAAGATTGTGGCCTTATGGTTCTTAAAGACCAACAGTGTGATTTGTTTACATAGAGGCAACTACTCCAGCTCCTTCTTGAATTCTCTGCAGCTCTTGATGTGGTTGATTAGCCCATTCCTTTTTAATACTCTCTCATGCCTCAGCTTTTTGGACTAAATATTGAAATTAACAGGAGACAAAATTCAAGAAAGAAGCTTGTAGCAAAATCCACAGCTTAAAATGTATATACATTTATGCCCAAAGATTTGGTCAGAAATAAATGAACTATAGGTCCCAATTCAAGAAGGCAATTGTCCTCATAATTATCACTATTAGTGAGATGAAACTTGTGACTGCAATATGGCTCTGGATGGGTATTTTAATTAAAAGAAACAGGATACATTTTTTAAGGGAAGGGTATCTAACATTATTTTTGGGGGGGGCTGGGTTTTGAATTTTTGTTTCTTCTAACAGTAAGAACTATCCAAAATGGAAAGACTAACTTTTTTTAGGTCAGTCATTTTCTTATCTATCTGTCTATCTGTTATGAAACATTCACCAAACCATTTTGAACCTACAAGACCCGAGAAAGGCATAAAACTTTGATTTTCTAATCAGGAGGAAAGACATTTTGGCCCACTCTGAGCTTATCTTATCACTATGCTTTCTGTGCTCTGGCCTAACAGATATGCTTTCCTTTGCTCTTTGAGTGAACTCACAATTCCCTTCCTGTGTCAACAACTACAAGGCCAGATGAAACTGACCAGGAACATTCTTCTGCTTGTTACTACCAAGGACAAGGTGCCTTGAACCTGACACTATCTTGAATAATGGGGCTTTTTTTATCTTGGTATCCTATAGACATATACTATATTATGTTATATTATATTATATCATGTTAATGATGGAAGAAACACAGACATCCTGGATCCATAATTTCAGTTGACACTTTGACATTTTCTTATCTTTTTCTATTTACAATCCATCCACTTAAGAAATTCATCTCAAATTATGGTTAACGCATATGAAGACTCTAATTTTTGCTGACATAAACATCCTGAGCCAGGAAGGGAGGGAGCGATAAGAAGAAATCGCTCTGAAAATATGAAGTCCCTTTGTCCATTGTTGGGTTCATTTTCTACAAGGAGCTCCCATTCCTATCTCCATATGTGATTTCCACAGGCTTTGAAAGAAATATACAAACATATGTAGCCTAATTTTGTTTATCTTTCTAAAAGCTAACTCAATAATGATTAACACTATCTCTCTATCTATCTGCACATCTACCTATAAATTTTAATAGTATTTCATTTTTCCCCAGTTTCATGTCAAGACAATTTTAGCACTCATTTGTACAAGATTTTGAGATCCAAATTTTTCTCCCTCCTTTCTTCCCCTCCCCTTTTCTGAAGACTGTAGACAATTTGATATAGGCTATACCTGTGTTATCTTTTAAAACATTGTCATATTAGTCACAGTCGTGAAAGAAAAAACAGATTAAAAGAACAATAAACATTAAAAGAAAAATAATAAAGAATGTGTTTCAAGAATCCATTAGTTCTTTATCTGGATGTGGATAACATTTTCCTTCATGAGTCCTTTGTACTTGTCTTGGATTATTGTGTTGCTGAGAAGACCTGAGTCATTCATAGTTGATCATCAGGCCATGCTGATGATACTGTGTACAGTGTTCTTCTGGTTCTGCTCATTTCACATTACAGAAGTTTCTAGAAGTCTTTGTAGAATTTTCTGAAGTCTGCCTGCTCATCATCTTTTTATTGTACAATAGTATTCCATATAACACAACTTGTTCAACCACTCCCCAATTGATGGGCATCCCCACAATTTCTAAATATTTACCTCCATGAAAAGAACTACTATAAATATTTTTATACGTGTAGGTCCTTTTCCTCTTTCTTATGATCTCTTTGGAAACAAGAACTGTCAGTGATATTTATGGATCAAAGGGTATACACAGTTTGGTTGCCCTTTGGGTATAGTTTCAATTTGCTCTCTGGAATGGTTGTGTTAGTTCACAACTCCATCAACAATGCATTACTGTCCCAATTTTCTTACATCGTCTACAACATTTATCATTTTAATTTTTTTATCATATTAGACAATCTGAAAGCTATAAGATGATACCTCACTTTTATTTTAATTTGCTTTTTTCTACTCAAAAGTGACTTAGAGCATTCCTTCATATGCCTAAAGGCTTTGGTTTCATCATTTGAAAACTGCCTGTTCCTAACCTTTTACTATTTATCATTTGGGGAATTGCTTGTGTTCTTTTATATTTGACTCAGTTCTTTATATATTTGAGAAATGAGGCCTTTACCAAAAGAACTTGTTGTAAAGATTGTTTTCCAGCTTGCTGCTTTGCTTTTAATCTTGGTTACATTGGTTTTGTTTGCACAAAAGCTTTTTTAATTAAATATAATTAAAATTAATGATTTTATATTTTGTAATTCTCTCTCTTATGTTGTAATGAATTCTTCCCTCCCCCACACATCTGGCAAGTAGACAATTCCTTTCACTTCTAATTTGCTTATTAGGGTGTCAACCTGTATGTTTTAATCATGCATCCATTTTGACATTATCTCAGTTTAGAGAGTGAGATGTTGGTCTATACCTCATTTATGTCCTATTATTTTCTAGTTTTCCCAACAATTTTTTTCAAATAGTAAGCTCCTATCTCAAAATCCGGGGTTTATTAAACACTAGGTTACTATGGTCATTCACTATTGTGTCTTGTATACCTAATCAATTTTACTGATCTAACAATTTATTTCTTAGCCAGTATCAGGCAATTTTGAGGATTATGTCTTTATACTATAGTTTTAGATTGTTAGGTCACCTTCCTTTGTATTTTTTACAGCTCTATCAAATATTATTTGATAATTTGATTTTTGTGGCACTGAATAATTAGTTTAGGCAGAATTGTCATTTTTATTACATTGGCTCAGCCTACCCATGAGCAATTGTTGTTTTTAATTGTTTATATCTGACTTTATTTGTGTGAAAAGTGTTTTGTAATTGTGTTCTTATAGTTCCTGGATTTGTCAGGGCAGGTAAACTCCCAAGAATGTTTTATTATTGCAGGTTTTAAAAATGGAATTTCTTTTTCTATTTCTTGCTTCTGGGCTGTATCGATCATGTAAAAATGATGATGATTTATGTGGGTTTATCATTTATATCCTGCTACTTCAATAAAATTATTAATTGTTTCAAGTAGTTTTTGCTTGATTTCTAGGATTTTCTAAATATACTATCATATCATCTGCAAAGAGTTATAGCTTTGCTTCCTCATTGGATATTCTAATCTTTGATTTCTTTTTATTCTCTTATTGCTATAGCTAACGTTTCTAGTATTATACTGAATAATGGTGGTGATTTTGGGCATCCTTGCTTCATCCCTGAATTTATTGGGAAGGCTTCTGGCTTATCCTCATTACAGATATTGCTTGCTGGAGGTTTTTGATAGAAACTGCTTATTATTTTAAGGAAAACTGCATCTATTCCTATGCTATCTAGTGTTTTTAATAATAGTGCTGTATTTTCTCAAAAGTTTTTTTTAACACCTATTGAAATAATCACATGATTTCTGTTGGTTATTTTACTGATATGGTAAATTCCATAGAAAAAGGTATGGGCATAAGGCGAATTTGAGGGAGAGACATAAAAACAAACAAACAAAAGCCTAATCTTATGCCTAAGCTCTTTTTTTGATCATGGCTTTCAGGTAGTCCCATTGTTTTAAAATTATCTTTCCTGGATCTATTTTCCAGGTCAATTGTTTTTTCAGTATGATATTTCATATTGTCTGCTATTTTTTCATTCTTCTGGTTTTGTTTTTATTCTTTCTTGATTTCTTACAAAGTCATTCATTTCCACTTGTCAATTCTAATTTTTAAGGAATTATTTTCTTCAGTGAGTTTTTGTATCTCCTTTTTTATTTGGCCACATCTAATTTTTAAGGAGTACTTTTTTCTTCACTGAATTTTTGTGCCTCTCCTTTTCCACTTGGTCAGTTTTACTATTTAAGGCATTCTTCCTCACATTGTCCTTATTTTTTGTACTTCTTTTACCATTTGACCTAGTCTGTTTATTAAGCTTTTATTTTCTTTAGTATTTTTGTGTGTCTCCTTTACCAAGCTATTGAATTGTTTTTCATGATTTCCTTGCATCACTCTCACTTCTCATCCCAACTTTTCTTCTATCTGTGTTACTTGATTTTTAAAATCTTTTTTAGGTTTTTGTATGGTCTGAGATCAAATCATTTTTTTTGGGGGGGGGGCTTTGGATCTACGAGCTTTGACTTTGTTATCTTCTTCTGACTGTGTTTTGATCTTCCTTGTCACCATAATAACTTTCTATGGTCATAATTTTTTCTTGTTGTTTCCTCATTTTCTCAGCCTATTACTTGTGTTTTAACTCTTTGTTAAAGTAGGGCGATGCTTCCAAGATGGAAAGCACACTGTCCCAGCTTCAGGTATTTGTGCAGCTTTTTTTCATAGATACTTCTAGGGTCTTGCAAGTTTTCAGTTCTTCAAACTTGATATGATATAAGAAGAGATGTATTTACCACTCTCCTGAACTGTACTCTCTTATGTGAATGATCCCAAGTGCTCTTTGATGCCCTGGAATTGTAACAAGATTCCCCACTGCACTGCAGCTCTGTGTGCTGATACTCCTCCTTCTCCTCAGACCACCACCCAGAACTGTGACCCAAATCTGAATATAGGCAAGGCAATAGAGTCCTGCCTTAGAGCTAGCAAAGAAACCCCTGAAATTTCTTTCTGACCAGTTGTTTGACCCCTTTACCATCTGTGGGATGAGAGCTCTGGAAGTAACAACTGCCACTTTTGATGGAGTGGCTCCCAAGGCCTGCTGATGGTTTGCTGGGGTTGAGTCAGTGCTTGTGTGGCCTGTGATGGACTGTGTTCCACTCTCACCCAGGTGTAACAAACTTTTCTTGAAAACTTTCTAAGTTGTCTTAGGCTTGAAAATTGTTTCATTCCATCTTTTTGTGGGCTTTACCATTATGGAATTTATTCATAACCATTATTTAAGGTATTTGGAGGGATTTGGTGGAGGGCTCCACCATCTTAGCTCCACCTCTCCAATGTTGAGAAAGACCTTTCTTGCTGATCTTCCAAGTTTCTTTGTCTCAAAGATTATTTCCCCTGTATTTTTGTGGTTCTGCTCTTCCAGGATTTGTTTTTGGGAGCTATTTGATGGTTGTTTGTAGATGAATATGGAGAGTTATGGTGATTTACTGCTTAGCTATCTTGGCTCACAGAAGTCCTTCCTGCTTAATATTATCTTTTGAGATAGGTATACTCATATGAGGAAATATATAAATCAGAGAGGAATTACGGTGAACAGCAATTGCATAAAGATGAATGTAAGGAGAAAGAGAAGTGACTTTACTCTCAAAGAATATTATAGACCATATGGAGAGGATGTGGAAATAGATCAAGAGTTTCAGTAATTGATCATAAATGGGGTATAGGGGCATGAAAAATTAGTGACAGGTGAATTCAATAATAACAGTAATAATCTGTCATTTATATACCACCTCCTATGTACCAGGTATTGTGCTAAACACTTTATGAATATTATTTTGTTTGATATTCCAAACAACTCTGAGAGATGGGTGATATTATTACCCTCATCTTCCAAGTCAGGAAACTGTGGTTCATAGAAGTTAAATCATTCGCCTACACTCTATCCAGTGTGCCACCTAGTTGCATATATTTACTAGAGAAATCTTTGCCAAAAGGAGAGTGGTTAGCGATTTTTGCTTTACTTTAACAATAGTTTAATTATTCAGTAAGTGGAAAGACCAAAAAGGAGAAATTTTATTTTGCATCTGATTCCTTCTCACAGGGAAGAATTGGTTACTAGCAGTGGAAGTTATGAAAATCTTTGTGAAAACTAAACAATGCCCTTAACATTCTGTGATACAAAATGAAAGTGAAACTGGACCTAAAGTGACATGGATTTTTGACTGAGTCGATAGATTCCTAAGGATTTATAGCAAGTATGGATATGATTATATATACTATTATTCTATAATGGAAGTTAACTTTGAAGCTTTTGGAAACTCCCAATGGGGAAATTCTGAAAACACAAAGGAAAACAAATCCACTGAGGGGGTGGCACAGGAGTTGTCTGAAAAGACATGCACAGAGAACTCACAAAACAACTTAAATCTAAACAATGGGTGTGTATGTATGTGTGTATGTGTATGTGTTTTCTTTCATTCTCAAAGAGAACCAATGACATCAGTCATGTCATGTTTTGACTTGTAAATGAATTGGATTTAAGTGAACCAGGGCTATGCAAAGTGATAACCCTCACCCTTTCCTCCAGAGTATCTGAGCCCAGTGGCAACATATAGGTTATGAGGACTGGAGATAACTCCAGATGCAGTGACAGACCTTAGCCTTTTTAAGCTAAGGTCTTTCCTAGGTCTCAGTTTGTCTGAGGCAATACCCATTCTGTCAACTTATATTGTTAGCATAGTATCAGATGTTCTAATACAGGGAATGATTGAAGACCAATAAATAAAGCTGGTGAAAGTGGAAAAAAGGGGCTCTTTTATTTCTTTTAGCTATTTTAGAAAAAGAATTGTCAAAAAAGTAAAAAGATTGCTGCTTAGGGTGCATAAGAGAAAAACAATGATGTTTGAGTTAGAACAGGCAAAAGAAACATCTAAAAGGAAATAAATATCCAAATAAGAAGACAGGAACCCAGCTCCTAGATGGCTTTCATGAATTCAGTGGGTATATCCCACATGAACTACATCCTTAGGTTCTGAAAGGATAAGCAAATGTGATTTGTTAGTTACGATCATTGTTAAGTAAAATATCATGGATACTAGAGTAAGTGTGGTACAGTTAGGGGGATATCATCTTCATTTTCTAAAACAAAAAGTAGGGAATGGTACTCAACAAATCATAGGCCCAAAAGATTTACCTCTATCCTTGGTAAAAATTTTAAATATAGTATTAAAAGGTAATTAGAAAACACACAAACACATGCACATATATAATCTATGTTTATATGTACATGGTACAAACATATATATACATATGTATATGCACAAACACACATATACACACATATATCTCCTGATTTGCCATTTTAATAAACTTGTAAAAACATAATTTTAGCCTGACATGACCTATTTTTGCTAGAACATTATTGGTTATTTGTGACCACAATTTCTATTCTAAATGTTTTCTATCTCTTTAATACTATCTTTAGAAATTTTGCTAAGGTTAGAAGTGAAGCTATGGGATCTATTATTTGCAGACCCTATTTTACTCTGCTTTTTTTAAAAATAAGAATAATATCCACTTATTTGTGTGAGACGTCTCCCAATGTCCTTGGTCTTTCAGATATCACTGACATTGACTCACCAATCACAACTGAACCCTGATGATGCAGGGCAACTTGGTCTATCCATGCCAGAATATCCATAGGCATTTTGTAGCAGTTTTGAGTCCACTTACTTCATGGTGAGGCATTTTGATTGACTACTGAGCAGAACTGAGTATTCACACAATACTCCAATGGGCCTCTAGTCGAAGAGAGGGCCCCAGGTTGTTCTCCCCCACTATTCAGGAAGTCATGGAATGATTTTTTTTTTCTTTTTCTATTCTTTTTCTGTTCTTTGACAAGGTAGTAATAGAGGTAGATTCAATTTTGTGAACTTCATATAGTCAAAACCAGTGAGTCACCAGAAGTTCAGGAATTGGAATCCATAACAGAATTTATCTGAAGTCAAGTCTTGGGGACCCAAGAGGCCTGAGGAGTGACTTGCTTGAACTTGCTCAATGGGGGCATGGATCAACATTGCAAGACTACGTCGTGCAGACAAGTCAGAAATCTCCCTGACAGACTATGTAGCATTTAGAAATAACTTGTGGAACCCAATTCTTTATAGAATATGCTTCAAGTTTCACTCCGCTAGCCCTAGAAGGCAATGTAATAAAGAACAAAATGTCTACCAAGTGCTGATAGGGAAATGTCCACTACCTACTATTCTTGCTATATTCCTCGCTAAAGGCTCATTGGTTCAATTATGTTGAAGCACAAATTAATACTATTGATGATATCAGGGAGAGGAAATTTTGAAAGCATCTTTATGCTCCTGGTATCTTGTAAAATGGACCATGAGTTTCAGTGACTGAGGCTGTCTCCAAAATGAAATGTTTGACCTATATCATTGAGAAGGTTGATTTTTGTCTAAGGAGTCAATCTCTTTCCAAATAGCCCATGCTAGCCATCTTTACTGGGCCTCCTGGTCTTCTTTTCACATTTTACTTCTCACCCTTCCTCCATACAAAGCAGTGTTAGTCTAATCCTTCTTCTACATGATAATATTTCAAATCCTTTAACATACCTACTATGTCCTTATGAATCTTCTCTTCTCCTGACTAAAATTCTCAGTCTGCTGATTAAACTTATGCTCAGATCATCATATGGCACACATCTTCACATGCCGAAGTCCATTATTTTTCTAATTGTCCTGCTCTGGATACTCTTTAGCTTTTAAATACCCTTCTCAAACTGTGGCACAAAGATTGAACATCATATTCCAGAAGGCTTAATTTTTAATGCCTATAGAATTACCGTTATTCTATGAAGTCCAATGTTCTATCCTCTCAAGAAATCTCTAAGCCAATGAGTCTTCTATCCTAACTAGCTTTGTATAGTCTATGCATTTATCCAAGTTATTGATGAAAGCACAAAATAATGCAGGGGCAAGCACAAGTCTAGGGAAGTTCATTGGAGCTCTCCCTGTTTGACATCAAGCCATTAATGACTACTTTTTGAATGTGGCCATTCAATTGTAGCCAAAACAGACTCTGACAGTCATTATCTCAACTGCCTCACCCTGGTGAGTCATATTACTAGAGTTAGACCTGAACCTACTTTTCCAACTCAGTCACAAGTCTAATATGTTTTCAATCCATTCATCCACCACTTGGATTCCTGTGCTCCATTCAAAACTCTCCAAGTCCTGCCTTCTATTTGAGGTATTTCCTGATTTTCCTTAATTGCTGTCACTCTTCAATCCACCAAAAAGGGGAACACCCTGCAAAACCCAAGCATTTATGGTTACTTTGTATCTTATTTCTACTTATTAGTGAACACCCCTTCTCTCTTTTGCCCTTAATTACCATTTTCCTCAAGTATAAAGTCAGATTCTTTAGGTTACAGAACATTCTGATTTTTGCCTTTGTATCTTCAAAGTCTAGAACAGTGACTAACACATAGTGCATCTTACTTAATGCTTTTCATCTTGAACTTGGAGCAATAGCTAGCTGTCACAGAGAAGCAAATTTAGTTTTAATGCCAGAAAAATAAAACTAACAATGACAACTACAGATAAAGAGAATTGAATGTCTTAGAGGGTGTTTGGTTTTCCATCTTTGAATGCTTTCATGAAATATTGGACGACAATATGATCGATAAGTGGTAGTGGGAATTCCTTTTATGGGTATGATTTGAACTAGATGGTACTGAGATGCCTTCTTTCTCTCTAAAATTCTGAGTACTGTGATTCTATAATTATCTGTGATTTTCCTTCTTCTCTTGTAACTTCTAATCAATCTCCTTTATTGGATTAGCATTCATACCTTAAACCCAACTGTGGATATTCCCCAAGGCTCCATCTGAGTCCTTCTTTTCTTTCTATTTTCTATCTCTCTCTGTCTCTCTGTCTCTGTCTCTTCCTCTGTCTCTCTCTGTCTTCCTAAGATGCTATAGGTTCAATAATTATTTCTATGCAGCTGACTCTTAAATCTATGTTTTGTTGTTTTTGTTCAATTGTTTCAGTGATGTTTGACTTTCTGTGAACCCAAGTGGGGTTTTCTCGGTAAAGATACTGGAGTGGTTTGCCATTTCCTTCTGTAGTTCAATTTAGAGATGAGGAACTGAGGCAAACAGGTTTAAGTGATTTGTCCAGGGTTACAAAACTAGTAATTATCTGAGACAAGATTCAAGATGAGTATTCCTGACTTTAGGCACAGTAATGTATTCACTGTCCCATCTAGGTAGCCCTATATACTATTCCTTAATGACTCTCCTGAGTTGCAAACCTATAATGTAGCTTAATCTGGGTATGCTACAGGTATATCTTATATTCAACATGTCCAGTGACAAAATCCTTGATCTTCTCTTCAAGCCCTGCCCCTCTTCCAAACTTTCCTACATTTGTGTTGAGAAAACTGTCTTTCTAATCTTTGGTTTTAAACTATGAAGTCATCTTTAATCTCCATCATGTCCCATATCAAATGAGACACAAAATCTTATCCATGTAATATATCATATTTATTCCCTTCTTTCCCCTCACCTGGCCACCATCCTGGTTCAGGTGCCAATCACCTCTCTCTTGGACTACTGCAATAGTTTTTTAATTCATCTTTTACTTCCAGTCTTCCCCCTTTCCAAATTATCCTTCACAAGGCTGAGCTGCCAAAATAATCTTTCTACAGCATGAACTGACCACGTCACTGCCCTATTCATAAATCTCAAGTATGTCCTTATGGTCATTATGATAAAATGCAAATCTGCTTAGAATTTGAATTCTCTTACACTCTTGTTGCAACTTAATATTACAGATTTATTTCATATTGGTCTTCTTCATGTGTCATACCTTCTAGTCAAAATGATCATTTACTCTTCCTAAATCTTCACAATATTTTGCCTTCTCCCTCCTCCATGTCTTAGCATGTGCTATTCTGCATTCCTGAAATACATGTTTTTCTTACTTCCATCACTTAAAATATTTCACTGTTTTTCAAAGGTTCAACTTAGCTATCACCTCCAATGGGAAATTGTTCATGATTTCTGAAGCTGTGAAGTGCTCTCTCCTTAAGCTGCCTTAGATTTACTAATCTGTGAAAATGCTTTCACTGTATCTATGATCCCTTTTCTAGAATGTATGCTCCTTGAAGCCAGGTTTTAATGTTGTTGTTGCTGCTTCTGCTGTTTTTATTGTTCATTTGTCTTCTCTTTCCATTCTCAGTGCTAAACATTGAGTCTTTCATAAAACAAGGTCTTACTAAATGTTTATTAATTGCACTAATATATTAAGTCAAGCATCTGTTTGATCCCAGAAAAACAACACATCATAAGAGTATATGACAGAATACCTGGGTAAAGATTTGACTTTGACCTTTTTACCTGTATGATTGGGGACAAGTCATTTCTCCTAAAAAGGAACTCATTTCCCCATATGCAAAAGGGAGATAATGTGTGAGCAAAATAACTTGGAAGGTGATGGTGAGAAAAAGCATTTATAAACTGCAAAGCAGCGACGTCAAACTCAAATGGAAATGGACTCCAGCAAGCTAGATATTGACGTAGAAAATCCAAATTAAAGCTGCCAATGTTAGATTGCATTTTTATTATTTTGCTAAAAATCTCCCAATTATATTTTAATCTGGTTGTCCCCACTGCCTTAGGTTGGGAGTTTGGCATTTTTGCTAAAGAACAATATAAATATTGTTGAGGTTGATGATGATTATGATAGTGATGATGATGGTAATGATGATGATATAATGTGAGTTAAGGTAAATTTCTTATTGGCTCCAACTTGGGTAGAAGAGGTCAATAGAAATGAAATTTTGCTAACAAAAGGCAGCCTGACGGGGGTGACCATGTCTAATTCTGCTTCTGTCAATGACTTTGGAAAAGATTAATTTGCCTGTTGTATTCAATTTCTTCATTTTCCAATAAGGAAGTTAAATGTCTCTGACAGTCTCTTAGGTCTCCCTTTTCTTAGCATTCTATATACTAAAGTGACTTCAGATGCTAATATTTTATGTTCCGTGCTCTAACATTTTGTCTTCTAAAGTTCCTTCCAAATTCCTTACAATTCATGATCAGCAGAAGGTGCTTAACAACTGGATGGAAAAAGTAGAAGTGTGCTTAAACAAGACTTTTGTCATCTTTCTTGAAGTTGAAATTAACTTGCTGGCCCTGTGACCTATGAAATGCAAGTGTTCTGCATTACTGATGCTTTCTGAGCCTGTAAGATAAAACAAGAGAAAGTTTACTGCGTCATTAGTCTGTGTTGGTCTGTGAGTGTTAAATCTAAGAAACTCAAACACATTATCTGTTAAGTCTTCCTTTGGGGGGCACTGATGATAGGAAGAGAGTCATTCATTCTGGAGTGAAGTCTGGTAAGTGGGGGGTCACGTTTATTTCACAGTGTGAAAATGGTATTCCATCAGCAATTGATGTCATCAAGGGCTACTGAGCTTGATTGTTTGTGCTTGCTAATTAGCTGAGCTGATACGGCATCTTTTGGAGACCACATTATAGAGTCAGAGTCCTTGATGGGTGACTGTGCTTCTAAAAAGATGGAAAAAATAAAAATAAACCCTTGGTTTTTAAAAGTGCTGATTTCTACTACCATCATTATTTTCCAGAGTGGATTGTATGTTGATTTATAAATTATCAAGTGGAGAGGAAGCATTAGTAGGGAAGAGCAAAATTGGAAGTTAGAGAAAATAGATCCTCCTAGAGTCAGAGGGTCATGGGACATGAAAGATAGTGTGATGAGATGAACAGAATGCTGAACTTAAGTAAACCTAGTTTCAGTTCATATCTCTTCTTTTCAAAACTTGAGAACACTAAGACTAGCAAGTTCTTTCACCTTTCTGATACTTAGTTTCTTTCTCCGTGAAATCAAAATAACAATGCTTACACTGCTTTTATGATCGGAATATTGTGAGAACAACATTCAGAACATATATAGAAATGGGAGTTCTTATTACAGCAAATCTTTATTCCTCTTTCCTTGTCCCCTGTGACCTAAGTCTAAGGCTAATCATTTCCAAAGGGTAAGAGTCATCAATGATCACAGTAATAGCAATATCAAGGAAGCTCAAATGTTGAAGTGAGATACTCAATGAAATCACAAAGAAAATATTCAAATAGATTTTCTCCATTCTCTTGATATAATGTAAAGGACGTTGGTGTGGGAGTTTTAACAAAGATTTTTGATAGCTGATCTTCATATAGCTCCATAAAATTTGCAAACTAGTTTCCATTTATTATCTTATTTGACTCTCACAGACACCATGAGGGGTCAGAATAGCAAGTACTGCTATTGTTGTTCTTACTGTTATCTCATTTTTTTCTCTTTTTTTCAGAAAAGGAAATTTCATCTAAGGCATTGGCTAATTTACTAATAATTACATCACTAGCAAATGTCAGTTACAGGATTTAAACCAATGTCTCTTCTGAACTCCTGGTGCTCTTTACATTAGACCTGGTTCTACCTTGAATTAATTGAATGTCTTCAGGTATGCCTAATCTCATTTCCCCCATTTTTAAAATGAAGGGATTCAATTACGTGAATTCCATGTCATTGTCAGCTTTAGCATCCTATGTTTTGTAATTCTTTGTTCTGTCTTTAACAGAGATTTTTCTTTTCTTTCTCACTGGGGTGAGGAAGTGGAAGGAGGAAGAGAAGGTAAATTCTTGCTGATTTAAAAATTAAAAATAAAAGTAAAATTCTATGTTTTAATATTATTTTCAGTTACAGAATTTTATTTTTAGTACATCTTTTACCAATGTTTTTATTACCTTGGATTACTCTCACTTTTCTTCTCTATTTCTTCTGTAAAGTATTTCATCATAGTTAGATGGATTAACAATCATAGCTCTCTTCATTGTGAGTTCTTTCAACTTTAACATCTTTAGCTTCCTGTGATGTGACCCTAGATACAGTACAGATTAGTGGAATGTATATTAGATTTGGCATCATGAAATCTGAGTGTCAATTCTAGCTCTGCTACTTAATGTCTCTGTGATCTTACCAAGCAAGCTGGTACAATGGATAGAACGTTGGACCTTGAGTCAGGAAGAACTGAATTTAAATCCAATCTGAGACAATTACCAACTGTGTGACCCTAGGTAAGTCACTAAACCTGCAACTGCTTCAGTTTCCTCACTGGTAAAATAGGGATAAAAAGTAGAACCTACCTGCCAGTGGGGATCAACCAAAATATCTATAAAATATACCTGGAATATAATAGTCACCTTCAATAATTTTTCAGTGGTATTCAACTTTGTGTGACCCCATTTGGGGTTTTCTGGGTAAAGATACAGGAGTAGTTTGCCATTTCCTCCTCCAGATCATTTTACAAATGAGAAAACTGAGGCAAACAGATTTAAATGACTTTCCAGGATTCCACAGATAGTAACTGCCTAAATCCTTTTTGAACTAACAGAAATCAATCTTCTTGACTCTGGGCCCAGCACTCTATTCACTGTGCCACCTAGCTGACCCGTAGGAGGCACTTAATAAATGCTTATTACATCTTCCCGCATACAACTCTGGGATTCAGTTTCTTCCTCTGCAAAATGGAGTTAGATTCAATGACCTTTAAGTTCCTTCTCAGTTCTAGTTCTATGATCCTATGGACCCAAGTTCTCTGACCTTGGGTGAGGTATTCTTTCCATTCCCTGTGAAATCCAAACCCCTTATTTCATAAATGAAATAAATGAAGCCTACACAGGTTTAGTAGCTTGCCCAAGGTCACATAGGTGGTAAGTAGCAAAGCTAGGATTTTAAAACAAGTCTTCTGACCCCTCTGCTTTCCCATATTGCTATCTGAATGATGAACCTCCAGAGATCATGTCATTCACATCATTGCTTCTAGGTTAGGAATTCCAGTTCAGAGAGTCATCCAATAAAACTGTAGCTTGTTTTCACTGAGAACTTGTCTGCATCTAGATTGGGTTTCATCATCGTTTGTTTTACTCAATTAAAAAACCACAGAGAGAGATTAGTTTCCTGCTGCTCAGTGGAAGGATTCTTTAGTACGGTGATGATTTATGATCTACTAGACAGTGTTTAACTGAATGTCGTCTGAAGTCTGGAGATGCTTATCATAGGACTGGTCACTTGTGTTAATGAAAAATGGATTCCCAACAAGTCACTGTGCCGTTGAATTTCGATAACAAATGACATATAGCAAGACTGAGGAACTAGGGATGGGGGAAGGGAGGGAAGAGAAAGCTTTGTAATTAATATTTTTATAGAAGCAGGTACAGACTGAGTTCCAGGCCCTCAATTAAAACACATGCCATGTTTATGCTTTTACACATCTGTGCACATGTGCACGAATGTGCATGTATATATATATGTATGTGCACATATAAACATATATGCATTTATACACACACATGATCACCCATATGAAAATGTGTAGCTCCAATCATACCTTCTCTCCAATCTTATTACCTGGGGATAGAGGAGAGAGAGGAGAAAGAACAGAGAAGGGAGAGAGATTAGATAGTCATTTTCTTAAATTTAAAATTCAGCAAGTAAATCAGCAGGCAACTAGGAGGTGCAAGTAGATAAAGCAAGTAGTAGATAAAGCAAGTGAGAAAGACTTCAGCTCAAATTTGTCTTCAGATACTTACTAGCTATGTGACCCTGACAAAGTCACTTCATCCTGTTAGTCCTAATTTATCTGTATAATGAGCCAGAGAAGGAAATGGCAAACCATTCCAGTATCTTTGCTAAAAAAACAAATGAAAAAAAAAAAAAAGGATCATGGAGAGTCTGACATGACTGAAATGAAACAACCATAACATCAAAACCTTTGTTTTAAAATGGTTGATTTATTTTGATGAACTTTATAAAAATATAAAGTCATCTCCAGATTTTTTTTAAGGAAGGCAATTCATTAGGAATGAAGTAAATATAATCCCGTATTTCTGGATTATAAAATGATGAGAGAAGCAAGAGAGCCCACTTGAAATAACCTTTGTCATGGGAAACAGAGGTTACAGGGACTGTAGGTTTACTGGTAACTTTACTATTTTTGTCAAACTCTTAGAAATTTCAGGGGATTAAATAATTAACCCAAGTCACCACACAAATATCCAGCCCTAAAAGTAACAACATCCTTCATCGGCTTTTCATTTCATACAATAGTAGACAGGGTTGTAAATGGAACCAGCACTGTTTCTGGAGTAAGAGTACCTGGATTCAAATCTCACCTCTGAAGCCCACTATTTCTGTTTTGTTGTACAAGCCCATTAACTTTACTTGTCCTTAGGTTCATCACCTTCAGAAAGAGGACATTGGAGTAGACAGATCTTGAAGTCACTTCCAGCTCCAGAGTTAAAATCCCATGAAAGAATCATAAAATATTGCAGCATGAAAAGACATTAGAATTTTGTTTTAGTATAAACTAGAATATCAACAAAATCTTAGAGTTCAAAAACTTTAGAAAGTAGGATATTCTAACATAGAAACAGATTATCAGAAATGAAAGAGTTCTGGGAACATAGGACAATCTAATACAGAATGTAGTTAATTAGCTCTGGATGGATTTTAGAAATTAGCTAGTCTTCTCTCCCCATGTAAGCTTCTTAAAGATAGTACTATATCTTACTATTTTACTATCCATAATCTCTGGAATATAATAAGAAGCTAGGTGGTACAGTCAATAGAGTTCTACACCTAGACTCAGCAAAACCTAAGTTCAAATCCTTCCTTAAAAACTTATTAGCTATGTGAAGCTGAGCAAGTAACTTAATCTTGATTTGCCTCAATTTTCTCAGCCATAAAATGAAAACAGTAATAACACTACCTCCTATGGTAGGAAAAAAGTATGAGAAAATATTTGTAAAATACTTTGTAAATCTAAAAGTACTATACAAATGGTAGCTATTATTAGGTAGTAGGTGTTTTAAAATATTTGCTTTGGTTTGTTTTAGTTTTGGGAGTTTTGGTCACCATGACAGGCTCCAAGTTCTGTGCTGTTCAGAAATTCTTTAAGGATTTCAAAGACAAAAAAAAAGTGTGAAGTACCAAAAGAAATAGTATAACTTCTTTTTTAAACTCACACTTGCATGCCAATCTGAAAACTGACACTTTATAAACCATATATACATAGAACCATTTTCACCAATATAATATTGATTAATTTTTTTAATCGTTGTCCAAGGACAGGGGCTAGAAACATGGAAAGTCCTTCAGAGACAGCAGAAAAACACCCCACAGGCATACTGTAAATGAGACTTGAAAGTAAAAGTAGCCAACAGCCATTTGAAACCTAGGGCTCAGTGCCTGCTGGCCCTGCTCAACAGAATGCAAATCAGGTCTTGTTCCCAATCAGAGGCATTGCTCTTAATTTTGCAATGAGATGCATGAGTCTCTGCAGCTCTGGGTGCATTTGCAAAATTAAAGACATAATTTATCCACAAAAAGCAATAACCTAGTTTCCCATGTGACTTGAGTTTGATGAACAACTGGAACTAAACAATGCATACATACAATCACCATCATTTAGTGTCTGGCCTAGAAAACAACAATAGAGACAACCAACTCCAGCATTCCTATTGAACTGTGTTAAACATCACAGCCCTTCTCTCTTGCCTGAGAAAACTCTAGATGAGAACTGAACACATGTTCTTACCTACTTGAAATCACCTTGCAATTACCTACTTGTGTGTTTTAAAATTCTATTGATAATTTACATCATAGTAAATTTTAGATATACTTTTCCTATGAGTAAATTTTACATGTAACAAAGAAAAACAATTAAGACCAAATGACATAGGGACAGTGTCTGGAAATATATGCAACATTCCCCAGGTATGCCATCTAGCCAATGGAAAGAAGCCAGAATATCTCTTCATCTCTTCTTCAGAGACTCTTCCCTTCCCTGACTTCCTTCAAGTCACAGCTAAAATCTCACCTTCTACAGGAAGGCTCTCCCAATTCCTCTTAATTATATTGCTTTCCCTGTTGATTTTTTTTCCATTATTTTTCCTATATAAACCTTTGTGCATCGTGTGTGTATGTGTGTGTGTGTGTGTGTGTGTGTGTGTATCTATATGTGTGTGTTTTTCTCCTCCACCATAGTGGAGATTTTTGAAACCAGGACTTTTTTGCCTTTTGTTTTCTCTCTGGTACTTAGCACAGCTAAATAGTTACTTAATGAATAGTAGGCACTTACTGAATGCTTATTGACTAATTGAAAAATAGCTTATTATGTACTCAAATGATTTAAAGCTTTTTAAAAAATTGTTTTGTTTTACATTATTGAGGTGATTGTTTATATTCTTTTCTTGTTTGAATAGCATCACTGTACATCAATTCATACAAAGTTTCACATGATTCTCAGAATTTCTCATTTTCATTGTTTTTATGGTGTTCTTTCCAGCTATATATCATAATTTCTTCAATCAAGCCCTATGAATAGGAAAGTTGCCATGAAAATGTTGTATAAATGAGGTGTCTCTTTCTGTTTTTAACTCATATACAAAAATTGCATGCTGACAACATGATTCTATATATGCTTTGGAGATATCTATCTATAAGACCCTATTTCTCAAAACAAGATTAGTACCAGAAACTTAAGTATGTCATAATCACACAAAGTGTCCATCAACTCTCCTCTCAAGTCTTCATTTTCCAATAATGACAACTGGCATTTGTGTTGTGCTTTAAATTTTGGAAAATATGTGTATATTTCATTTTGACTTCACAGTGACCCTATAAGGTAAATTCTGCAAATAGTATTAGTTGTACTTTACAGATGAGAAAACTAAGGGTCAGAAGCATTAAGTGACTCTTCCATATATAACTATTAAGTAAGAAAAGAAGATAAATACTTCTAGATCTTCTAAACTTCACATCTAGGACTTTATTGACTAAACCATGTTTGTGTTAGACTTCAAACTCAGAAGATGTGTTTACACAGATAGGATTTGCATCAAAACCCATAGCAACTCAAGACGCACACCCTCACAAAGATCTATATTCTCCATGTTACTTATAATACTGTCTTGGACCAGACCCCAACAAAAATGAAGGTCTGAGTTCATGAAAAGCTTTGAGAGAGTTAAGATTTCCCTCCATCCATACTTCACATACAACTTTTCTCTTACCTTTTTTGAAGAGGTATTTATTGTAGTCATATGAACAAAAGGAGAAGGAGGAGCAGAAACTATAGTAGTAGTGATGATAATGACAATGATAATGGAATTTACGTGGTGCTCTAAGGTTTTACAAAGCCCTTAACAAATATCTCATTTAACTTTTAAAAGAACCTTGGGAGACAAGTATTATTATTACTGCCATTTAAGAAATGAAGAAACAGGGGCAAAAAAGGTTAAATGATTTATCCAGTGTCAGTTGTTCAGTAGTTGCCAATCGTCTGATTCCAGATTATGGTGTTCACGGTTTACATGATACCATTGGCTAGAGACTTTGCAAAAGAAAATGACCTAGTATTTTCCCCGTTGTTCTACTAATGCAATCTTTATAGTTAGCAGCTAATCCAACGATGTGCTCCAAAGTTAAAGGTACATATTTTTGCTCCTTACATGGTAGAAAGCCTCCAGCCTGTGACTGTTCCTTTCTGTGAAATAGCCATGTGTTGATTGTCCTTAGGTGTAGGTCTTCTGCTCAGTCTGCACTGGATCCATGACCTAGCTCTGAGGCATAACTGATAGAATTGCTGGCTGATCCCTCTTCTTGCTTCCTGCACAGTATCAGACTTATCAGTGATGGATCCAAGATGGGCTCTTATCCTGATACACAACTAAACATAGGGCCTCATTCAGGCCCTTTACTGGATGGTTCTATGTGTTGCCTTCCTGGCTCAGCCCTTATCCACAACACCTGTGTGTTCTGTTCCCAAGCTAAGTGGAAATATAACTTGTTTTTTTTTACCTTGGATTTCCTGATCACAACTCAGTCTGGTACTCCTGTTGGAGTAGTCATAGGGCATAATTAATATGTATACCTTTTTCCTGGATCAAGTTGTTTTTTCAATTGCCTTTTTCTCTTAAACTTTTTTTGATAACTAGGCCAGGTTATTTGAATTACCCTGTTGATGCTCCTTATATTTCTTCAAAAGAAAAGAGGAGGAGTAAGACAATTTTTGATAACTCTCCCTTCTCCTTTCCTCCTCATCATACACCATTCAAATATCTCCTACTATCTGGTCTTTCACACTACTTACAGAGGAAAGGGAAATTCTTTTCCTTGTCAAAGTCAACTCCTCTTCATGCAGTCTTGATCTTATCCCCTCCTGGCTTCTCTAGCAAACTGTCACCACTGTTATCCCACCTGTTTTCTTATCTTTAGTCTCTCCCTCTCTATTATTAGTTCTTTCTGTTACTTACAAACATGGTCACATTTCCACAATTCTAAAAATAAATAAATAAAACAAAAACAGTTTTACTTGAATCTCTTCTTTCCTTTTACTATGATTTTTTTAATCTTTTGGGTTCTTTGTGGCTATCTTCCTTGAAAAAATCCATCTAAGTTTTATTCCTTCACTTTTTCTCTCCTCTCACTATGTTCTAAACAATCTGTAGTTTAGCTTCTGGCTTCAGCATTCAACAGAAATGTTCATATTCACAATGACTAAAAATGTCTCAGTTGACAAATCAAGTAGTGTATTACTTCTCATCTTTCTTGACATTTATACCCTTTTGAAACTTTTCATAACCTTCTGGATTCTTTCTCCTAAGTTTTTAAAGAAACTACATTTAGTTACTTCTCCTCTCTGTCTTATACCTTCTCAGTCTCCCTTTATAGTTTGTTATCCATGTCGTATTCACAAATAATGAGTGTTCTTTGCAGTTTTGTCCTAGACTGTCTTTTCATATATTTTTATATGATCTCTCTCAGATATCTAATTAACACCCATGGGTTAAATTATAATTCCTATATAGGTGATTCCCAGATCTATAAATCCAGTCCTAATCTCTCTCCCGAGTTTCAGTCCCACATCATCAACTGTCTTTCAAACATCTTGAACTGGATGTTTGGTAAGAATCTCAAATTCAATATTTCCAAAGCAGCACTCATTGTCTTTCCCTTTAACCCTGACCTCTTCTCATCATTCATTATTATTATCAAGGGCACCATGATTCTCCTAGTCACCAAGGCTCACACACTTTGAGTCATCCTTGATTCTCCACTTGCACTCATGCCACATATCCAATCCATTGACAAATATTATTTTTTATTTCTACCTTCACAACATCTCTCATGTTGACATTCCGTTCTTCTTCATTTACATAGCCATCACCTTATTAGATGCTCTTCTCATCTCTAAGCTGAATTATTTCAATAGCATCTAAGTCACTTCTTGTTTCAAGTCTCTATCTCCTCCCTCATCCTTGCTTCATAAGAGTTCTAAGGTGTTTTTTAAGTATAGGTCTTCCTATCTTTCCCACCACAACTCCCCCTTCCTCAATCAGTGAGTTACAGTGGTTGCTTAATACTTTTTTGGGATCAAATATATACTGCTTTGTTTGGCATTTATAAAACTTCATAACCTGGCCCCTTTCTACCTTTCCATTATTCTAACACTTTACTTCCATTAGACATTGAATATCCTGGCAAAACTGTTCTACTTGTGGTTTATTCAACATCACACTTTATGTCCTGTCTCTATACTTTTACATTGACTATATCCTATCACTAAAATGCTCTACCCCTACTCTTATTAGTTGGCTTCAAGTCTCAATTCAAATTCATCTTAATAAGAAACCTTTCTCAGTCCCCCAGCTAGTAATGCCTTTTCCTTTCAAATTCACACACACACATACACACACACATGCACACACACACACATGCATGCACACACACACATATTGATTCTCCCAGGAGAGTGAAAGATTTTTAGGGCAGAGATTATTTTTGCCTTTCCCCATAGTTTAGATAAGTGCTTGTTGTTTTGACTTGATTTCTCCACAGGGAAATATCTATAGGAGATAACTATAGACATAGGCACCTACTTTTAGATGTCTATTCTAGCTCTGATATTCTATATATTCTAAATAATAATTATATAATTCTTTATATATACATTCTACATAAAAAACTCTGGGTTTTTTGGACTGGAAATCTTTGGTTTTCTATTGGACTACTTATGGACTCCTTATCAAAATAATGTTTAGAAATACTTACAAAACCCAGGGCTACAAAGGAAAACAATTATATTAAAATATAATTATCCAAATACCAAAAAATTAAAGCAACTCATAGATCTTAGCATATGATCTCTTGTTCTATAATATCCTGTCTTCTGATTTCCCTTATATTCCTAGCATTCCATGATTAGTAGAGGCTTGCCAAAAAAACAATCTGAAGCCCACCACGAGAAATGTAGCTTTGACTTCACTCACTGTTAATAATTGATTTTAATTTAAATCAATTCAACAGTATTTAATTCTTTGTAATGATTATTCTTAGTGCTACTGGAAAAGCAAAAATTATGTTCCCTGCTTTCAAGAATATTCTAATATGAACGATGGAATGTGTATATGATTTTAATATGAGAACAATTAATAAATCAACATGCATTTATTAAACACCAGCTATGTGCAGATACTGTGCAAGGCATTAGTTATACAAAGAGAAATATGGGCGTTGGGGAGAGACTGTGATATTAAGAGCCTTATGGTCTATTTAGGAAAGCAAAGTGTACAAGTTTAAGTATACATGCAAAATATATGATGTAAATATGTCATGTTGGAGGTGACATTAAGCGCACATTTGAAGGAAGCTAAGGATTCTGGGGCTCAGTTGAGAATGGTTTGCATTTCAGGCAAGGAGGAGAAGGTCAGTCTGGGTAAAGGCTTGGAAACTGGAGTTGAACTGTCATGTATACAGAACAGGAAAAAGGGGCAATTGGACTGGGCTCAAGTCAATTAAGGGGAGTGATTTATAAGTCTGAAAAATTACATTGGAATCAGGATATGAAGGGTTTTTAATGCAAAAGTGAAGAAATTGCATTTGATTTTAGAGACAATATTGGAGCTTATTCCGCAAAGTGAGATCATCAAACTTGTGCCTTAGGATTAGTAGTTTTTACCTAAAAGCAATTTAACAATGTAACATAAGTTTTGGTAAAGACCAAGAACACCAACTACTCAGGAAAAATCACATTTCTTGCAGGGAAAATCGGGAAGTTGGAAAATAATATGGCAGAAATGATGTTTAGACCAACTATACGTATATAACCATGCAGCACAATAAACTGCAAATAGATAAATGATCCAAATTAGAAAAGGATGGAAAGAGATACAGGTTTTGCAATGATAGAGAAAGAGTTCCAGACCAAGCATGTTATATAAATGCTTAAAGAAGACTAAATGAACAACTGGATTGTTTGAAAATTGAAAGGCTCTGGTACAAACAAAATCAGCATAGTGAGAATTAGAAGGAAAAATGTTAACTGTGAAAAAATGCAGCATATAGAGAATTCATATAAATAAAGAAGATTTAAAAACTTTTCCCACAGATAAATAGTAAAAAGATAAGAAAAATCAGATCTTTATATACCTTTTAAAAAATTAATTTGTTTTCAGTTTTCAACTGAACTTCCATAAGTTTAAAATTTTTCCCGCTCCCTCCCAAAACCCTGCCTGAGATGGCATGCAATCCCATATGGATTCTACACATGCATTCTTATTAAACACATTTTCACATGATTCATGTTGCATAGAAGAATGAAAACAAATGAGAGAAACCATGAGAAAAACTAAAAAATATATTTATGTATGTGTATATATACATGTATACATATACATATATACATACATATATGTGTATATATACATATACATACATATACGTATACGTATATGTATATATATATATATATATATATATATATATATATATATATATATATATATATATATATATATATATATATATATATATATATATATATATATATATATATATATAAAACATAAGAGAAAATAGCCTGCTTCATTCTGCTTTGAAATTCCATAGTTCTTTCTCTATATGTGGGTGGTATTTATTTTGCAAAGAGTCCTTTGGGAATGTTTTAGGTCCTTGCATTGTTGTAAAGGGCTAAGTCTATCAGAAACAGTCCTCACACACTGTGTCTGTTGCTGTGTATAATATTCTCCTGGTTCTGCTCATTTCACTCAGCATCAGTTCATGTAAGTCTTTCCGGGTTTTTCTGAAGTCCACCTGTTCATCATTTCTTTTTTTTATTAATTATTTTTTTCAATTTGTTTTCAGTGTTCTACAGTCACTTCCATATATCTTAGATTTTTTCCTCTCCCTCCCCCTCCTTCCCCCCATCTCACTACTCTCTCCCTAACATGGCATACAATGTTATATAGGTGCTACACATACATTCCTATTAAATACATTTTCACCTTAGTCATGTTGCATAGAAGAATTAAAATGAATGGGAGAAATCATAAAACGTAACATAAAAGAAAATGATCTGCTTCAATCTGTGATCGAATTCCATTGTTCTTTCTCTGGATGTGGAAGGCATTTCTCATTTTTATGATCTCTTGGGGGTACTGTCTTAGAAGCAGTATTGTTGGGTCAAAGGGTATGCACATTTTGTATTCCTTTAGGCATAGTTCCAAATTGCTCTCCAGAATGATTGGATCAGCTCACAGCTCCACCAAAAATAAATTAGCGTTCCAAATCTCCCACATCTTCGCCAACATTTATCATCTTCATGTTGCATCATGTTAGTCAATGTGATAGGTGTGATGTGGTATATCAGAGTTTTTTTGATTTGCATCTCTATAATCAATAGTGATTTAGAGCATTTTTTCATATGACTATAGATGGCTTTAATTTCTTTCTATGAAAGCTGCCAGTTCATATCCTTTGACCATTTATCAATTGGGAAATGATTTGTATTCTTGTACATTTGACTCTCTTCTCTATATATTTTAGAAGTGATGCATTTATCACAGATACACGTTGCAAAAATTCTTTCCAGTTTTCTGTTTCCCTCC
Organism: Notamacropus eugenii; assembly: GCF_028372415.1. NCBI lineage: Eukaryota > Metazoa > Chordata > Mammalia > Diprotodontia > Macropodidae > Notamacropus > Notamacropus eugenii. The sequence goes on along the minus strand of NC_092872.1, from coordinate 438,309,722 downwards.
TAATCTTGGTTGCATTGGGTTTTGTTGTGCAAAAACTTTTCAATTTAATGTAATCAAAATTATAGATTTTGTACTTCAAAATGTTTTCTGTATCTTGTTTAGTCAAAAATGTTTCCTTCTCCATCAATCTAATAAAAACCCTATTCCTTTTTCCACTAATTTTGTTCAGAGTGTCATTGTTTATACCTAGATTATGTACCCATTAGACTTTGTTCTTGTGTATGGTGTCAGGCATTGGTCTATGCCTAGTTTCTGCCACACTGTTATCCAGTTTCCCCAGCAATTTTTGTTAAATAGTGAATTTTTATCCCAGAAGCTGGGGTCCTTGCATTTATCAAAGAATATATTGCTATATTCATTGACTACTGTGTCTTGAGTATCTAATATATTCCACTGATCTACTCTTCTGTTTCTTAGCCATTACCAAGTAGTTTTTAACAATTGCTGCTTTATAATACAATTTGAGATCTGGTAGAGCTAGGCTACCTTCTCTAGCATTTATTTTCACTAGTTCCCTTGATATTCTGGACCTTTTGGTCTTCCAGATGAATTTTGATATTATTTTTTTCCAGCTCTAGAAAATTATCATCAGATAGTTTGATTGGTATGGCACTGAATAAGTAAATTAATTTAGGTAGAATAGTCATTTTTTTGTATTGGCTCAGCCTGCCCATGAGCCACTGATATTTTTCCACTTACTTAGATCTGACTTTATTTGTGTGAAAAGAGTTTTGCATTTGTGCTCATATACTCCTTGGGTTTGCCTTGGCAGGTAGACTCCCACATATTTTATAGTCTACCCTAGCTTTTAATGAGATTTCTCTTTCTATCTGTCACTGTTGGACTTTGTTAGTAATATATAGAAATGCAGAAGATTTGTGTGGGTTTGTTTTGTAACTTGCAACTTTTCCAAAGTTGTTTATTATTTCAAGTAGTTTTTTACTTGATTCTCTGAGATTCTCTAAGTATATCATCATTCTAATTCCTTCGATTTCTTTTTCTTCTCTTATTGCTACAGTTTCCATTTCTAGAACCATTTTTAATAATATTGGTGATAATGCACATACTTGTTTCATCCCTGATCTTACTGGAAATGCATCTAGCTTATCTTCATTGCATATAATGCTTCCTGAAGGTTTTAGGTAGACACTGCTTATTATTTTATGGAAAGTTCCATTTATTCCTATACTCTCCAGTGTTTTCAGTAGGAATGGGTGCTGTATCTTGTGAAAAGTTTTTCTCCATCTATTAAGATAATCATGTTTCTGTTAGATATTTTGGTTGTTATGATCAATAATGAGGATAGTTTTCCTAATATTGAACCAGTATTATTCTCGTGATAAATTGCTGTATTTTTTTTGCTAAAATCTTATTTAAAATTTTTGCATCTATAGTCATTAGAAAAATTGGTCTATAATGTTCTTTCTCTGTTTTGGCTCTTCCTGGCTTAGGTATAAAAGCAATATTTGTATCATATAAAGAATTTGGGAGAATGATTTCTTCCCCAAATTTCCCAAATAGTCTATGCAGTATTGGAATTAACTCTTTTTTTAAATGTTTGATAGAATTCACTTGTAAATCCATCTGACCCTGGAGATTTTTTCCTAGTGAGTTCATTGATGGCTTGCTCAATTTCATTTTCTAAGATAGTGTTATTTGAGAATTTTACTTCTGTGGAATCTATATTTCTAAATACTCATATATTTCACTTAGATTGTCAAATTTATGGGTATACAGTTGGGCAAAATAATTTCTTTTTTTAAATTCAATTAATTAAGTTCATCATTTTTAGTGTCCAACATTAATTTCCACAACATTTTGAGTTCCAAATTTTCTCCCCATGTCTCCCCTCCAATCATCCCAAAAGGCTATGCTTTCTGATTACCCCTTCCCCCAATCTGCCCTCCCTTGCATCACACCCTTCTCTCCCCGTATCTACATCTTCTCTCTTTTCTTGTAGGGCAAGATAGATTTCTATACCCCATTACCTGAATTTCTTACTTCTCATTTGTATGCAAAGGCAATTCTCAATATTCATTCATAAAACTTTGAGTTCCAACTTCTCTCCCTTTCTCCCTCCCCACTCACCCCCACTGAGAAGGCAAGCAATGTAATATAGGCTACATATGTGTAGTTTTGAAAAAGACTTCCATAATAGTCATGCTGTATAAGAAAAGTGTTTACTTCTAATCACTCCCTTCTCCCATTTCCCCTCCCTTCTATCATCCCCCTACTCCACTTATCCCCTTCTCCCCTCATTTCCTGTAGTGTAAGAGATTTTCATATCAAATTGAGTGTGCATGTTATTCCCTCCTTAAGTCAAATGTGATAAGAGTAAGCTTCATTTTTTCCCGTTCACCTCTCCGCTTTTCACCTCCATTGAAAAAGCTTTTTCTTGCCACTTTTATGAGAGATAATTTGCCTCATTCCATTTCCCCCTCTTTCCTCCCAATACATTCCTCTTTCACACATTTAGTTTATTTTTCTAGATCCCCTCCCTTCCTATTCAACTCATCCTATGATCTCCCTCCCTCCCTCTCTCTCTCTCTCTCTCTCTCTCTCTCTCTCTCTCTCTCTCTCTCTCTCTCTCTATATATATATATATATATATATATATATATATATATATATATATATATATATATATATGTGTGTGTGTGTATTTGTGTGTGTGTGTCTGTGTGTCTGTGTCTGTATGTATAATCCCTTCAACTACCCAGATACTGAGAAAAGTTTCAAAAGTTACATATATTATCTTTCCATGTAAGAATATAAATACTTCAAATTTGGTAAGCCTCTTATTATTTTTTTTTCCTGCTTACCTTTCATGCTTCTATTGATTCTTGTGTTTGAAAGTCAAATTTTCTATTCAGCTCTGATCTTTTCATCAAGAATGCTTGAAAGTCCTCTATTTCATAGAATGACCATTGTTTCCCTTGAAGTGTTATACTCAGTTTTCCTGGGTAGGTTATTCTTGATTTTAATTTTAGTTCCTTTGAATTTTGGAATATCATATTGAAAGCCCTTTGATCCCTTAATATAGAAGGTGTAGATCTTGTGTTTTCCTGATTGCATTTCCACAATACTCAAATTGTTTCTTTCTGCTTGTAACATTTTCCTCTTGAACTGGGAACTCTGGGATTTGGCTACAATATTCCTAGAAGTTTCTCTTTTTGGATCTCTTTCAGGAGGTGATTGGTGGATTCTTTCAATATTTATTTTGCCCTCTGGTTTTAGAATATCAGGGCAGTTTTCCTTTATAATTTCATGAAAGATGATGTCTAGACTCTTTTTTTGATCATGATTTTCAGGTAGTCCCCTAAATTTTATATTGTCTGTCATGGATATATTTTTCATGTCAGTTGTTTTTCCAATGTTATCTTCTATTTTTTTCATTCGTTTGATTTTGTTTTGTAATTACTTGGTTTCTCATAAAGTCATTAGTTTCCATCTGCTCCATTCTAATTTTTAAAAAAACTATTTTCTTCAGCGAGCTTTTGAACCTCCTTTTCCATTTGACTACTTCTGCTTTTTAAAGGATTCTTCTCCTCAGTGACTTTTTGGACCTCTTTTTCCAAATGAGTTAACCTATTTTTAAAAGGCGCCATTTTCTTCAGCATTTTTTGTATCTCCTTTAGCAAGCTGTTGACTTGTTTTTCATGATTTTCTTGCATCACTCTCATTTCTCTTCCCAAATTTTACTCCACCTGTCTTACTTGGTTTTAAAAATCCTTTTTGAGCTCTTTCATGGCCTTATACCATCACATATTTATTATAGAGATTTTGGATTCAGAAGCCTTGTGTTTTAGGTCTTCCTCTGATGGTATGCATTGTTCTTCCTCATTTGAAAGGATGGAAAAAAATACCTGTTCCCCAAGAAAGTAGCCTTGTATAGTTTTATATTTCCTCTTTTGGGGCCATTTTACCAGCCATTTACTTAATTTTTGAGTTTCTTGTCAAGAGGAGGGTATACTCTGGGAACCTGTAAGCTCTCAGTTCCTCCAAGATGGTACTATCAAGGGAGAGGAGTTCAGTCTTCTCTTGGCATGACTTCTGATCTGACAGCAATCAAAAACTTTTATGTCCAGAATCTGCAAGTAGAATTCCTTCTTTTCCACCGCCTCCAGCTCCTCCATGCCAGCCAGGGATCCTCCTTACCCCAACACTGCCTCTCAGGGCTGAAATTCAGAACAGTGGCTCAATTCCCCCAGGGTCTTTGGGCAGAGGGCTCCAAAAATGGATGCTTCTGCTGCAATGGCTGCTGGTGGTGGGTCCAGACCAAGTTCCCTTCTCACTCAGATGAAAGAGCTTTCTCACTGACCTTTGAAGCTGTCTTTGGCATTTGTGGGTTGAGCAACCTGGGAACTGCTGTCCCTTGTGGTACTCTGAGGCCTGTGCTGGTCCTGTTGATGCTGTGTTACATGGCCTCCTCTGGGATACACTCCATTCCAAGTCCAGTGCAATAAGCCTTTCCTTTCAGCCTTCTAGGCTGTCTTAGACTGGAAATCTCTTTCACTCTGTTGTTTTATGGCTTCTGCTGCTCTGGAATTTGTTCAGAATCATTTTTTTAATATGCATTTTATGGCTATGTGGGGTGGAGCTTCTGCAGGTCTGTCTTTCTACTCTGCCACCTTAGTTCTGCCTCAAATAAAGTAATTTCTAATTACTGTTTTAATTTCTTCCTTATTCAAGGTGGGTTCACCCTTTTTATTTTTGATACTGGTAATTTGGCTTTCTTCTTTTTTTAAAAAATCAGGTTAACTAAATGATTTTTTCAATTTAATTAGTTTTTCCATAAAATCAACTCTTTTTTTTCATTCAAAAATTGTCCATATTTCAATTTTATTAATGTCTCCTTTGATTTTCTGTATTTCTAATTTGGTATTCACTTGGGAATTTTCAATTTGTTCCTTTTCTAGCTCTTTCAGCTGCATGCCCAATTCATTGATCTCCTCTTTCTCTATTTTATTCATGTAAACATGCAATGATATAAAACTCTCCCAAGAACTACTTTCACAGCATCCCATAAGTTTTGGTAGGTTTTCTCATTTTAATTTTCTTGAATGAAGTTATTGATTATTTCTATGATTTGTTGTTTAACTCACTCATTCTTTAGGATCAGATTATTTAGGGAAAATATAAATGATCAATAGTAAAATTAAAAAAACCATTCCAATATCAAAAGCTTCCAAAGAAATTCATATTTCAGTAAATGTGAATTTCCACCTTACATGTCTCAGATCAGCCAAAATGACAAAAAAAGAAAGAAAATTTAAATTATTAGTGTGGCTATTAATTGTGCATGGCACTATGAATTTATCCAACCATTCTGAAAAGTAACTTGGAACTACACTGTCAAAGACACCAAATTATTCATTTCCTTTACTCTAGTATACACCACTTCTAGGTATATATCCTCCAAAGTCCAAAGAGAGAGATAAAGAACTGATGTATACGAACATATATGTATAGCATCATTTTTCTATTGATACAAAGACCTGAAAACAATGTGGTTGTCCATCATTTGGGGAATGATTGAACAAATTGTGGTATCTGAATGTAATGAGTTATCATTGTTCCATAAATTATTGTAAAAGGTCAAGTTCAGAAGAGAAAAATATTTTAAAAATCACTTATGGACTATTTCATAGTGATGTGAGCATAATCATGAGATCAGCTGATTCAAAAACTATAATATTGAAAGGAAAATCATCTTTGAAAAACTTAACTCTTATCAATGGAATGACCAATCAGAGCTACAGAAGACAAGTTAAGTGTGCTTTCCTATCTCTTGGCAGAAAAGTAATGGAATGGAGGTGCCAAAAGAAACTTGCATTTTTAGAGAAAATTGGTATTTGAATTTGTTTTTCTTTTGTATACTTATTTGATATAAAAAAAGGACTTGGATTTATCTGGATGGGTTGTGATGGGAATTTGGGAGTCATGATTTTGATGCCATAAAAGTAAAGAAAAAAAAATAAACAGAATCTCAATGAAGGGTTTTAAAATATGCAGAAAAGGACAGCAGGAAGCTCTGAGAGGTTCACCAATAAGCAGGACAGTGTTAGTAATATTGTGTGAAATGGAATAGCTACTTTGAAAGCTATACAGAATAGAAAATCACAGTTTCATATGAACTCTTATTTTTTTCTGTTCCTTGCAATTTGAAATGTTTATATTTGTCAAATTTATAAAAATTAGTTTTTTAAAAAAAGGATATCAATTTGTCAAATTTTGTAGACTGGTTTATAGAGGAAAATACTTAAATCATAGGAGACCAATTATGAAATTGTTGAAATAGTCAAGTAAAAGCTGATGAGTACTTGATCTATGGATGATGGTATATGAATGGGGAGAAAGGGACAAATGTGAGACATTGAGAAGGTAGAATTAATAATACTTGGAAAATAAGTGGATATGTGGGAAGATGGGGAGTAAGTAGTCAAGGTTGCAAACTTGAGTGATTAGGAACTGAAAGATAGGGAAGATAAATTAGATTTCAAACCATTTGTATCTGAGGTGTCTACAGCACATCCAGATCAAAATGCCTAGCAGGTAGCTAGTATTATTAAGCTTCATCTTATTAGATTGGTCAGGAATCAAGATTTATGCCCATAGGAGTAAGATGTGAACCCAATGAAACTGATAAGGAGAGAGAAAGAGAGAGAGACAGAGAGACAGAGAGACAGAGACAGAGAGAGACAGAGACAGAGAGAGACAGAGACAGAGACAGAGACACAGAGAGACAGAAAGATAGAGAGAGACACAGAGAGAAGAATAAGAATGAATGAGAAGGACAAGGAGGGGGAGGATGGGACAGAGAAGAAATGAAAGAAGAGAAAATATAATGTAATATGTATAAAAAAGAACTTGCAAGTACACAAAAGGAGCATTAGATGTGAAATCATTTAAATTCAATGAACATTAATTAGATGCCAAATATGGGTGTATATAAGGTGAATTTTAGTGTAAGTAAGGTGGATTTTAGTGTATGTAAAGTGCATTTTTGTTATTTCTCAGAGTTCAGTTTCCCAGGATCCATAGCCATAACAGTCTCTGGTTCTCAGATACTAGGTATGAGTTCCCATTGTTATGGTTAAAAGCATCTTCACCACACTTGCACATAGTTATATAGTGGTAAATAATATAACCATCCACTGTGTCTGTGCACTGAGATACAGGTATGAGTTGATGTAAATTTGTGAGGCTATTGCTGGCAATATGCCTTTTTTTGTCTGTTGGCCTATAAAACAAGTAATCACTAGATAGTGAATGGGGAACCCTTAGAGATGAATGTACAAATGTTGTGTGTGCCTCAACTGGCCTCCCTTGAGGTTTGGAGGAAGCCTTAGGATTGAGTGCATAAGCTAGAATGCTGTGTGTGCCTTGGTCAGCCCCTATTAAGGTTTAAGGGGAATCTGTGTTTGCCTCAACTGGCTCCCACTGAGGCATAAGGTGATTTAGGGGAAGCACAAATTGTGCCTGTCTCAATTGACCCCATCAAGGCTTAGGGGTAGTTGCCCCCTCTTCTCACAGGCCCCTGTAAGAAGCATGATTAGGAAATGTTGTAGGAGTTTGTGTTCCCTTTATCAGCAACCTCTTCTGAAAAAACTAGACTAGAATAAAGTAAGATTATTAACCCCTTTTTAGTGTCTTTTCTGTCTGACCAAATCAAGAATGAACCTGTGCTAGCAACCCTCAAGTGTGCTATGTTTATCTGTCTTACAATGCCTAGACAAATAGACAAAGGTCTAGATTGCTATTACGACTCATTATTTCTATGACTTTTGAAATTTAATTTAATCTCTCTGAGTCTCAGTTTGCCTATCTCTAAAACCATCTCTAAGGTTCTCTCCATCTCTAAACATAATGATTCAGTGCTAGGTAGTCCAACCATATCCTCAAAAAAATAAGGCTGTGGTTAATGCCATAATGACATTAATGCCACTAGAATGAAAGCAATGAAATGGTTATCAAAACCCCCTTATAGTCTTGGGAGTAATGAAAAAAGATACTGAAAATGTTGAGTTCACTGAAAGTTAATTTAGTGACTGCCAGAAAAGAGTAAAGAGAAATTGAAGTCCAGAGAAGGAATTCTGCAATAAGAGACAGACCTGATTTTATTCACCACATGGAAGCTGCCACTCAGTTTTCATGAGGGTCTGATTCACTAGAAATAATTGTCATCCCCTACCCCCAGGTGTTGAAGTATGTATTATCTTTGTGAAAAGAATTGATGAGAGAGTGGATGAGAGCAAAAGATCCTACACAACTTATCAGGAACAAAAAGGCTTTTGAGGCTAACCTTAACATGTCTTCAGACTAAATGCTTGTAAATCCTTTCGTCTGAATGTAGATGTGCGTGTGTGTGTGTTCCTCCTTGGTTGCCAAAGAAGACCATGCCATCAGAGAAATAATGATATGACTTACACTTGACTTTGTTTTGAGTGAGGGAGAGCTGTGCAGGTCACCAGGCTCACTTCTCCTCCAGAGCCAGTGACCAGATATTCATCAGGATGACTGGAGATGACTCAGGATGAGGCAATTGGGGTTAAGTGACTTGCCCAAGGTCACACAGCTAGTGAGTGTCTGAGATGAGATTTGAACTCAGGTCCTCCTGATTCCTGCACTGGTGCTCTATCCACAGCACCACCTAGCTGCCCCATCTGAATGTAGATAGAAATGATTTAAATGTTCTTCATTTCATTCCATAATGTTAGAGGTCTTCCATTAACTACCATTTCCTCTCTTGGACAAATGCAATCACTAACCTAATTGCTAAACTCAACCCCCCTGTTTAGTGCTTTCCTCGCCCTAAAAATAATCCATGACAACATAAACTATGCACTAATTTAAGAGTTGAAACACAATTTGATGTCAGCATCAAGTTTTATTTAGAATCTTCATATTGATATTGCTTTGTCTTGACTAACCTCCCTGTCTGTCTTCATTTTTTTCCCGGCCCTAGCCACTCATAAGAGTATAGATCTTTTTTTTTCTTTTCTAGCTTGAAAAGTCACTACATTGAGTACCGAGTTTGTCATTTGCATTTAGTTGGCTTCAAGAGAAGGATTTTCTTTCTGTCTTTGTCTCATGATATATTGTTAAGAAAGTGATGAATTCTAATTAATGCTAAGGGCTGAGGTGTGGGTGGAATGCCAAGATGGAAACTGTTGGTCAATAACCTTACTTGTCTTAGTGAATTACTTGGGTAGTGTGAAAGAAAATGGTCAATCAACATGTATTTTTAAACTGCTTACTACATGTTGGGCACTGTGCTAAGCTCTGAGTATACAAATAAAAGCAAAAATAGTTCCTACTTCCCTCACTTTCAGTGTGAAGTAACTTGGAATATTCCAGATATATGTGTGTGTTCATCCTTCATTGTCAAAGAAGACCATGCTATCAGAAAAATGATGACATGACTTGCACTTGATTTTGTTTTGAGTGAGGGAAGGATGTGCAGATCACCAGCCCCACTTTTCCTCCAGAGCCATCTGAATCCAGTAATCAGATATTCATTAGGATGACTGGAGATGACGCAGAATGAGGCAATTGAGGTTAAGTGACTTGCCCAAGGTCACACAGCTAGTGAGGAGTGTCACGTGTCTGAGGTGAGATTTGAACTCAAGTCCTCCTGAATTCTGTTCTATCCACTGCACCATCTAGCTGCCCCTTCAGATATATGCTGAGTAGATGGAAGAAAAACTATTGGCTTGGTATCTATCTGTTAAATATTTCTAAATTGGCAACTAGAACCTTAGAATTGGAGAAGAGAAGAATGTTGATCTTAGAATAGATCTTAGAACTAATAATTTAATGACTAGAACATAGGATGATAGAGGCAGAAAGGGGACTTAAAGATGATCTCTGATTCATCAAAAGGGTTTTCAAGACAGACTCATTCGTTTGGGTTTTGACTTTCAAGTAACTCTATAGCAGTAAGTGTTTTGCTATCACATTTCTAAATTTACCATATTAAACAACAACAACAAAACACTCAACTTTAATTTTCCTTTTTATTTCTTAAAGAGTAGGGGAAGGAGTGGAAAGAAGAAAAGGATAAATAGAGAATGGTACAGAACAGAACTGCACAAAATACACCAGCAGCCACCAAAGATTTCAGGCAGGCTGCAAAAAATGTAGGGTTGCCACTGCGCACTCTCCTGTTTATCATGTGACCTAAAGCAATCAAATATCATCAGTCTGTCTCTAGTTTAACTGATCTGGGGTCCCAAGAAATTTACTAATTGTGCAGGTTTTGTATAGAAGAAAGGTTGAAGAGGTGATAAAATCCCAATCAGCCCTTCCCAAAACTCTTCATAGCAATACCTCTTAGAGATGTCAGCTAGGGAAGAGATTGAAAACAATGCCTAGAGTGAGAAATGAGATTATCTGTGATTTCCTCTTTCTTATCCTTGAGTCTAGTAGCAAGGCCACTCAATAATCTGGCATATTTATACAATTCATTAACAACCCAAAGCCTCCAATGAAATGTCCTCTGAGAATATTTACTGAAATAAACACAACAGATTCCTCTTAATCCCCCTCACCTGGGAAGATGAGATTGCAATTTAAAACACTTATCAGCCAAGTCCTCAGAAAACAAAGTAGTGGTGTTTTGTTTTTTAACCCATTCTAACTCAGAGTGGGCAGAACTCCACGTAGACATACTTGGGATGATCCTTTCTGTAATTCTGCATATCACCGAATTTAGTTATAATGATATATCGCTAATCTGCAGACACATGAAGGTAGAGTGAAATGTGTTCTGGGTTAGTGTTTAAGGACCTAGGTTCACCCACAGAACATGGAAGTAGTAATCATCAACCTAACCATTAACTCATTGTGTGACCTTGGGCTACTCATCTCCCTTCTCTGGGGCTTCCGTTTCCAGTGTGGGCTTTAGATGATATGATTTCTGGGATTGATTTCAGTCACTTTACCTTATAGTTTAAGATACTTTCTAGATAGCACCATCTACATTTTAAAATCACATCAATTGAATTGATCCCTGTTGTATTATTTGACACTAGATATAAAGACAATCTCAAAATTAATCCTTCTCTCAAGGAGTTTACATCCTACTCAGAAGTTGCGACATGAGTAAAGATAAGCAAATATAAGGGCAATTGAGGTGGGGGAGAAAAAACTAAAAAAAAAAAAGTCTGAAGGAGAGGAGCAGGGGAAGTGTCACATAAGCTATTTAGAGGAAAAATGGTACTCAGAGGCAAAAGCAAGAAAGAATCACATTCCAAGAATTTTTTAACATCTTATGCATGGAGTACTGAGTTTAAGGGAATTAATAGTAATTGAATTTGGTTAGGTTTTAAAGCCAGTGAAGGGGATTTGTATTAAATATGGCTGGAAAATGTAGGCAGGGGATAGATCATGGAGGATCATTGCTGAGGAATTTGTATATTAGTATTAACAAAGGAATGATAGCAAAAAGCATTTATTTTGCACATTCAAAACACCATGACAAGGGCTAGAGATCAAAATAGAAAAACATAAAATTCTCTGTTCTCAAAGTACTTACATTGGAATGGAAAGAACAATACAAATAGGAGACTTTAGCTTCAAGTTAGGTGGGAAAACCTGGTGGCTCTTAAGGTCCAGTGATGAAGTAATCTTCTTTAAGTTTACTTACACTCATAAAAATCTTTTTCATTCTGAGCCACTTGACGATGACTAGGACATTGGTACCGAGAACATTCTTTTTCAGGTCTGCAGTAGTTACGGATGCTAAGAAGCTAGGGGCTACAGCCCTGGCAAGTCATTTGTCAGTTCTCTTTCCCCTCCCCTTCAAGGACTGCTTCCTTGGGTGATGAATGCTTAAGGGGGAAGGGTAGGTTGAAAGCTGGAAATGTCAACAGAGAAGCTACTAGAAGTTTTTAGCAAGGGTATGACATGCTCAACCCTTCTCTGGGAGGATTTAATTATAATTACAGCTTGCATTTATATAGTATAATTAGAAAGGAGTCAGCATAAATAGTATCACTGGGTCATCACACAAATCTTCGCAGATAAATAGTGTGACTGTTACTATCCCTATTTGACAGATAAAGAAATTGGTATGTGAAGGACAAGGGGTGTGTAGCTAGTAAATTATAAAGTCAGAAATCAAGCCTAGGTCTTTTGCAAACAAACAACAATGAATAAATAAGAATGGAAAACAACAATAACCATTAGCCAACTGTTAGAAACATGCTCACTCTAAACAAAGAGCAACACTCACTGGGAAGCCAGGAAAATTCTCATTTTATTTTAGCCAATTATTCTACGTTCCTAGTGAATGGGTCACTTCCTAATGGAGAGGAAGCTTGCTCATACAAATGCAACATTTTTTATATTGTTCCCAATTTGAATTTCTGCCTCACTTTTCCTGGGCAAGGTGCAGCCTCCTGAACCTCCCTTTTTATGTTCTCTTTCCTGATAGGCTCCCCTTCAAACAGCTCCTTAAGCATGCATATAAACTTCTGATCTTTTACCTCTCAAAAACCTGGCTCTGCTGATTAGAATCAGTATCTTCTGACTTACATACTGCTCTCACTCAAAGCTGGGAGAAGTTTTAACCCTGTGGAAACAGAATTCATTCTTTTGTTTCCCACACCAACAAAAGGAGGATTTTGGTATATCATAATTTATGCAATTTCATGCATTAAATCTGATAATTATTATTTTCTTGTATTAAGGATTCTCCATAGAACTCCTTTAAATTCTGGCATCATCTACTACCTTTAAATTATGATTTAAAAATTCAAGTGCCTTGTTTTTCAATAATTGCATATTTTTCCATGCAAGTTACTTCTAATGATGTGCAAATAGTATATAAATGGAATGGAACAAAAACAAGCAATGGTCAGTGTAAACTGAGCTTTTTCATGATGGGATTCATAAAAGACAGGAGTCAAATTATAAAGAGTAGAAATGAAAAAGAAAAGAAAATGCTGAGTAGCAACTTAGGTGTCTCGATTGAAAAGTCCTTGTTAGAAGAGGAAGTATCTAGGTGTAGTGGACAGAACACTCAACTTAGAGACAGGATAGAGATCTCATTTCAAATCCATCCTCAGACAGATATCAATCAGCTATGTTACCATAAGCAAGTCATACCCTCCTTCAACCTTGGTGTATAAACTGAGGATAATAACAGCATTTTCCTTCCAGGGTTGATGTGAGGATCAAATGAGATAAATTTCTAATGCATCTGGAACACATAGATACTATATAAATGGTAAGTATCATTAGTAGCAGTACTATGATGATATGTCCCAACATCATGCTGAAGTTAATAACTCTAATTCAATAGACATTTTTTTTGAGCTATGTTTTATTATTCTATTTTTCATTATTCTAGAAGCAAATAGGCCATCCCATAAAGGGCTTCAGTCACAGATGCTAGCACTGATTTTTCCCCCCTGGTTTTCTCCAGTTCAATTTTGATTCATTACCATTTTAAAATATTTTATACTGTTTCATTTTGAAAAATAGATTTTTGAGTCATTTTTACTTAACTTACAAATAGCTGTATTTGTATGGGTTTTCCATAGTCAAGCTTTCTTGTGTTGGGGTAAAGTATACATGATAGCACACATAATTGTAGGACAGAATTATGTAATGCCAACCAATTTAATAATCAATAGACAGTCATTTTACATATCTACAATACTCTTGGTACTATTCTAGCTCCTGGTAATGTAATGACAAAATCCTTCCCTGCCCTTAAGGAACTTACGTTAAATCTGAAAGAATATTGGGCTAGAAGGCAATGCAGGTAGGTCCTAGTTAATGGTTCTGCTGATCATTCTCTATGTGACATTAAGAAAGCTACTTCATGTTCAAGGTTCACAGTTTCCTCATCTGTAAAATGAAAGGATTAGCTCAAGTGATTTCTAATGTCCTTTCTAGGTATAAATTCCATGTTCTATTCCCCTACCCCAACCCTGAAATTTTATGATTTGCAGCTTAACTTCTTCTCAATGCTGGTACTACCATGTTAATTTACTCATTGGTTTTAAGATATTTAGAGATCTGTCCACTCAGAATGTCCACTTACATATAACTTTTTGGAATGTGTACCAAAGTTACAGAAATCTGATTCCACCCAGAAAAATACATTTTACCCAATGATAGAATGATGGAATAGGATCAAGAATCCACTCACCCAAAATGACCCTTACTGTAGCAACCTCTATCTTTGTAATAATTTATGAAGTCTAGGCATGATAAGATCCAGTGAAGTTATTTTTGCTTTTTACTGTTGTTCATTTGCTTTAAGGAGGGAACTTTGGGCATGTTTGAAGACAAAGAGCTAATAGATGGAAAGAGACTAAAAGTGGGTGAAAGGATCGGTATGATGGTGTGGGCAATCTACTAGAGAAAAGAAAATGGCATGGGATGTAGGTAGTTTACCTTTGGCAAGCAGAAGGAATACCTCATTATCAGAGACCAGAGAGAAGGAAAAGATACTTTTTTTTGAGTGAGGAAGGAAGTCATTAGAATTCTGCCTTATGGGTATGAATCTTCTCTCATTTGAAGAGTCGATTCAAGGGGCAAGAAACTGAAAGCCAGGAGAACTATAGAGTGGTTTCTTGTTACAATAGTCTACATGAAAAGTAATAGGGGGCCTGAAGTGGACTGAGGAAGCAAAAAAGGGAAGGAGAGAATTGATGCAACAGACACTGATGTGATTTGAGACCACATTCAATCAACAAGTTGTCCTGATGTCCTTGAAATCATTGGGATCTGATCTTTCCTTAGCTGCTGAATAGATGTGTGACCTTGTGCTAGTCTTGCTTACCATTCAAAGTCTTATTTTCCTCATCTATAAAATGAGAATAAGAGACTTGGTACTCTTTCTAAATCTGGAATTCTATAGCTCTCAGCCACTCTTATTCATTGAAGCATCTAGGTAAGAAAGGGGCAGCCTAACACTCAGTATGTCTCAGATCCAACCAGGTAGATAATGCCTTAATCTGCATAAACTTGGGGCCATGCTTTACTGAAGTTCAGTGGCAGAGAGTGACTGCCATATCAGCTAAGCATTTCCATGATACCTGGCAATACAGAGCCCTGAAGATAGAAGATAATGGATTGCTAATTGCTACCATTGCAGCTGTGGCTGGGAGCACCAGCCGCTGAGATCAGAACCATCAACAAGCAGGAGTTTTCATTTTACAATGCATGAATTAAATATCCAGGGAATGTTGCTTGGTACAATGTGTGAAAAGTGTAAATAGGTGGCACTGGAGAAGTGTAATCAGGGATGGATGTAGGCATAGGCTGTGGAAAGTCCCCTGTAGAATAACTGATTAGAGAATATGGCCTGTTTACTGAACAGAAACCTCTTTAAGAGAATTGCAGGTGTCATGCAGGGCTTTTTTTCACCTATGTTGTCCTGGCTGACTGATTCCCCATTCACACTCACCATGGTCTAGGCTTTCATAGAATCATATAATGTTAAAGCTAAAAAGACCTTCAGAACATAGAATGTCAGAAGTGAAACGGACCTTTGAACAGATTGTGGGAACACAGATTGTCAGAACAGGGAGAGGCCTTAGAACTCAGGACGTTTGAATTCCAAACATAGGATGCCAGAGTTAGAAAAAAATATTAGAAGCTATATAGTTGAACTCTCTTATTTTCCAATGGTTGTTGGAAAGTGAATCTTTGGTCCAAGAGATAAGGGATTTTTCCAAGTCCATAGAGCAAATGAATGGCAGCAAAGGAAGGATCAGCTTTCAAGTTTCCCATTTTCCAACCTAATATTCTTTAAGACTGCTTGCTCATAAAAAAACTGGTGGCCCTTAGCCCTTACAGCAGCCCTTATAGAGTAATACAGATTGTCAGAAGGTTGGTAGTAGCTAATACTATAAGAATAAAAGGGGGGAAATCAGTTCTGCTGGGAAGATATCATTTCCTTTTTGACATATGCAGAATGCCCTGGAGCACCACATTGAAAAATGGGGCAGACTACAGGATTTTAAGCTGAATTCTGCCTTATAAATTGTTTCCACTTAGCCTGAGTTTTCACATGGCTGTTCACAAGATGGATGATAACTCTGGAAAGAGTCCCACCTGGTTCTTCTTTGTGAATTCTGAAATTTACCAAAGATAATAATACTCTCACTTTTATATTGCATATAGTGAAAGCTTTTCCTTGTAATGACTATTATTTAGATACTTCGGGTACCAGTTTCCCTGTTTTACAGAAGAGGAATTTAAGATTCAGAAATGGTAAATTACTCATCTATTTAGGCCATAGAAGACTCTACGATGAATGCTTACTCACATCATCCTTTAGTCTGTGGGTCCCCAGTCATCATGGAATTACAGAGTAAAAGACTTTAGAGATAGATGGCACCTTCACATCAACTAGTCAAGCCCTCACATTTTAGAGATGAAGAAACTGATGGAGGGGTTAACTGACTTGTCTAATGTGATTGATAGATCCAAAACTGTAGGCCAGATATCTCTGATTTCAAGTTTAGTACTCTTTCTACCACATTGCCTACTGTTGTTTGCAGGGCCTGCTGGATTGGGTGTTCTAATCCCAAGGACTGAAATGTCAACCATAGCCCATAATTAGAGTCTCACTCCCTTTGAGGTACGATAAATACCAGTGACAACAGCTGCTTGCCTGAGCCAGCATCATCTGTCCTTCCTTAAGCTGCTGGTAGACAGTGACGTGATACAGCAAGTTGATTCTGAAATTGGAAACAGATGAACAAGAATCATAAAGCTCGTGATTTACTGTGTTGTCTATGCAGTTCAATGTTGCCATTCCCACATGGAGGGATATGTGTAAGTGGGTCAGAGATGACATCTCAAGGGAGTTGGTCAGGGACAGTCATGCTGAAGAGAGGGAAATTGATGACTCTCTTGTCAAACAGCTGCCAGGAAAGCAGCTAGGTCTAAGAGGGTCAGAGGAGTTATTAATATTTTGATGGATCTGTGATCTGGTGTGGGTGCTCTCTTCACTACTACTGATCAAAATTGATTTGTGCCTTCTTATCCTGAGCAACTCTTGTACATGCCTTTCCATAAACTCTCCACAGAGAAGGTCTTCTGAATTATGTTTTGTTTTGAATTTTATGTAGTTACCAGTGCAACCAGTGCAACAGTCAATTTGTCAATTATTATACTTCATATCAGCTTATCTTATTTTCAAATCACATATGTCCTTGAGGATACCTTTATCATACTTTTTCATACACATCATCATTGGCAATAGACTTCAGGGTTGTAAATAATTTTTATACATGTATGAGAGACATCTGTTTGGAGGAGAACTTTAAGATTGGGTTATTCTATACTATTTAATATTTCATTTTGTTTCAAAATCAACAAGCAATAAATGCTGGGTGATTTCTTATACTCTGTACCTCTGAATCATTTGTGCAATGGTGAAATTATGGTCTGATATAGGAATCTGCTATAAAAAGGGTTGTTTTCTTCTCATGTTTTCTCCTAGGTTACTGTCAATGTGTGTATTGGTTTGTCTCCCAAGGATTATATAGATCCCTGAGAGCAGGAATATGGCGAAGTAAGATTAATATCTTCTCAATCATCTTTCCTTGATAGTAATACTCTCCATGGTAATTTCCATTCATTTAGAAATTTCTCTTGTTTAGTATACCTTTAATATCAGTTTCTGAATGAATTTAGAGTTCTGTCCACACTAGCACAGATTTCCTTTCTACATATTTCATAAATATGGTTGTTCTTTTCTTCTCTAATTTTCTTCTTTTTCAAATTTATTTATTTATTTTCAATTTTTAACAATCACTCTTAAATTTTCTCCCCTTCTCTCCTCCCTCCCTCCCCAAGATGGCATGCAATCTTATATGGGCTCTACACATACATTCTGATTAAACACAATTTTCACATTAGTCATGTTGCATAGAATTAAAATGAATGAGAAAAAGCATGAGTAAAATTAAACAAAACCAAACATTCTAGTTTCCTTTTCTGACCAGCATTTCCACTTCCTCACATAACACTTGTGTAATGAGGTGCTAATGGTTTTACTGCTTCTGTTAATGGGGATAGACTGCTATAGTAATACTATCAGATCTGTTTTATTTATTTTCAATTTATTGTGTCCTTCCTTGATTCACCTACAAATTATTTTAAGATTATATGGCATACGTAGGTCTTATGCCAAGCTTTCTGCAACCTCCTTTTATTCTCATTGGCTTAATGGAATACTCTTTCTTCCTTCCTTCCTTCCTTCCTTCCTTCCTTCCTTCCTTCCTTCCTTCCTTCCTTCCTTCCTTCTTTCCTTCCTCCTTTTCTTCTTCTTCTTCTTCTTCTCCTTCTTCTTCTTCTTCTTGTTTTTCTTGTTCTTGTTCTTCTTCTTCTTGTTTTTCTTGTTCTTGTTCTTCTTTTCTCTCTCTCTATATAGATATGTGTATATATGTATATGTATATATAAATATATATATATGTCTTTCTATTAGATGATACAGTATATGTAGTGGTAGACCTATATTCAGGAAGACAAGAGGTCAAATTTAGCTTTACATATTTACTAGTTTGTGCCCCTGAGCCAATCACTGAACCTCTACTTGTCTTAATTTCTTCAGCTGTAAGGAAGGAACAAGGGTTATTATCTAGAATGATAAAATGAGATAATATTTGTAGAGCACTTCATGAACCATAAAGCATTCTGCAAATACTAACTTTTTTTTTAGAGTCTCCCTATTTTACCTAGGCTAGAAGTACACCAAAAATTCACAGGACTTGTCTCTCTACTACCTGGATCAGAAGCATTGCTCTATTTCTGACATGGACTACTTTAATCTCTTTAGCCAATCTGGTAGCCCTCTACCCTAGGGCATGGAGGAAAGGAGGTGTGTCCCTATTTCAGCATTGGACTTAGCTTGAACACTTGGGCATTAGCTCTACTGTACTTAAAATTCCTACGCTCAAGTGATTTACAAGCCTCAGCATCACCAGTATGAAGAATTATACATATGCAGCACCATTCCTAACTGTTGTCTTTCTTCAGCCTTTATAATATTTGGAAAATTGGCTTATATTATAAACTGGTGTTGCCCATGGTTGTCATTCATGTTCATAATAAGGAGATCAAACCTGTATTTGCAGTATCTTGCCTCCTTTCATCTCCTTTTAATGACCATTATTTAACATTAGTAAAACTTCTTTCAAAATCCTCTGGAATAAAGATTTCTATTGAAATGGAATTGCTTACTTTTCCAGGGAATTTTAAAATCATACTGTTGTAAAAATCATCCAATTCCTACCTATAAAATAGGGAAAACTCTATTTCAGCAATAATTGTAATGCACTTCTTTATATTGAATCATGTTCCTTCTTTCAGTATTCTTACAGCTTGGATATCATCCCCATTTATCTAGAACATTTTACTCTAAACAATTTAAAAGCCATCCTGTTGGATTTTTCTACACCTTGTACTTTTTCCAAAGTTAAATGGAAATTATTTGAATTTTTCAGAGTCACAACAGAGTTAGCTCTGTCCTATCTAACATCAGCTCATGAGAGTACAGGCAGTGAAAGTCCATGAACATTGCCAATGGAAAGGTTTTCCTAGGTAAGGGCAATATTTTGACCTTCACTTTATTCCTTTTATAACTGATTTATCAAGGGGCAGTGTATGGAAACTATTGGACTATTGATATGCCAGTTTGGCACAATGAGACTTTAAGCAATAACAACTTTTTTCTCTAGCTATAAATACTGTGATGGAGAGTTGTGTATATGTATGTAGGGTGAGGGGAATGTGATTGGCAAAAAGTTGAAATTTGAGGACCCCTTTGATTCTATTACTAACAAGAAACTTAACAAATTCTGAATTTGTATTAGCCTAGAGAAACATTTTATTTTCCTATCTTGACTCAGTTTCATCATTTTAATAATGACACTAATGATGCCTGAAACATATCTTATAGAGTTGTTGTGAGGATCAAATGAAATAGTGTGGTTTGCATACCATCAAATCACTACATGAATGTAAATTATTAATATTATTAATCATTATTTATTCATTCTGAGACCAAATCTTTTGACTATACCTACTCAGTATTATGACATCCCCTCCCTTCTCTCTACTTACCCAACAATGACTTTAGTTCTACTTGAACTATTATAGTAGTATATTAATTTATATTTCTGCCTCAAGTCTCTATATTGTCAATAATCACCTGAAATTAACAATGACACATTTTTTAAAAATTAAGAAAAATGCATTGAATAAAAGATAACATGCCGAATACTTATAATCTCCAAGTTATATGACATGGAAAGATTTCAGAGTGTGCAAACATAGAAGAAATCAATTTCATATAGAAACAGGATGAGATCTACACAATTTCTGCTGTTCTGTATGCTTTAGAGTTGTCCAAAAATGACTCAGTGAATCTAGTCTGTACAAGGTTTCATACCAGTACTTATATTCAATAAGAAAAAGTAATTATTTCATCCATCTTTATAACACTAAGCAGAACTCTCTTGTTTATATGTATATGTATACACATATAAATATATGCCCTTGTGTTTATGCCCTTTGACAGTTGCTTAGAGTACTGTGAGGTACAATGAATTGCCCAGGGTTACAAAGCCAGTATTGTATATCAGAGGTAGGAGTCAAACCCGAAGTTTCTATAGCTCTGAGACCAAGTTACTCACTTTAGGATATTTTTGTGTATCTTTCTGTGCGTGCATGCATGTGTGTGTGTGCGTGCTTATGTATCATCACCTGAAATTTGAAACCACATGGTCCTGGATCCAAAACCCAAATATATGTTTATTTAAAAGTTAACCTTTAGAGTCAGTAAAACATCCATTCAAACCCTCCTTTTGATGCAAAATACTGTCCACGTAGCTATAGGCAAGTCATAATTTCATAGGGTTTTAAGCAACTAAGACTGTAGATTGTTAAAAAAAAAAGTGCAAATGTTCTTTGAAAGAGGGAGTTTCCTCACTAGCATATTGCCTTTACCAATGAAATCACAGATCTAGTTCTTAATAATTACATTTATGCCTACATACATTTGTAGCATGAATACAATATATGTAAGCTTTTTAATGTCAAATATTCTATTTTTCAAAATTTTCCATATCAATCATATCAAGGTCTCTATACCATCTCCTGTGTGAGAAACAGTGTGATGGTCTTCTGCATCCATTCCCAGAGCTATTTCTTCTATATCATGGACTATCTGAGCACATCAAAGTTTCGTTCTTCCACATTGCTCTTCATTTGATCTTCCTAATAAATTACATTTCTGACTGCAAGCAATTTTTCATTTTTTCATATGTTTTTAATAGTATTTTTTCAATTACATGTAAAGACAATTTTTAACATTTTCTATAAGAGTTTGAGTTCCAAATTTTCTCCCTTACTGCATAACCTCCACCATATGCAATCATGTAAAACCTATTTCCATATTAGTGATGTTGTGAAAGAAGAAACAGCTTGCAAGACAGTTACAGTGTGCAAAAGTTAAAACCACTAAAAAAAAGTGAAAATAGTATGCACTGATCTGCATTCAAACTCCATTAGTTATTTCTCTTTATGTGGATTGCACATTTCCCCCTTTTTAGTTTTTAAGTTTATTTTAAACTTCATTACAAAAAAGAAAAGAAAAAACACGGCTATATATACAACAGAACATAAGAGAAGATTCAATATAAAGCAATAAATTTCCATTTCAAGAAAATCTGTGTAATAGTACACATAATTTTTAAAGCTCTCCATTTTTTGAAAAAAATCCTTGTGTGTTTTCTTTTGTCCTCTGCTGTTCATTTTTTACTTTATTTTCCCCTCCACCCAGGAGTCTATAAGTAAGTGTGGATACACATAAACATACATATACATATATATATGTATAGAAATATACACATTTACATATATACACACTCACATATATGTGCATACATATACATAGATATCCAATAAACAAAGAAATATATACAAATATACTCTCAGATGCATATATGTAAAACCATTTATGTCTATTTTCATTTGTCATCTGTTTGTCTGAAGGTGGATAGCATCTTCCTTCATAAGTTCAAGTTTTTCCATATTTTTCTAAATCTATCAGCTTGTAGCCTACATCACAACAATATTCTGAACTAATCACATTCTATCTGGGTGATTGTCTATGGGAGATTTCCCCTCAGTTTTCTGTATTCCCTCTATTCTTTTTCATCATGAATCTTTTGGAATTATCTTGGATCATCGTACTGCTGAGAAGAACTAAGTCAATCATAGTTGATCATCATACAATGCTGCTGTTACTGTGTACAGTGTTCTCTTGGTTCACTCATTTCACTCTCCATCACTTCATTAAGTCTTTTCAGGTTTTGTTTAAATCTGCCTGCTCATCATTCATTATAGCATCATGGTATTCTACCACATCTTGGTTAGCCATTCCTCAATTGATGGACATCCCACCAGTTTCCAATTTTTTACCACCATAAAAAAGCTATTACAAATATTTTTTGTATATGTAGGCCCTTTTCCCTTTTTATGACTTCTTTGAAATATAGACCTAGTAGTAATTATTCCATAATTTGCTCTAAACAGGACCTTTAAGTTACTCACACAGTTTAATAGAGTCAGGTAATAATAGAGTCAGAGCTAGTTGAAAGGCTTCTGATTTCCTAACAATGGCTTTTTAGTATCGTGGAGAGACATTTAGTTCAGACTCACTTGGTAACTGGAGTAATGGAGATCCCCAAAAGGAAAAGACCTCATCACATACCATAGTTGGCATTTTAACTCAATTTCTCAGATGCCAAATGCCACATTATATGGATCAATTGTGGTAAATGGAAAGAAGGCTTGCTTTGGAATAAGGTGACCTGAGTTTAAGACTAGGCTTCACTGATTTATTCTTTCATTCATTTGTTCATACATTCATTTGTTTAATTAGAATAAACTTTTTAGATGGCAGAGTAAAAATAGGGACCTGCTATAGCTCTCCCCCTCAAACCCTTCAAGAAAAAGAACTCTAAACAAATTCTAGAGCAGCAGAAACCATAAAATGGCAGATGGAATGAAATTTTCTGCCCAAGATAATCTAGAAAGTCGACAGGAAGGGGCTATAGAACCTGGCAGGGAGAAGAGCGCAGTTTGGTATGTGTGGATGGAACTGAAGCAGGCCTTAGCAGACTGAATTGCTTGGTGGCTGCAGTTTCCAGACTTCCCAACCTACAAACACCACACATCTTCAAAGTTGAGTAGGAAGGGTCTCTATTCTAGTGTATGGTGTCAGGCATTGGTCTATGCCTAGTTTCTGCCAGATTTTTATCCAGTTTTTCCAGGAATTTTTGTCAAACATTGACTTTGTATCCCAGAAGCTGAGTTCCTTGGGTTTATCAAACAGTAGATTGCTATATTCATTGTGTACTGTGTCTTGAGTACCTAGCCTATTCCATTTGGTTACTCTTCTGTTTCTTAGTCAGTACCAAGTGGTTTTCATAATTGCTGCTTTATACCACAATTTGAGATGTGGTAGAGCTAGGCCACCTTCTCTAGCATTTCTCTTCATTAATTCCCTTGCTATTCTGGACCATTTTTTCTTCCAGATGTATTTTGATATTATTCTTTCCAGCTCTAGAAATTAGTCATCAGATAGTTTAATTGGTATGGGACTAAATAAGTAAATTAATTTAGGTAGAATTGTTCTTTTTACTATATTGTCTTGGCCTACCCATGTGCAACTGATGTTTTTCCACTTACTTTATTTGAGTTTATTTGTGCAAAAAGTGTCTTATAATTGTGTTCATATAGATTCTGGATATGTTTTGGCAGGTAGACTCCTAAGTATTTTATAGTGTCTACCCTAGCTTTAAATGAGATTTCTCTTTCTATATCTTGCTGTTGTCTTTGTAGTAAGATATAGAAATGTAGAAAATTTGCGTGGGTATATTTTATAACCTGCAACTTTGCCAGAGTTGTTTATTATTTCAGGTAGTTTTTTTACTTGAATCTCTGTGATTCTCTAAGTATGTCATCATATCATCTGCAAAGAGTGATAACTTAGTTTCTTCTTTGCCTAATCTAATTCGTTCAGTTTCTTTACCTTCTCTAATTGCTGCAGCTAACATTTCTAGTACCATATTGAATAACAGTGGTGATAATGGACATCCTTGTTTCACCCTTGATCTTATTGAAAATGCATCTAGCTTATCTCCATTGCATATAATGCTTGCTGAAGGGTTTAGATAGATACTGGTTATTATTTTATCAAAAGTTCCCTTTATTCCTGTGCTCTCCAGTGTTTTTAATAGAAATGGGTGTTGTATTTTGTTAAAAGGTTTTTCTACATCTATTGAGATAATCATGTGGTTTCTGTTAGTTTTGTTGTTGATATGATAGATAATGCTAATAGTTTTCCTAATATTGAACCAGCCCTGAATTTCTGGTATGAATCTTACCAGATCATAATGTATTACTCCTATTTTATTTAAAATTTTTGCATCTATATTCATTAAACAAATTGGTCTATAAATTTCTTTCTTAGTTTTGGCTCTTCCTGGTTTAATCCAATAGTTTTTGTAATTTCAATTTAATTGATCTCACCTTTGGTTTTCAGTATTTCTAATTTGATATTAACTTTAGAAATTTTCAATTTCTTCTTTTTCTAGCTTTTTCAGCTGCATGCCCAAGTCATCAATCTCCTCTTTCTCTATTTTATTCATGTAGGCATTCAAAGATATAAAACTTACCCTAAGAACTGCTTTTTCAGTGTCCCATAAGTTTTGGTAGGTTGTCTCATTATTGTCATTCTCTTGAATAAAGTTATTGATTGTTTCTATGATTTGTTGTTTAACCCACTCCTTCTTTAGGATTAGACTATTTAATTTCCAATTAATTTTTGATTTATCTTTCTATTACCTTTTTTTTACATATAATTTTCATTGCATTATGATCTGAGAAGGATGCATTGACTATCTCTGCCTTTCTACACTAGATTGTGAGGTTTTTATGCCTAGTATATGGTCAATTTTTGTATATATGCCATGTGCTGCTGAACAAAAAGGTTGTCTCCAAAGATCTATCATATCTACCTTACCCAGAGTTTTATTCCCTACCTTAACTTCTTTCTTATTTTAAGGTTAGATTTTTCAAGTTCAGAGAGGGGAAGGTTGAGGCCCCCCACTAGTATAGTTTTGCTGTCTATTTCTTCATGCAATGCCCCCAACCTCTCCTCTAAGAATCTGTATGCTATACCACTTGAAGCATACGTGTTTAATAATGATATTGCTTCATTATCTATGATGCCTTTTTGCAGGATATAGTTTCCTTCCTTATCTCTTTTGAAATTAAGAAAACTTTTGAAATAATAAATAAAACAGAGTTGGTTTAATGAAAAAACTAAGGAAATTGATAAACCTTTGGTCAATTTGATTTAAAAAAAAGAAAGAAGAAAACCAAATTACCATTATCAAAAATGAAATGGGTGAACTCACCTCCAATGTGGAGGAAATTAAACCAATAATTAGAAATTACTTTCCCCAACTTTATGCCCATAAATTCGATAATCTAAATGAAATGGATTAGTATTTCAAAAAAATACAAATTGCCCAGATTAACAGAAGAGGAAGTTCAATCCTTAAACAACCCCATCTCAGAAAAAGAAATTGAGCAAGCCATCAATGAACTCCCTAGGAAAAAATCTCCAGGGCTGGGCAGATTTACAAGTGAATTCTATGAAACATTTAAAGAACAGTTAATCCCAATATTTCATAGACTATTTGGGAAAATTGGGGAAGAAGGAGTCCTCCCAAATTCTTTTTATGATACAAATATAATTTTGGTGCCTAAACCAGGAAGAGACAAAATAGAGTAAGAAAATTACAGAGCAATTTATCTTGTGAATATAGATGCAAAAATTTTAAATAAAATTTTAGCAAAAACAATACAGCAGCTCATCATGGGAATAACACATTATGATCAGGTAGGATTCATATCGGAAATGCAAGGTTGGCTCAAAATTAGGAAAACTATTAGCATTATCAGTCATAGCAACAAAACTTACAGAAACTACATGATTATCTCAATAGATACCGAAAAAGCTTTTGACAAAATATAACACCCATTCCTATTCAAAAACACTGGAAAGCAAAGGAATAAAGGGAACTTTTGATAAAATAATTAGCAGTATCTTCCTGAAACTACCAGCCAGCATTATATGCATCAGGGATAAACTAGATGCATTTTCAATAAGATCAGGGATGAAACAAGGATGTCCATTATCACCACTGTTATTCAATATGGTACTAGAAATGTTAGCTTTAACAGTAAGAGAAGAAAAATAAATTGAAGGAATTAACAGTAGACAAAGAAGAAACTGAGTCATCACTCTTTGCAGATAGTATGATGATATACTTAGAGAATTCCAGAAAATCAAGTAAAAAAACTACTTGAAATAACAAACAACTTTGACAAAGTTGCAGCTTGCAAAATAAACCCATATAAATCATCTGCATTTCTATATATTATTAAGAAAGCCCAACAGCATGAAATGGAAAAAGAAATCTCATTTAAAGCTGCAGTAGATGCTATAAAATATGAGGGAATCTACCTGCCAAAACAAACCCAAGGAGTATATGAACACAGTTACAAAATATTTTTCACACAAATAAAGTCAGATCTAAGTAAGTGGAGAAACATCACTTGCTCCTGGGTAGGCTTTATTTATTGTCATAAAAAATGACAATTCTACCTAAATTTATTTATTCAGTGCCGTACCATTCAAATTACCAGATAATTGTTTTCTAGAGCTAGAAAAAATAATATCAAAATTCATCTGGAAGAACAAAATGTTCAGAATGGCAGGGGAACTAATGAAAAGAAATGTTAGGGAAGGTTGCCTAGCCATCTCAGATCTCAAATTGTATTACAAAGCAGCAGTCATTAAAATCACTTGGTACTGGCTAAGAGATTGAGGAGTACATCAATGGAATAGGTTAGGTACTCCAGACAGAGTAGTCAATCAATATAGCAATCTACTGTTTGATAAATCCAAGGACCCTACCTCCTGGAATAAGAATTCACTGTTTGACAAAAATTGCTGGGAATACTGGATAACAGTGTGGAGGAAACTAGGCATAAACCAATGCCTGACACCATGCTCAACAACAAAGTCCAAATGAATACGTGATCTAGGTTTAAACACTGATACTATAAACAAATTAGAGGAGCAAAGAATAGTGTATTTCTCAGATTTATGGAGAATGGAGAAGTTTATGAGTAAAAGAGATAGAGAATATTATGAAGTGCAAAACAGATAATTTTCATTACATTAAATTGAAAATGTTTTGCACAAGCAAAACGAATTTAACCAAGATTAGGAGGGAAGCAGAAAACTAGGAAAGAATTTTTACAACTAGAGTCTGTGCTAAAGGTCTCATTTCCAAAATATATCGAGAAATGAGTCAAATGTTCAAGAGTACAAGTCATTCCCCACTTGATAAATGGTCAAAGGATATGAACAGGCAGTTTTCAGAGGAAGAAATTAAAGCTATCTGAAGTCATAATAAAAAATGTTCTAAATCGCTATTGAGTAGAAAGATGCAATATAAAACATCTCTGAGATACCGCATCACACCTATAAGATTAGTTAACATGACAAAAGAGGAAGATAATAAATGTTGGAGAAGATATGGGAGAGTTGGAACACTATTTCATTGTTGCTAGAGCTGTGAGCTGATCCAACCATTCTTGAAAGCAATTTGGAACTATGCCAAAAACAGGCATACCCTTTGACCTAGCAATATTACTTCTAGGACTGCATCCCAAAGAAATCATGAAAATGAGAAAGGGTCCCATATGTACAAAAATATGTATAACAGCTCTCTTTGTTGTTAACAAGTACTGAAAATCAAGGGGATGCCCATCAATTGGGGAATGGCTGAACAAATTGTGGTATATGAATGTAATGGAATATTATTTTGCTATAAGAAATGATGAACAGCAAGACCTCGGAGAGGCCTAAAAGTACTTATATGAACTTATGCTGAGGGAAAGGAGCAGAACCTGGAGAATTTTGTACACTGCAACAACCATAGTGTGCAAGGAATTTTTTTTTGGTAGACTTAATCCCTCACAGCAATGCAAGGATCTAAAAAATTCCCAGTGTATTCTTGATGCAAATGCCTTCCACATTTGCTATGTAATTGAATCGCAGAATGAAGTACACCATATTGTCTTGTCATGGTTTTTTTTTTTTAGTTTTGTTTTGTTTTATGGTTTCTCCCATTCATTTTAATTCTTCTATGCAACATGACTAAGGTGAAAAATGTATTTAATCGGAATATATGTCTAAGATCAATATAATATTGCATACTGTCTCAGGGAGAGAGTGAGAAAGGAGGGGGAGGGGAAAAATCTAAGATGTATGGAAGTGATTGTAGAAAACTGAAAACAAATAAAATAATTTTTAAAATGTTTTTTCTTCCCTCTTTTATGTGATGTAATTTGCCCCCTCTACCTCTCCCTTTTTCTTTTCCCCAGTATATTCCTCTCTCTCTCTCTCTCTCTCTCTCTCTCTCTCTCTCTCTCTCTCTCTCTCTCTCTCTCTCTCTCTCTCTCTCATCTATCTATCTCTTTCTCCCTCAATCTCCATATATAATTATGTATATATATATATATATATATATATATCATCCTTTCATATTCAACTCACCCCTGTGCCATCTATCCATATGTGCTCCTTCTAACTACCTTAATAATTGGAAAGTTCTCATCATTTATAAATATCATCATTCCTTATGAGAATGTAAATAGTTTAAACTTATTAAGTCCCTTATAATTTCTCATTCTTTCTTTTTTTTTCTTCTATTGAGTCTTGTATTTGAAAGTCAAATATTCTATTCAGCTCTTATTTTTTTTATCAAGAATGCTTGGAAGTCCTCTAACTGAAAATCCAACCCCCTCCCCACCCCAAAGGATTATACTCAGTTTTACTGGGTAAGTGATTCTTGATTGTAATCCTAGTTCCTTTGCCCTCCAGAATATCATATTCCAAGCCTTTGATCCTTCAATGTAGAATCTGACAATTATTGTGTTATCCTGACTGTGGTTCCACCATACTTGAATTGTTTCTTTCTGGTTGTTTGTAATATTTTCTCCTAGACATGAGTTCTCTGGAATTTGAGTATAATATTCATGTTTTCATTTTGAGGTCCTTTTCTGGAGGTATTCAGTGGATTGTTTCAATTTCTATTTTACCCTCTGGTTCTAGAATATCATGACAATTTTCCTGGATAATTTCTTGAAAGATGATGTCTAGACTCTGTTTTTTGTCATTGTTCTTAAGTTGCTCAATAAATTTTAAATTATCTCTCCTAGATCTATTTTTCAGGTTAGTTGATTTTCCAGGAAAATATTTCACATTGCCTTCTGTTTTGTTCTGTTCTTTTGGGTTTTTTATTGTTTCTTGATTTCTCATAAAGTTATTACCTTCCATTTTGCTCCATTCTAGTTTTTAAGTAATTGTTTTCTTCACTGAGAATTTTGGACCTCCTTTTCAATTTAGCCAGTTCTGCTTTTCAACATATTCTCCTCCTCATTGACTTTTTGGACCTCTTTTACAATTTGCCTTAGCCTATTTGTAAGGTGTTACTTTCTTCAGTGTTTGTTTGTGTGTGTGTGTGTGTGCATGTTTGTGTTTGTGTGTACATGTATCTTCTTTACCAACCTGTTGCCTCATTTTTTATGATTTTTTGCATCACTTTCATTTTTGTTCCCAATTTTTCTTTACTTCTCTTACTTAATTTTTCAAAATCCTTTTTGAAATCTCCATGGCCTGATACCAATTCATATTTTTATTGCATGTATTGGATATAGGAGTTTTGATTTAGTTATCTTCTTCTGAATGCATGTTTTGATCTTCCTTGCCACCACAGTAACTTTCAATCATCAGTTTTTTTCTTTCTTTCTATTGTTTGCTTGTTTTCCCTGCCTATTCTTTGACTTTTAAGTCTTTGTTAAAGTAAGGCTCTATTTCCATGGTGGAGGGCACACTCTTTCAAACTTCATGGTATTTTTTTTCAACTGTTTCCAGAGTTACTTCCAGGGACCTGTAAGTTTTCAGTTCTTCCAGTGTGGTATGATCTAAGGAGAGGTGTTTATTAGATAGACTCTTGGCCTGTGCTCTGATCCATAAGTGACAACAATCATTCTTTCCTGCCTGGGAACTCTGAGGAAGGTTCTCACTCCACTGTTGCCACAAGGTCTGCTCTGCTTGGGCTCCTCCTCACCCTGGAACTGCCACTGAAGTCTATGACCCAAACCTGAATATGTGCAAAGCAACAGAATCCTGCCTCCCTGCTAGCAAAAAGATCCCTGTACCCTCCTTCTGATCAGTTGTTTGACACTCCTACTATCTGTGGGCTGACACCTCCAGAAGCCACCACTGCTGCTGCCACTACTGATTCAGTGTCTCCCAACACCTACTCCTTGTTTACTGTGATTGAGGCTGTTTTGGCACAGCCTGAACTGAACTGTGCTCCTCTCTCCACCAAGTGTGACAGAATTTTCTTACTGACCTTCTAAATTGCCTTTGACATTTCTTGGCTTATAGGTCTGGAAACCATTATTGCTATGAGTGTTTCAGTCACCCAAAGGCCTGCTCCAGCTTTTCTTGGGCCCAGTCTGTCCAGGTATGACCTGTGCTGGGCTTCACTCCTTTCTCACCCTGCAAAACAGACCTTTTCTACTGACTTTCCAAGTTTTCCTTGGCTGGAAATTTATTTCACTTTATCTTTTTGTGAGTTCTTCTGCTCTAGAATTTATTTAGAGTCATTTTTAAAGGTATTTAGAGGAGATTAGGGGACAACTGAGGAGAATCCCTGCCTTTGCTCTACCATCTTGGCTCTACCTCCCTGTGTTGTTGTTTCTTTATGTGTCATGTATTCATCAGCTTCCACTTGCCTAATTCCACTTTATTTACTTATTTTTTAAGTAAGGGTAAGTTCTTATTTTTTTTACTTTTATCAATATTTATTTATTTATTTTTAATTTTCAATATTCACTTTTTTAAGATTTTGAGTTCTAAATTTTCCCCTCCTGACACTCTCACCTCCCCAAGACAGCATGCAATCTGATATAAGCTATATATGTATGACCATATTAAACACATTTTTGCAACTCTGAGGTACCACCTAAAACCTATCAGATTAGATAAAATGACTAAAAAATGAAAATGGCATATGATGGATGGGTTATGTGAAAAATTGAGACACTACTTCACTGTTGGTTGACTTGACCTACTGATCAACCCACTCTGC
This sequence comes from Notamacropus eugenii, assembly GCF_028372415.1. Classification (NCBI taxonomy): domain Eukaryota; kingdom Metazoa; phylum Chordata; class Mammalia; order Diprotodontia; family Macropodidae; genus Notamacropus; species Notamacropus eugenii. The sequence goes on along the minus strand of NC_092872.1, from coordinate 438,278,435 downwards.
AGAACCATTTGGAACTATGCCTAAAGGACTTTATAACTCTGAATATCTCTTGATGCATTACTTACTAGATCTTCAACACAAAGAGATAAAAAAGGAAGGGGACCTAAGTGTACAAAAATATTTACAGCAGCTCTTGTGTTGGCAAAGTATTTGAAATAGAGTCCATCAATTGGGGTATTTGTGAACAATTTGTGAGATATGGTTATTTCTTTAAAAATGAAGAGCAGGATGTTTGGAAATATCAGCTCAACATATAGACATTTTGATTTTAAATTTTAACCCCCTGTCTTTCTTCCAAATAAAAGGGGAAGGGCTACTCAGACATTTTAGTGGGCTTATCCTCCTTTCTGCATTTAATAATAAAATTCCAGTAGTATAAGAATAGTAATTGCTTTTGCATCTATTTTGCATCCCTTTGCATTAAACTAATCAGGCCATTGCCTGAGTGATGGCCTGGGAACACTGCCATTTAGAGGCAATTTGGTAGTGGTGCAACAAAGAGCATAAGTGCAGAGGTAGAAATGAAAAGCATCAGCATGAGACATAAAAGATGTTCAGAAAAAATAAAAATTATTCTGAAGTAGACCCTTCTACAAATTCTTCCAGGCTCTGCAATCACATTTCCTTGAAAGACAGAATGTAGAACATGAGAGTCAGTAAGACCTTAGAACACAGAATTTCTATGCTAGAAGGGATATTAGAGCATAGAATCCAAATCTGAATGGAGCCTTAAGCTCTAGAATATCAGGGGTGGAAGAAATCCTAGACAAGCAATTTTTAAGGTAGATTGATGACTTCAGTACTATCATTTCTTCTTCAACAAATAATTCCTCCTGCTTGATAAAAAATCAGATGCAGAATGACACTTCCCCTCTTTGATTCATCCACTTTTGGAAGGATACAATTATCATTTAGGCAAGCCAGGAAATTATTAGCTGCTCTGCTTTTGGCAGAAAGAGAGCTCCAACAGATGTCCAAATAATTGAAGTCCCTTATCATTACCATAGTATGATTCCCTGCCAGGGTTGTGATCTATTTTACAGACTTCTCATCTATCTCCTCTTTCTGTCCAGGTGGTCTAATGTTTACTTTGATGTCAATATCACATCTGTTTCTGCTTTCATTTTTCTACATCCAAATGTTCCTTCTATTGTTTCTGGATTTCCTCATATTAGTATTTCTTTTTTATATTAAATGCTACTTTGCCCATATTTCTGTCCATTCTTCTCAATTTGTTGTCATATTCCACAACCATGGCCAAAGAATGGATTCCATGCCATCATATCCCACGAGTATTTATAATGGCACATAACTTGAACCTGTGGATTAAGGAACTTTAGTTAACCTTGCTTGCTATCTATTTTTATCTAGTAGAAGTCCTTCATTTTACAAAGGAATAAACTGAGGCCCAAAGAGGAGAAATTGATTTGCCTGAAATACAAAGACAGTTTCTTTTCAGATCAATTGAAACAGTCACATTATCATTCAAATATTTTAACCACAAAGTAAAAGTATGCAAAACTTCTTTATTTCCATTCATCTATATTTTCTCCTGCTCATTATCTCACTTTCTTATTGTCTATCATCCTGTGAAGATGAAAAGACACACAAGTTATTAGGCACATAAAGTTCTTTTAGGGTGAGAAGACACATGGCAAAATGATTTTAAAAATTAAAAGAAAAGAAAGTATGAAACAGCAAAAAATAAAAATACTTTAAGACTCCTAGAACTGCTTAATTAACCTGGTTAACCTTCTGCCCTTTTTATTTTCAAGGCAAACAGATTAGAAAGCTTACATTTACATACACACACGCATACACACACACACACACATATTCACTAGTGGCTGAGACCTACATGAATGAGAATGAGATTTGTAGCTGAAATGCATGGCTGTGGTACATTAAGTTGAGACTGTGAATTAGGGAGTTTAAACTGCTCAATGATACTATTGTCACAATCTTTTCTAATTTCAATCCCAGACAAAAGTCATTATTGATAATAAATTTGCAATTTGGGCAGACAATTTTCATTCATGTGATGGGGGAGGCAGGATCCTTCTAGAGAAAAGCAAGGATATTTGATACTATAAGAATATAGAGAATACAGTCCCTTGTCTGTATGTGGAAAGACATACATATGTATCTAGCATGACTTTCTCCAGACTAGTCATGGTTCTTGCCCAAATGTGAGCTCTATAGAAATATCAGAAAGGTTGATTCTGACCCCAGAAGAAAAGGATAATTAAAACTGTGTGCAAGTAGAAACTAATTCTGCTGCCATTTTTGACACTCTAACTCAGTAAAGGCAACTTTTCAATCTGTACAAAATTACAAGTACCTTCTAGTGGGTATCATGTTTTTTGCGTGCTTCTTTTTCTACTTAGTTTGTAACAAATAGAAGTCTCCTGGGAGACAGTGCTGTACAGTAGAAAGTATGAAAACTTTGGAGTTAGAGGATGTGGGTTCAAATACCAATTCTGATATCTCCTACCTGTGTGACCTTGAACAAGTCACTTAACCTGTATGGATATCTGTTTCTTGAATTGTAAATGAGAATGTTGAACTAGATAGCTATGGAGGATCCTAGCTCTATAGTATTTACATATTATTTTCTAATTCTTTTTCAATTATATATATATGTATGTATATATATGTATATATATGTTCACATACATGTATATATAGATATGAGTATATATATATATGCAAGTCTGTATGTATCCACAGAAAGAAAGATAGATATGCATATAAACATTCATATGCTTATTTAGGAAAAGCTGAACAGTCATGCTTGTATACTCAGAATCCTACTAAGGGATGATGAGAGCAGTCAGCTTCAGCCGTCATTATGGAGAGAGCACCTTCTGAGGGATAGCTGCATCTGGCTCCCAGGATTCAGACAAGAAATGTCTAAATCATCCAGGTCATGTTGTTATCTATTTTCTTTTATAAAGACCTTTACAATTGAGGAGAAGAAATTAACCATTGCAATTAGCCTCTTCCTAAAGTATAGCACAATATAGAAAGATTAGTGGATTGAGAATTAGAAGCTCTGTTTTAAATCTTAATTCTTCCACTTCTTAGCTGAGTGACATTGAATAAATACAATCACTTCCTGGGTCCACAGTCCACAGTCCTGTAAAATGAGGGGCTTGGACTAAATGATCGCAAATGCCCTCTCTGTCTTAAAAATCTTATAATGTTGTACAGTTTTCCCTTATGTCCATCTAAAATCTTTTTGTCTTTCATTCAAATCCCTTTCCTTATTGAATTTTCCTGAATGCACCATCTAAGTTCTTATCACATCCACATTAAGACCTTTCATGTACTTAGAAAATAAAGTCATATTTTCACCCCAGCCCTCTCCACCTTGACCTTCTCTTCTTGATTTTGCTGACTGTTAATTGGCCTGCTTAAGTGGGATTTCTGATAAACTGATGAAAGGACTGAAGAATTTATGAAACATTGATTAGTCATAATACTTGGGGACTTACAAGGCATTGAGCAGAGTATTATTTCATCCATTTTTTAAAATGGCAGACCTGCTTTTAGAGGCTTTTTGAATTACATTAAAGAGAAGAGCATATAACTTGGAATCAGATGAGTTGGGTTGAAGTCTAAACTCTCCCATTCACTACTTGAGTTACCTAGATCAAGTCACTTCATTTCTCTGAGTCTCACTTTTCTCATCTGTAGAATGGAAATAACTGTAGTTCCCTAGTACATAGATTGAGGAGGTTGGATTAGACGATATGTAAAACCCCTTCCAATTCCAAATGTTCATACAAACTGCCTCAAAGGACTGCCACAGAGACAGAATAAGTAAAACTCTTATAACAGGAAAGTTTTGCAAGTTTAAATGATAATGATGGTAATGGTAGACATGACTATGGTGATGATGTCTAGTGGTTAATATCCAGGTATATTTGAAGATTTATAACAGTTTTACTATAGAATTCAGCCTATCAGCTCTCTAACAGGCTTGTGCTTTATTGGGAGTTGTCTCAGGGTTAAAAGAATGACTTGCTGACTGCGTGGAACCACAGGTTATATTCCCAACTTGGCCATTTGATTTCTGTTTAACCCAGCAAGCAAATCACTTTCCTTCTTTGCACAATAATGTAGAAATCTGTGTCCAGCTCACAAGGGCGTTGTGCAGTTTAATAAATATGGGTAATGCAGTGAGTAGTAGTTGCCAGGAGGAACAAGGAGAGGGTGAAATAATATTAACTTCATTTTGTTGCTCAGCTGCTTTGGACTTGATCAAATGCATGGCACATCTCTTCAAGATGTACATGGGGAAATCGGCAATATATGTAAATTGTAATAAACTTCTCCCAACATTTATGATCCCTGTTAGAAGCTGAAGTATTTTAGTTGTATTGTCAAATGCATTCAAAAACTACATTTAGTAGTACATAATGGACGGAGGGGAGAAAGGTATTTCCTCCGTCTGAGAAGATTCATTTAAAGTTCTGCTTTATGATTGATGCTTCCGGGGCCAGCTGGTATGGAACAGACTCATTGTGCTAGCTCATAGCAGAGGCCACTCCTACCCTCACAGGCTGATCTGAATTTCATCCTTGCCTCCTTAGAACTGGGATTTTCCCTCCCCTGTTTCAATGCGGATCCAACTTGAGCTTTACCTGCTGTTCAATGCTGGCTCAGGACATACCTCTCAGTGCCAATTTTGCCTCCAAACTTTTAGATATCACCAACCACCCTGCTGAATTCTCTTAATGCCAAGCGGGCACTAGCCTGATCTTCAGCAGTCCACTGTAAACAAACAAGAAATTATCACTTGGAATAAACATCTGATTATCCCAGCAGAGATCACAACAAAAACAGAGCAAGTGAAAGGGAGCTGCCTGCTTCACTGAATTCCTTCCAGGCCCTTGATTGTGGGGGAATCAGGCTGTCATGCCATTTGGCACAAGGATAAGCATGCCAGGTGGTGCTAGGTGACAGTGGGATGGGGTGCTGAAGAAGGAAGAGACATTTCTTCTTGCTCATGTTATTATAAAATTAGGCCTCTGGTGACCCATATATTTAAATACCATATCTCTTCAAAATCCTCAGTGTACCCCTACCTAAAAAAAAAGACAAGAGGTAGAAAGTATGCCTCTTCCTGGATAGACCCAATCAGCTATTCAGAATTGACCAACTTCTCCCACCTTATATGAGCTACTGTGTGCCTTTAGCTTTCTACAGGGAATTATGGCTATTGACATGACTGTGAAGTTTAAGATGATAATTCTAAAAACTTTAACATAAAAGAAACAGAGTCAAGATGTCTTCAAGATCCAAAGAAAGGAATCTATAGTGGTAAAATTGTATACATTCTAAGAGGTAGGGCAAGATATATTTGGTATCTGCTATTTTTAATAGCATAGTTCTAACTGTAACACCTCCCGAATCTACTGTTAAAATTGGCTCTAAAGTAACACATAAATTATACCCATAGGGGATTTCAGACTAACTTGTGGATAAACAAAATGATTAGGCATAGTATTTGATATTATCCCTTTAGCCCTGAATTCCCTTGTGGATAAAATAAGTATTTGACTAGTTGATCTCCAAGGCTCCATTTTAACATTCTACATTCTGATTTCCAGTTGGGTGGAGCAGTGGATAGAGCTTTAGGGCTAGAATCAAGGACTTGAATTCCAATCTGGCCTTAGTCTCTTATTAACTGTGTGACCTTTAGCAAGTCACAACCACTGCCTGATTCAGTTTCCACATCTATACAATAGAAATAGTAATAACTCCTATCTCCCAGGGTCATTGGGAGGATCAAATAAGGTAATATTTTTAAAACACTTTGCAAACCTTAATATGATAAATATATGCTAGGAATTTCAAAGGTTCCTTCCAACTCTAATAGATGTTAAGTATCTTATAACTCTAATAGTCTCCATTCTAAGGCCCTTTATAGCTCCAACAGTCAATCTTTTAATATCATTAGAAGTTTCAAAAGTATTTTCTCATTCCTATTTTAAAAATAATGGCATGACGTATAAATCTCTCTGTCTCTTTCTGTGTGTGTGTTCATGTGCATGTGTGTATACATATATATTCTTTGCAGAATAGTTTCCTAAAACAGAGAAGGTAGTGATTTAAATGAATGATGAGTAAACTGAGTCTCAGAAGGCTTATGAACTTTGCCCCTAGTCACACAGTTAAAGTGGAAGTCAAAAATAGAAACCAGCTCTCCTGACTCAAACTCCAGTACTCTTGATTTTGTAGTATTCTGCCTTTCAGATTCAGTACACTTGCCATTTGGTACTAGAATCACATGGGCTCTACCTCCATTGCTTAAAGATGACATCCTTGACCTGAATTATCTTCTGTTCCTTACTCTTTGCCATTCTATGGTCTATTATCAGCCCTTTTAGCTCCCAGTTTTGTTGTTCAGAAGCCAAGAAATCTTTCGGGATTCTCATAAGCTATTCTTAAATAGATTTCTGCTGGATTCTATGGATTTTAATTTTCTGGCTTTCCCTTCAGGCATTTTCTATCTTTTTTTCTATTTTTTTCAGGCAGCCTCCTTGAAGTTGAGTGCTCCAGCATTACCTCCTGAGATGATCCCCCAGTGAGGATGGCAAAGTTAATTATAGAGCCATCACTATGCCTTAGCCCTCCACCTCATTTAATGCCTCTGATGACAGTGAGGTTTTATTCAAGCCTAAGAAAATGATATCTTTTTGTCTTGTATACCTCAGAGTGGACTTATCTAAGAGACAGCTCTGGACAGTAATGTGGAAACACCTCCACAAATTGTTTGGCTTAATATGACTATCATCTCATTTATTTTTAGCTCTGTCCTGGCTGATGCCCTCCACAGTTTCTCTCAGGATTTGTAGGAGTTCACCTCCTCTTTGAGTGTGTTCTGCCCTTCTGATATATATATTATAGTCTTTTAGGAATTGATTGGAAGCTTTTACAATGTGTTTGCTGGGTTTTGTGGATAGATTTCCAGGGAACTTTCTTATAAATTGTTTGCTATCTATGTGACCCTGGATAGGTATCCTCATCTATGGAATAAAGGCAATACAAATATATACTTCACAGAGTTTCTATGATGATCAAGTGAGACAATTTATGTGAAATATTTTTCAAATATTTTTTGAGGGGGAATGATTTAGACTTGGAATTTCCTTGGTGTAGAGAGCCACTGGAGAGGTCCTCTGCCAGTACAGATTGCCAGATTCTCTACAATTTATAGCCTTTCTCATAGAGCTATCTGTGGTTCTGGGGAAATGCAACGTTAAATGATTTGCCCAGGGTCAAAAAGCTAGTATTCCAGAGGCAGGATTTGACCCTAGCTTTTCTTAGTTGGAAGCCAACTTTATCCACAATGGCATGCTGCATCTAAGAAACACGAAACTACTATCTGAATGTGAAGTATCATATTTTATACAGCATCTCCATTATTTCTAGATTTCCAAGTTTCATATCATCATGGTTTACACATAGATTGGATCAGTAGACAAGTTTTTCATTTGACCAATGAAGCCAACATCATGAAATTCAGTCCTTTTACATTTCAGTTAAGTTTGTTCAGCTCCTCAAGCCTTGTTAGTTATGGAATAGATATGTAGCAAAAGGAAAAACATAAGATATGACTATGTCATCACAACTCATTACTATGTTTAGGAAAAAATGAAACTAAATTCTGGAGTGCTAGAACTGAAAGAGAACTTGGTGAATAAGATGTTAGAGCTGGAATGCATCTTAAAGCACAATGGTAGGGATGGTGTCTTAGAACATAGAACTGTAAGGCTAGATGAGACTTTAGAAACCAATTAACTTAATCCTTTTATTTCATAAATCAGAGCATTATGGCATAGGAATAGAAAGTAGCATATTGTGTCCCCTAAGGAAAGGCTTCTCAAGGCCAAGTTAGGGATCTTCCATCTGCCCCAAAGAAACTATTTCCATCTGTACCAGCTACTCGTGCTGCCAGTCCAATTTCCCAACTGGAATATGGAAAACCTCCAGTGCAAAGAAGAGCCAGTCTCCACTTCATTTCAGAACTCCCATTTTCTACTTTACCTGTTCTTTAAAGGTAGAGAAGTGGCACCCTGTTTCAATGATGGACATTCTCACACCTATTCATACCCTTAATATCTCTGTAACTCTGAAATTCTAAAGAACACCATCTAAATCTCATTCACCACCCAATTCTAAATTTCCATCCCTCTCAACCTTCCTACCCCAAAGTTTTATCCTAACTCTATCCAGCCTTTATACTGTGTCCTCTGTAATGTTTAGGTAACAAATTTTTCCTTCATCTTCACTCTTTTTCAATCCCTCATTTTTTATCTACTAGCTCTTAATGAAGTCTCTTTTCCTTTAATGATGTAGCTTCCTTGGCCACTCTTTCCAGTAATGAATGAATCTTCACTCTTTCACCTCCACTCACTGTTCAAGGTACAGAAGTTGGAATAGTCTTTGTTCCCCATTTCCACTCCCAGGTTTTCTCCTTTCCTCCATTACTGAATAACCCCCCCACTTTTGATGTTTAGGCTATTTTTATCTACTACCTAATCAAAATCTTAGTACCTATTGTTTACAGAACTCCAAGTCACTCCCCTTCTTTCTTCAATGAGTTTGATACCTGCTTAGATTTTTATTTTCTTCTCCCAAACTCCTCCTCTCAGGGTGCAAGACTTCAACATGTATACTGATTCTCTCTCAAATACTCTAACTACTCTGTTATCCAACCTACTTACCTCTAATACTACTTCACCCCACATCAGTCACAAAAACAGTCATCTCTTTTATCTTGTCATTACCCATAGATATACCACTTCCATGTTCAAGAAATCTGAAACTCACATATCCAATCATAATCTACTAGCCTTTTACCTTTCCCTCTGCCTTCTCTTACAGAAGCCTCTTCACCCGCACCATAACCTCAAATCTCTTGGTTCCTCAATTTGCTCCCAGATGATCTCCCCTGCACTATCCAGTCTCTCCTCTTTTCCTCATATTGATTCCTTGGTGAGTCAGTTGAAGTCTACAATTTTCTTGAATTCCTAACCTGCTCATTATTACACTGATTAAAACCAGCCAAGCCTCAGTCTTGTACCACTACCACCATTTGTTTCCTTCTTTCTTATCCATGTACTGCTGAACAAAGGTAGAGAAAAGCATGTAATCATTCTGTCTAGATCCAATAAAAATGTATGTTACATAGCCTCAATTGGGTCCTCAGTGCTGCTAGTCAATTCTACTATACCTCGGTTATCAACTCATTATTCCACTCTCCACAGTGACTCTTCCAAATTCTTCCTCAGACCTCCCATGTTTCCCCCTTCCTTCATCTCAGCTGAGGACCTTGCCTTAATATTTTACAGAAAAAAAGCCTTGAGATCATTCACTATGAATTCTCTCTTCTCCTCTCTACCTTATCTCCTATCACTCAGGTTTCTACCACTTTCTCTTCCTTCACCCCTGATGAAGTGTTTTAACCCCTCTACTTGCTGAAGTGATCCCATTCCATCCCACCTTTTCCAACAGATTGCCACATCTGTTATCCCTATTATTTCACTTATTCCCTCTCTCTCCCTCCCTCCCTCCTCGCTTCTCCCTCTCTCTCCTGGTTCATTTCATACTGCCTACAAACATACCTATGTTTCTTTTATCCTTAAAAACTCTCACTTAATATTTCTATTCCCAATATATATCATCCTATTTCTCTTCTGTCCCTTGTCACTAAACTCTCCCCAAAAGGTCATTTACAATGGGTCCCTCCACATTTATTCCTCACAATCTTTTCTTAACCTCTATATTCTAGGCTTCTGACCTTATCGTTCGAACAAAACAGCTCTCACTAAAGTTTCTAATGATCTTTTAATTGTCCATTCCAATGGTCTTTTAACAATTCTAATTTTAGAACCAAATCAGATGAGAGCACCTGACAAACAATCCTCATCCCCCTCCCTTCTTTTCCTCTACTGTAATATAATTTTGTACTTCTTCCTGTGATGTAATTTACCAATTTTCATTTCCTCCTTTTCACATTTCCTATAACAATCCCTTCACATACTTGAATCACATTTTTATCATCACATAATTTACTTTATGCCCATTCCCTCTATCTCTGTATATCCCTTTTATATTTCATAATAGATATACAATTCTCAAGATTAACAAGTATCGTCTTCCCTTATAGGGAGGTAAACAGTTTGCGCAAATTGAATAACAAGTTTTCTTTTCCCCTGTTTACCTTTTAATGACCCTCCTGATACTGTGTTTGAAAAGCGAATTTTCTATTGCGTTCTGGACTTTTTATCAGGAAGGTATGGAAATCCCTTATTTCATTGAATGTCCATCTCCTTGTCTGAAATGTTATGCTGAACTTTGATGGGTAATTGATCCTTGGTTGTACTCCCAGCTCTTTTGACTTGTGGAACATTCTATTTCAATTCCTTTGATCTTTTAATGTAGAGACTGCAAGGACCTGTGTGATCCTGACTGTAGCTCCTCGATATTTGAATGGTTTCTTTCTAGCTACCTGTAGTATTTTCTCCATCACTTGATAGTTCTGGAATTTGGCAACAATATTTCTTGGTGTTTTTAGTTTGGAATCCCTTTCAGGAGGTGAATGGTGGATTCTTTTGATGACTATTTTGCCGTCTGGATCTAGCACTTCAGGGCAATTTTCCTTGATGATTTCTTGAAAGATATTGTCCAGACTCTTTTTTTTTCATCGTGGCTTTCTGGTAGGCCAATAATTCTTAAATTTTCTCTCCTGTATTTATTTTTCAGGTTGGTTGTTTTTTTCAAATTAGATATTTTACATTTTCTTCTATATTTTCATTCTTTAGATTTTGTTTGACTGATTCGTGATGTCTCATACAGTCATTAGCTTCTGCTTCTCCAATTCCAATTTTCATCAAGTTGTTTTCTTCAGTTAACTTTTGAATTTCCTTTTGCATCTGTCCAATTATTCTTTTGAAGGAATTATTTTCTCTAGTTACTTTTTGTGCTTCCTTTTCCATTTGTCCAATTTTCCCTGTTAGATTTTGTGGTTCCTTTTCTATTTGTTCAATTTTTCTTTTTAAAGAGCTGTTCTCTTCAGTGAATTCTTTTTCATACTTTTAAAACCATTGGCATTTTTTTCTTCTATTTCCTTCAGCTGTACAAGGAGTGATCTTTGTGCATGCAAGCAGTTCATAGTACCTTCTGAAGTTTCCGATGGGAGTACAGTCTCAATACTGAAGTCTTTGGTATTCCTGTATTGATTCTTGTCCCTATAGAAAGATTCTATGGTATTTTCCTTCCTTCTTTGCTTCTTGCTCATGATTTTGACACTTTGTGTGTTGTGGCCTCTGGTTCTTTCAGGTAGATACTAAGGAACCTGGTGCAGAGCTGGCTGGTGTGAGAAAGCAAAGGGGAATTCTGTTTGTGCTTTCCCAAATTAGCCCTGGAGCAAGCTTGTTAAGTGTGCTTCAAGTGGTGTAGCATCCAAATTCTTAGAGGAGAAGTTAAGAGAGTTACATGAAGAAATATCCAGCAAAAATATACTAGTGAGGGACCTCAGCCTCCCCCTTTTTAAACTTGATAAATCCAACCTTAAAATAAACAAGAAAGAAGCTAAGGAGGTGAATAAAACTCTGGATAAAGTAGATATGATAGATCTCTGGAGAAAATTGAATGGCGATAGATAGGAATGTACCTTTTTCTCAGCAGAACATGGCACATATATAAAAATTTACCATGTACTATGGCATAAAAACCTCACAATCCAATGCAGAAAGGCAGAGATAGTCAATGTATCCTTCTTAAATCATGATGCAATTAAAATCGTATGTAATAAAAGGCCATGGGAAGACAGACCAAAAATTAATTGGAAACTAAGTAATCTAATCCTAAACAAGGAGTGGGTTAAACAATAAATCATAGAAACAATGAGCAACTTCATTCAAGAGAATGACAATAATGAAACAACCTAACAAATATTATGATATACTACAAAGCAGTTCTTAGGGGACTTATAGCTTTATATGTTTGAATGCCTACATGAATAAAATAAAGAAAGAAGAGATTAATAAATTGGGCATACAACTGAAAAAGCTTGAAAAAGAACAAATTGAAAATCCCCAAGAAAATACCAAATTAGAAATACTGAAAACCAAAGGAGAGATTAATACAATTGAAATTAAGAAAATTATTGATCTAATAATTAAAACTAGGAATTGATTTTATGTAATATCAATAAAATTGATAAAATTTTGATCAATTTTATTAAAAAAAGAAGAAAATCAGATTACCAATATCAAAAATTAAAGAGGTGAACTCACCTCCAATTAGAAAGAAATTAAAACAATAATTAGAAATTACTTTGCTCAACTTTATGCCCATAAATTCAACAATCTAAATCAGATGGATAATTATTTTAAAAATATAATATGCCCAGATTAACAGAAAAAGAATTTGAATAATTAAACAAACCCATGTCAGAAAAAGCAACTGAAAAAGCCTTCAATGAACTTCCTAAGAAAAAGTCTCCTCAGCTGGATGGATTTACAAGTGAATTCTATCAAACATAAAGAACAGTTAATTCCAATATTCTATAGACTATTTGGGAAAATTGGGGATGAAGGAGTCCTCCCAAATTCTTTTTATGATACAAATATGGTTTTGATACCAAAACCAGGGAGAGACAAAACAGAGAAACATAATTATAGACCAATTTCTCCAATGAATATGGATGCAAAAATTTTAAATAGGCTTTCAGAAAAAAGAATTCAGCAACATGAGAATAATACATTATGATCAGGTAGGATTTACACCAGGAATACAGAGCTGGTTCAATATTAGGTAACCTATTAGCATTACTGATCATATCAACAAAAAACCTTACAGAAATCACATGATTATCTCAATAGATGCAGAAAAACTTTTGAAAAATTGCAACATTGACTCCTATTGGAAACATTGGAGAGCATAGCAATAAAGGGAACTTTCCATAAAATAATGATGAATATCTACCTAAAACCTTCAGCAAGCATTATATGCAAGGGAGATAAGTTAGATGCATTTCCAGTAAGATCAGGGGTGAAATAAAGATGTCCATTATCACCATTATTATTCAATATGATAGTAGAAAGGTTAGCTGTAGCAATTAGAGAAGACAAAGAAATTGAAGGAAATAGAATAGGCAAAGAAGAAAGTAAGTCATCACTCTTTGCAGATGATATGATTATATGCTTAGAGAATCCAAGAGATTCAAGTAAAAATCTACTTGAAATAATAAACAACTTTGGCAAAGTTGCAAGTTATAAAATAAATGCACACAAATCTTCTGCATTTCTATATATTAGTAACAAAGCCCAACAGCAAGAGACAAAAAGAGAAATCCCATTTAAAGCTAGGATACACTAGGATAGACTCCTAAATATAAAATAATAAGGAGTCTACCTGCCAAAAGGAATTCAGTGAATACATGAAAACAGCTCTGAGATACCACATCACATTTGTCAGACTGGCTAAAATGACAGAACAAGAAGATGATAAGTTTTGGAGAAGATGTGAGAGAGTTGGAGCACTAATTCATTGTTGGTGGAGCTGTGAGGTGAGAGCAATTTGGAGAGCAATTTGGAACTATGCCCAAAGGGCTACAAAAATGTGCACACCCCTTGATCCAGCAATACTGGTTCTAGGACTGTATCCCCAAAAGATCATAAAAATAAGAAAGAGTTCTACATGTATAAGAGTATATATAACAGGTCTCTTTGTGGTGACCAAAAACTGGAAATCAAGGGGAAGCCCATCAATTGGCGGATGACTGAATAAATTATGGTATATGAATGTAATGGAATACTATTGCATTATAAAAAATGATGAACAGGAAGACTTCAGAGAGGTCTCGAAAGATTTAAATGATCTGATGCTGAGTGAAAGGAGCAGAGCCAGCAGAACTTGGTACACAGCAACAACCACAGTGTGTGAGGACTTTTTCTGGTAGACTTAGAACTTCATTGCAATGCAAAAACTTAAAAAAAATTCCCAATGGTCTTTTAAGGCAAAATGCCTTCCACATCCAGAGAAAGAACTACAGATTTCAATCACAGATTGTAGCAAATCATTTTCTTTTGTATTATGTTTTGGTTTGTTATATGATTTCTCCCATTTATTTTGATTCTTCTATACAATGTGACTATGGTGAAAATGTATTTAATAGGAATGTATGTGTAGAACTTATATAAAATTGTATGCTCTCTCCAGGTGGGACGAGAGAGGTGGCGGGAGTGAGGATGGAGAAGAAAAAATCTAGGTTGCTTAGTAGTGATTGTGGAACACTGAAAATATATTTTAAAAAAAACATTCTAATTCTGCAGCCCAGCATGAGGAGCGCAGCATAGCAGGGATAGGATCCAGAACAGGCTTCAAGGAGTCACTAGCAGCAGCAGTTCCCAGATTGCTCAACCCACAAATGCCACAGACAGCTTCGATGTTCAGTGGGAGAGCTCCTTCATTCAGGAGAGGAGAGCGCAGTCTGCACCACCTACGGTAGGCTCTACAGCTGTTGCTTCCATTTTTGGAGCCCTACTCCTAGAGCCTCTGGGGGAATTGAGAAGCTGATCTGAATCTCAGCCTTGAGTTGGGCCCTGGGGTGAGGAGGAGCTCTGGTGTAATGGTGAGAGAATTCTAATTACCAGATTCTGGGCAGAAAAGTTTTTGACTGGTTCCAGACCAGTGTGCACCCAGGAAAGGAGTAAACTCCTCTCCCTCAATTGTGCCATTTTGGAGGAACTAAGAATTTACAGATCCTCAGAGTATACCCTGCTCTTGACAAAGGACTAAAAAGTCAAATAACTGGCTGGGAAAATGCCCCAAAAAAGGAGAACAAATAAGACTATAGAAGACTACTTTCTTGGTGAACAGTTATTTTATTCCATCCTTTCAGGTGAGGAAGAACAAAGCATAACATCGGAAGAAGTCAAGGCTTCTGCATCAAAAACCGTGAAAATAAATATGCATTGGTCTCAGGCCATGAAAGAGCTCAAAAAGGATTTTGAAAATCAGGTAAGAGAGGTGGAGGAAAAATTGGAAAGAGAAATGAGAGCAATGAAAGAAAATCATGAAAAGGAGTCAACAGTTTTCTAAAGGACACCCAAAAAAATGCCGAATAACACCTTTAAAAATAGGCTAATTCAAAAGGCAAAAGCAGTCCAAAAATCCAATGAGGAGAAGAATGCTTTAAAATGCTTTAAAAAGAATTAGTTAAACGGAAAAGGAGATTCAAAAGCTCACTGAAGAAAAAGGTTCTTTAAAAATTAGAATGGAGCAGATGGAAGCTAATGACTTTATGAGAAGCCAAGAAATTATAAAACAAAACCAAAAGAATGAAAAAATAGAAAATAATATGAAATATCTCATTGAGAAATAAATTCAGGACAGACAATTTAAAATTTATGGGACTACCTGAATGCCATGATGAAAAAAAAGAGCCTAGACATCATCTTTCATGAAATTATCAAGGAAAACAGCCCTAATATTATAGAACCAGAGGGCAAAATAAATATTGAAAGAATCCACCAATCATTTCCTGAATAAAATCCAAGAAGACAAACTCCTAAGATGATTGTAGCCAAATTCCAGAGTTCCCAGGTTAATGAGAAAATATTGCAAGCAACCGGAAAGAAACAATTCAAGTATTGTGGAAATACAATCAGAATAACACAGGATCTGTCAGCTTCTACATTAAGTGATCAAAGGACTTGGAATATGATATTCCAGAAGTCGGAGGAACTAGGATTAAAACCAAGAATCACCTACCCAGCAAAACTGAGTATAATAATTCAGGGAAAAAATGGTCATTCAATGAAATAGATGATTTTCAAGCATTCTTGATGAAAAGTCCAGAATAGAAAATTTGAATAGAAATATTGAATAGAAAATTTGACTTTCAAACACAAGAATCAAGAGAAGCATGAAAAAGTAAACAGGAAAGAGAAATCATAAAGGACTTTCTAAAGTTGAACTGTTTGTATTCCTACATGGAGAGAAAATATTTGTAAATATTGAAACAGTATTTTGGTAGTTGGAGAGATTACACACACATACACACACACACACATACGTGAACACACAGACAGAGAGCACAGGGTGAGTTGAATAAGAAGGAATGATACCTAAAAAAATTAAAATTAAATGTGAGAGAGGAATATATTGGGAGGAGAAAGGAGAAATGAAATGGGGCATATTATCTCTCATAAAAGTACCAAGAAAAAAATTTTTTTTCAGTGAGTTGAGAGAGAAAAGTGAAGCTTGCTCTCTTCACATTTGGGTTAAGAAGGGAATGACATGCACACTCAATTTGGTGTAAAAATCTATCTTATACTGCAGGAAAGTAGGGGAGAAAGGGATAAGTGGGGTGAGGGGCATGATAGAAGGGAGGGCAAATGAGAGAAGAGAGTAATTAGTGGTATACACTATTGGGGAGGAACAAGGTCAAAAGAGAGAATAGAATAAATGGCAGACAGGACAGGATGGAGGGAAATAGTTATTCTTATACAATTTGACTTTTATGGAAGTCTTTTGCAGAACTACACATATACAGTCTATGTTGAATTGCTTGTCTTCTCAGCGGGGATGGGTGGGGAGGGAGGAATGGAGAGAAGTTGGAATTCTAAGTAGTAGGAATGAATGTTGAGAACTGTTTCTGCATACAACTGGGAAATAAGAAATACACATAATGGGGTATAGAAATCTATCTTGTCCTAAAACCAAAGAGAGAAGATGGGGACAAGAGAAGGGAAGGGTGCGACAGAGGGGAGGGCATATTGAGGGAAGGAGTGATCAGAATGCAAGGAGTTATGGGTAGCAGGAGGGGAGAAATGGGGAGAAAATTTGGAACTCAAAATTTTGTGGAAATGAATGTTGAAAGCCAAAAATAAATAAGTAAACATTAAAAAAGGAATAAAAGCCAATTCTATTTCTACTTGACCTCTCTGTGTTCTTTGACACTATTGATCATTCACTACTCCTTGATATTCTCATCTTCCTAGGTGTTTGGGATAGCATTCTTTCCTTCCTTCACACCTATCTGAGCTCCTTCTCTGAGTGCACTACTGACTCCTTCTCCAAGGTCTTTCTTTCTAACCCTATAGGTCTTCCATCATTTTGTTGTGGGACCTCTTCTCTTCTTTTTCTATCCCTTGGTGACCTTATCAGCTCCCTTTGATTTAATTACCATCTTTATGCTGATGATTCTCAAATATCGCTTTCCATCCCCAATGTCTCTGCTAAATTCAATCACACATTTCCAACTGCCTATCAAATATTTTGAATTGGACATCCAATGGAAATATCAAAAAACAATATTTTCAAACTGGAACTCATTATCTTCCCCCTAACCCCTCCTACCCTACCTTCCTTTGTACTTTAGAGAGCACTGTTAATTTTCTCAGTCCTTCAGCCATGTAACTTAAGAGTCATCCTGGATTATTCGCTATTTCTCACCTCACATATCAAAGCTGTTGTAAAATCATGTCAATTTTATTTTTACATCTCCTTTTTTATTTTTATATTTTTTAAAAAAGTTTTTGCGTTTCTTGAATATGCCCCCTTCTCTGACGTTGCCACTATTTTAGAGCAGACCATCATCACCTTACATCTTTTTTTTTGTAATTTATTTATTTAACTTTTAACATTCATTTTCACAAAATTTTGGATTCCAAATTTTGTCCCCACCCCAAAACACCAAGCATTCTAATTGCCCCTACCACCAATCTGCCCTCTCTTCTATCATCCCTGCCTTCCCTTGTCCCTATCTTCTCTTTTGTCCTGTAGGGCCAGATAATTTGCTATACCCCATTACCTGTATTTCTTATTTCCTAGTAACAAGAACAGTACTCGACAGTTGTTCCTAAAACATTGAGTTCCAACTTGTCTTCATCCCTCCCTCCCCACCCATTCCCTTTGGAAGGGAAGCAATTCAATATAGGCCATATCTGTGTAGTTTTGCAAATGACTTCTGTAATAGTCATGTTGTATAAGACTAACTATATTTCCCTCCATCCTATCCTGCCCCCCATTGCTTCTATTCTCTCTTTTGATCCTGTCCTTCCCCAAGAGTGTTGACTTCAAATTGCTCCCTCCTCCCATCGCCCTCCCTTCCATCATCCCCCACACCCTGCTTATCCCCTTGTCCCCCCATTTCCTATATTGTAACATAGATTTTCATACCAAAATAAGTGTGCATTTTATTCCTTCCTTTAGTGGAATGTGATGAGAGCAAACTTCATGTTTTTCTCTCACCTCCCTTCTTTTTCCCTGCACTAAAATGTCTTTTGATTACCTCTTCTACGAGAGATAATTTGCCCCATTCCACTTCTCCCTTTCTCCTCCCAATAGATTTCTCTCTCACCACTTAATTTCATTCTTTAAGGTATGATCCCATTCTATTGAATTCACACTGTGCTCTCTGTCTGTGTGTGTGTGTGTGTGTGTGCATGTGTGTATATGTGTGTGTGTGTAATCCCACCCACTACCCAGATACTGAAAAGTTTCAAGAGTTACAAATATTGTCTTTCCATGTAGGAATGTAAACAGTTCAACTTTAGTAAGTCTCTTATGACTACTCTTTGCTGTTTACCTTTTCATGCTTCTCTTCATTCTTATCTTTGAAAGTCAAATTTTCTTTTCAGCTCTGGTCTTTTCATCAAGAATGCTTGAAAGTCCTTGATTTCATTGAAAGACCAATTTTTTCCCCTGAAGTATTATACTCAGTTTTTCTGGGTAGGTGATTCTTGGTTTTAGTCCTAGCTCCTTTCACTTCTGGAATATGATATTCCACGCCCTTTGATCCCTTAATGTAGAAGCTGCTAGATTTTGTGTTATCCTGATTGTATTTCCACAATACTTGAATTGTTTCTTTCTAGCTGCTTGCAATATTTTCTCCTTGACCAGGGAACTCTGGAATTTGGCCACAATGTTCCTAGGAGTTTCTCTTTTTGAATCTCATTCAGGTGGTGATCGGTGGATTCCTTGAATACTTATTTTGCCCTCTGGTTCTAGAATATCAGGGCAGTTTTCCTTGATAATTTCATGAATAATGATGTCTAGGCTTTTTTTTTGATTATGGCTTTCCGGTAGTCCCATAATTTTTACATTATCTCTCTTAGATCAATTTTCCAGGTCAGTTGTTTTTCCAGTGAGATATTTCACATTCTCTTCCATTTTTTCATTCTTTTGGTTTTGTTTTGTGATCTCTTGGTTTCTCATAAAGTCATTAGCCTCCATCTGTTCTATTCTAATTTTGAAAGAACTATTTTCTTCAGTGAGCTTTTGAAGCTCCTTTTCCATTTGGCTAATTCTGCTTTTTAAGGCATTCTTCTCCTCATTGGCTTTTTGAACCTCTTTTGCCAGTTGAGTTAGCTTATTTTTCAAGGTGTTATTTTCTTTAGCATGTTTTTGGGTCTCTTTTTGCAAGGTGTTGACCCGCTTTTCATGATTTTCTTTCATCTCTCTCATTTATCTTCCCAGCTTTTCCTCCACCTTTCTAACTTGATTTTCAAAATCCTTTTTGAACTCTTCCATGGCCTCAGCCTACTGAATATTTATTTTAGATGTTTGGGATACAGAAGCCTTGACTTCTATGTCTTTCCCTGATGGTAAGCATTGTTCTTCCTCATCTGAAAGGATGGGAGGAGATATCTGTTCACCAAGAAAGTAACTTTCTATGGTTTTATTTTTTTCCCCCTTTTCTGGGCATTTTCCCAGCCAGTTACTTGTCTTCTAAGTGTCCTCTCCACACCCACCTTGCTCCAGATCCGTCCAGCCAGAGCTTGGGGTCTGAGATTCAAATGCTGCTTCCCAGCTTTAGGGCTTCAGCAGGGTGGGGCTGCTATTCAGCGTGAGATTAAGGTCAGGTGCTCAGTGGGGCCAGGGCCACCACATGGGGCTCATTTCCTTCAGGGGGTTTATGAGGAGACCTTCAGCAATGGATCCGAACTCCTACCTGCTTTGGGAGCCCTGATCTGCTGGTGCCTCCGCTACTGCCTCCCAAGGGTACCTGAGTTATGGGGACACCCCACTCCCCTCTCATTGAGCAGAAAAGATCCTGTCAGTGACCTGTGGCACCTGCGGGTGGAGGGACCTGTGCTGCTGGTGGAGATTCTGTCCCTGAAGACTGCTTGGATCTGCTCCCCTGAGTTCTGGGCAGCCAAGGCTGGGCTGGGCTCTGCTCTGGGCCTGGTGCATGATGGACCTTTCATGTCAGTTTTTCTGGTCTCTCTGGAACAGAAATCTCCTCCACTCTAGTGTTCTGTGGCTTCTGCTTCTCCAGAATTTGTTTGGAGTTCTTCTTTACAGGTATTTTATGGGCTGTGTGTTAGGAGCTAGCATATGTGTATCTTTCTACTCCACCATCTTGGCTCCTCTCCACATCTTGGCTCCTCCCCCACCTTACATCTTTATTACTGAAATAACATTCTGGTGGGTTTGCCTGCTTCATGTATCCTCACTCCAATCCAATTCTCCATACAACCCCTTAAATTTATTTTCCTAAAATGCAAGTTCAATCATATCAATAAGCTCCAGTGGCTTCCTAATGCCTCCAGGAAAAATTGTAAAATGTCCTGTTTGGCATTCAAAGCCTTTCTAATCCAGCCCCCTTCTAACTTTCTAGTATTATTATATCTTCCTCCTTAATTTATCCTCTTCAATTCAATGACACTGGCATTTTGGCTATTCCAAAAACAAGACCTATATCTCAGCTCTGGGAATTTTTGCTGGTTGTCTTTTGTGCTTAAAATGCTTTCCCACTTCCTCTCCAAATACTGTCCTTCTTTGCTTCCTGTAAGTCCCAATTAAATCTCTTTTAATTCTAGTGCCTTTTCTCTTATTATTTTGTATTTGTTTTGTATGCAGGTTGATTTTGCCCGTAAGTGCTTTTATGTTGTTTCCCCCATTAGACTGAGAGCTTCTTGAGGGTAGGTACTGTCTTTGTTTTTTGTTTTTTTTTTATCCCCCACACTTAGCAGAGTGCCTGACACCTAGTAGCACTTGATAAATGTTACTTGATTGATTGCCTAAGGTCACATAGTGAATTTATGGAAAAATCTAGAATTTAAATTCGGTTAAAGAAAAGTTCTACCTTAAATGTTTATGGAAGGAAGAGATCTATATATAGAAACACAAATGGACTCAGAAACTCCTAGAGCAGATTGTGAACAGATATGACTGAATAGAATGACAAAGAATCTCTACATTGGTACCTCAGTGGTCTTCTGGTCTGACATCTAATTTACTTTAAGAATTATTTCTATGATATATCTGATACGTGGTCATTCACATGATGTTTGGCATGTATATTTGTTGATTGATTGTTTCAGCCTCAGTTTTGAACACTCAAGGCAGCCCTTTGCATTACTGAGTAGTTCTGAATAATGGAAATTTCTTACTTTATATTAAGTGGAAGAACACTTTCCCTCCTTTGGAATTCTTTCACATAACCTGGCCTCTTGGGTCAAGCAGAACAAGTTCAGTCTGTCTGCTCAACCTCTTTTCTCAGATGTTGTCCCAAGATGATGTTTTCCATTTTCATAGGCAGCTACTGTCATACCTGGGGCATTCTCTTATTGACGGCCACTCATTTACACTGTAGTCATCTTTTTCCACAATAGACTCATTGGTCTTGAATGCTTTTCATAACTTATAGCCCAATACATTCCCAAACACATCCCCAGGAATGTTATATGAGGATGGAATGAATTATCACACTCTTAAGCTACCATTAAAGCAACCACTTTTAATTTATGCTAACCTTTTATTCCTTGCATAATTTTGATTTTAATGTTCCATCTCTATAGCATCAATATCCTTTTGCTAGTAGCAATTGAAAATATAATAAATATTTTCCATCCTATGATGGCCAGCTTAAAAGGATCCACAGTTTGAGTGAAGGGAAAGAGAGTCTATAGTTAACACATCTCCAGATATAGATTCACTAATGCTCATAGCCTCTACAGGAAAATGAAAACAAAACAAACAAAAATAATACATAGTACTAAATATTTTTGGCCACTTTGAAAAGAACAAGGAGGAGAAGATAAAAGGTTCATCTACATGGCATTCATGAAAACAGGTGAACATAATGGAAAGAACACTGTATATAGGCTCTAGAGCTCAAAGGAACATCAGAAATCATTTCATCCAATTCCTTCATTTTTGCAAATGGAGAAGAAGAGTGTCACTGGGGTTCAGTGATTTCCTTCAAGTTATAGAGATAATATGTATCATGGGATGAACTTGAACTTATATCTGCTGACTAAAGAGACAATGTTTATTCCATTGTATCACACTGCCTCCAAATGCTAGTCCTGCCACTTACTAGCTACAGAATATTGGTCAAGCCATTTTACTTCTTTGATCCTCAGTTATAAAACATTTATTGTACTGCCTACTTTACTGTGTTGTGGTGGGGAAAAAAAAAACAACTCTTTCAAAGGATTGAGTTTTATGTAAATGTGAGTTATCATTATGCATACAAATTGAAACTTTTTTTCTTTCCCTGCCAATGTGATTTGGCACAAGGAATCAATTTTCCGGAGATGAGAATAATACTTAATCATACAAAGCAACATTTAAAAATTTATAAAATAGTTATTTATATAGCAATACTCTAGGCAACTCTCTAAAAAAAGACTTTAAATTGCAGAGACCTGCATTCGTAGATTTGTCCTCAACCAAGTCTTCCTTATACTAATGAAATCACAAGCCCAGTTCATTTGAAATTGTATGTGTGTGAGAAAGAGAGAGAGAGAGAGAGAGAGAGAGAGAGAGAGAGAGAGAGAGAGAGAGAGAGAGAGAGAGAGAGAGAGAGAGAGAAGAGAAAAGAAGAGAGAACGGGCCGGGTGGGGGGGTTGATAGTAAATGCAAAACTAAACCATAGAGCCATTAATGAGGGAACGGAAGGTTAGGGATAGGAGGAGGTAGCATTTTCCATCTCTCAGAGCCTCAGGGAGCCATGATCAACCCACAAACTGAAATCAATTAGGATCTGCCTGTGGCTGCTGAGCCACAAACAAAAAAATGGGTGGTGTTGGAGGGGTAGAGATGGGGGCCCAGAGAAGGTAGTAGCTAAAAGGAATTCTGGTGCCATCTAGTGGTAAAGGGGATGCCAGTCTGGCCCAACATAGTCCAGCACAATCAGACCTGTAGTAACTGGACTCAGCTCACAGAAAAGTCCTTAATATTTTTAAATTCATATTCCCCTGTAAATGATACCCAATATATCTTCTTATTTACACTCTCACAGTCTTTCTTTTCCAAGAAGGAGGTTAAAAAGAAACAGTGTGGTATTGTAGAATGGACAAGAGACCTAAAGCTACATGTATTTAATCTCTGTCTCTGCTACTTGCTACTGTGGCATCTTTAATCAAGTCACTTCCACTCTATGCCTTGGTTACCTCATTGATAATAGGAAGTTATGTTCCCAGGTTGCTCTCTCTGACTGTTTCCCTTTAATGATCTTATAAATGATTTTTCCCTTAGTCCCATTTCCCAGACCAGAGCAAGTTTCCTGGGTCCAGATTTAGGTCCTAGCCCCATGACTTTTCCAGGACACTTATGATCATCCTCCAAACCAGAGTCTCA
The DNA here is from genome assembly GCF_028372415.1 of Notamacropus eugenii. NCBI lineage: Eukaryota > Metazoa > Chordata > Mammalia > Diprotodontia > Macropodidae > Notamacropus > Notamacropus eugenii. The sequence continues at coordinate 438,254,816 of NC_092872.1, read as the reverse complement.
GCTGACCCACCTCATACTGCTACTTCCTACTTTGTTACTGGCTTTTCTTGGGATATACCTCTGCTTCTTCTTTGCTGAGAAACAATCCTCCCAGTGATTCATAATCCCCAGTGAATCATAATTCATAAACATCAATAGGAGGTTAAGAGAAGACCCTGAATTATCTACCTCCTTTCCCTATTCTTTTTCTTGCTACCAGTTCTCTGTTTGAATTCATTCTATAATAGTGGACATATTTGTGTCCTTTCATGTTTCTCATCCCATTGGTTCTGAATTCCTGATTACCTGTATATTGCCTCCATTACTTATTCCTAGATTCTATGCTACCACCATGTTCAACCCTATGCTACTAATTGTTCCAATGTAAATCTGCCCACCTCTTTCATTGTGGAAACTCCTATTCCAGAATTACCAAATTTATTTTTCCACTGTATCCTGCTTCATTCAAGGCCTCAATTAATATGTGACATTTTCTTTACCAAAGAAGGAGTTCTTCTATGTGATATAGATTGTTCCTAACATAGTTCTCTCTTGGTTCTCCTCCCTACCTGCCTAACTTCTCTTCTAAGTCCCCTTTTCTGTGTCTTTATCCAAGTCATACCTGATAATCATGTAGATCCTCCAAGAATTTGTGTTGGACATCTTCTATGATTCTTCAATATTTTATCTCTCCTTAAGATCTTAAGATGACTTCTATATTTATATATCTAGCTGTAGCCTCTCTTCTAAGCTCCCAATCCCATATCACCCACTGCTATCTGGTCATTTTGAACTGAGTGTTCCATAGGCATGTCAAACACTATGCCCAAAAAAGAACTCATATGTCCCTACAACTCTTTCTTTTTAAAAAAATTTCTCTATCACAATTAAGGGAACTACTCTTCTGCCATTCACTATACACTCTTGTTGTTATCCTTGAATTCTCACTCTCATTCTGAATTCTCAATCCATTGCCAAACCTTGTCATTTCTATTTCTCTTACAAATCTCTTTCTCTCTGCTTTCACATCCACAGTTCCTATTCATATCCTAATCACCTCTCACCTAAACTATTGGAATAGTGTTTTTCCTGCCTCAAGGTTCATATTCTCACCTATCCTGCACTTAGCTGCCTAAATGATTATCTTAAAATGTAGGTCCAACCATATCACCTACTCAGTAGCATCCATCGGTCTCTAGCTTCTTCAGGATCAAATATAAATTCCTCTTTTTGACATTTAAAATGTTTTGCAAAATGACTCTTTCCTAATTTTTCACTCTTCTTGTACTTTACTCCCCTCCGTGCACTCTGTGACTCAACTATACTGGTGTACTTGCAGATATTTCCATTTGATATTTTATCTGTTATCTTCATGCCCTTTAAATGGCTGTCCTTCGTATCCAGAATGCTGTTCTCCCTCATCTTTGCCTCTTAACTTCTCTGGCTTTCTCTGAGACTCAGTTCAATCCTACCTTCTTAGGAGGTCTCTCTCTTTTCTGTCTCTGTCTCTTTCTTTCTGTCTCTTTTTCTGGGTACCTATCTTTCTTAGATTGCTTTCAGACTATACTATAAATATATTAAATGTATATAGTAATTCACATCTTCTCTACCCTGGGCGTCTTCCCCTCCCAGTTTGATTTTTTTTCTTGGACTAGGTTAATGAGAATATTCTTTGCCTCATGTATTTTTTAGATCTAGCTTTAATATCACTGAATAAATGTTGCCTCTGTCAAACTGAGACCTGCTAAAAAATACTAGATTTAAAAGGCTGCAGTCTTCTATTGCATCTGGGGCCATCTCCGGTTGTCCTGATGTGTATCTGACCACTAAACTCAGATGACTACAGAGGAGAAAAAGAAGCTGGTGACTTTGCATAGCCCTCCCTCACTTAAATCCAATTCACTGAAATGCCACTGTCCTCTTTGAGAACAAAGGACAAATAAGAACAGTCGTCTTTTCTTTCCTATCAAAATGTAAGTTCTTAAAGGTTGGGACATTTTTTGTTCATTTGTTTTCAATACTTCTTTGTATCTCCAGGGTTTATCCCATTACTGAGCACAGAGAAAGTGCTTCATAAATGTTTGTTGACTTGCCTTATAATAGCTATCAGTTTTAGAGTGATTGAAGATTTATAAAGAATTGTCATCAGAACAACTCTGTACTTGTTATTCTATTCAAGTCAATTAAACAAGCATTTATTAAGTGTCCATTATTTAGCAAACACTATGCTAGACATTAGGGATATAAGGGGAAAAAGTTTACATCAGCTCCCTTTCTCTTCTGTCATTATTGTTTCTGTTTTATAGATCTTGAAACTGATGCTCTGAGAATTTCCATTATTTCTCCAAGGCTGCACAACTAGTAATGGGGGAAGATTAAATTTAAACTCAGTTATATGACTCCTTGACCAGTAATCTTTTCTTTATTTAAGTTCCTCTCTCTCCCCTTGCTTCCTCTTCTCCCCCCAACCCACTTCACCCTAGGAAGATGACTAATATCCCAGCAGAGAAAGAAAAGGGAAGAAACATTTATATAGCACCTGCTATATGCTAGACACCATGTGTAGCATTTTATCTTATCTAATCTTCAAAACCCTATTAGGTAGATGCTGTTATTATGTCCATTTCAGAGTTGAGTAAACTGAGGCAAACAAAGGTTAAATGACTTGCCCAGGGTCACACAGCTAGTAAGTATCTGAGGCCAGACTTGAATTTAGGCCTTTCTGCCTCCAAGTTCAGTGCTCTATGCATTGCACCACCAGCTGCCTGCTAGCTTGTGTCCCAGTAAAAATATGAACAGGTTCCTTGTTCAAAGTTGTCTTGTTTGTCCTTCTCCAATACATTGTCTACTTTTATTCTTTAGGCTATGACATTCATTTGCATATATCCTGTGCACCCATGCTCCAGGAAAGACAAATGAATAATCTCCATTAAATATCTACCATGTTCTAGTTTCTATGGTATGGCCCAAGAGGAGGACTAAAGTGATTTCTAAGACGTGCTCCTGCTCTATAGGGAGCTCAGAGTCTCATAAAAAGAACTAAGGTCGATACAATAACCCCAGATAAAACCCAAGAAGGGTATATTTCTGGTGCTAGAGAATTATATTTTGATTGGAAAAGAAAAACAACTTCAGTCTGTAAAGCTGATATGTATGTGCAGCATTCCTTTACTGTAACTGAAAGAAGGGACAGGGAAAGCATATAAATGGAAGACTTTCCTTAAATGTGGCCTTAGATGGACCTGACAGAGAATTCACTAACAACCAAGTGAATGCAGCTTGTTTAGACAGGCACTATAGATCAATTAGATGTCAAAAACATTTTAAGTTTTTGGAGGTGAATAGTTTGTATGTGGGATTTAAATGGGATTTAAAGGTTGTAGGGGAGTCTAAAATATATATACTCACATGTATATGTACATATATATTTATATTTACCCATACACGTATGTATATATATACATGTACAGTGATACTAGAACATTATGTGCTCATGTAAACATACATGTATACATACATGTACATATAACACATGTGTGCATAAATGTGTGTAGCTAAAGATATACCTATGCCTATATCTATCTGTCTATCTAGATAGACAGACAGATAGATAGATAGATAGATAGATAGATAGATAGATAGATAGAATGATTGATAAATATAGATATACAGTGTGATACTTACAGTTTTCTCTCTCTTTTTATGTACCATGGTACCTAAAAAAATCACCTTAAGTGACATAGCTTTGAGTTAAGCCTGGTGAACATCACACTTGCCTTATGGTCCTTCTTAAAAATGAAGCTGCCATTCTTTGTTGAAGTGAGGACCTACAGGTATGCAACGTTTTATGTATTGTCAGATTTCTTGGTTGATGTACTGGTTAGTTTTGTTGAATTGCTTTTCCCCTTCTTTCTTTTCCTTTCTTTGTTACAAAGAACAGATTTATGGACTGGGAGGGGAGAGGAATATATTGGAAATGAAAGTGATGAAATAGCAAAAGACATCAATATTTTTTTCAAAGGCAAAAAATTGCAACAAGGTGGCTTTTTGTAGGGCTCAAAGATAACTAGACTAGAGAGTTAAAAAACATTGGTTTGAAGTCTTAGCCACATTCTAGCTATGTGATCTTCAACAGTTTAGATCTATGAGTCTCAGTTTTCTCATTTGTAGAATGTGAAAGACAGCACTTGGACTATTATGTCATATAAGAAGTTATGGCACTGGAAGTTCCATGAGGGTAGGACTATATTGCAATTAAAATATGCATTTCCTAGCAAGTAGCACATTGTTCTGTACACATTAATTTATTAATAACTGTTTGTTTGATGGAGTTGTATTAAAAATTATGCACATAAAATTCTTTGTAACAATAAAGTCATAAGTAAGTTGATGTTTTTATTTGGATTATAATACTCAGCCATTGAGTCCTTAATACTTCCTTATTAATAAGATGGGGGTAGAGCACAAGGATGCCCCTGAGTGATAAGAAAAAATGCAAGATAAGGGCAGAGAGGGATGATAGAAGAGAGAGCAGATTGGTCACAGGGGCAATTAGAATGCTTGGTGTTTGGAGGGGGAGGGGATAAAAGGGGAGAAAATTTGTAACCCAAAATTTTGTGAAAATGAATGTTAAAAGTTAAATAAATAAATTTAATTATTAAAAAAAAAAAGAAAAAATGCAAGATAAAAACCAAATTAAGGCCATCAATTTCATGAAAATATAGCCCATCTAGAGTTAGGGTTCTGCTGTTCTCTCATTATTATTGTATTATGGAACTGAATTATTCAGCAAATGAACTCAAACTTCCACCCTCCTTGACCTATGTAGAGTGATGACAAATCTTAGGGTCATGAGAGTCTGTCTTTGAGTTTGTCATTGAGCAGTCCTGCCTATCTCTTCCCTTCACATTCCAAAGGAATAACACAGAACGCTATAATGGGATGATTGTGTGAAGTCAAGGCTGTGTCCTCTGAGTTCACAGAATCCCGAAACAATAACCAGTAACTGAGGGAAAAAAAGCTAGTTCTCACAAGAAGGGGGATCTTTATAGAGTAACCTCGGAAGCACTGAAACCTCACATGGCTCACACCTCACTCTCAACCATTACAAACATGCAGAAATACCTCCCCTATCTACTTGCAACTATGTCTGAACAGCATATCGCTAAAGTTACTCATTTCATTCAAGTCATTGTAAAAAACAGCTAATATTTCATTTTAACTGGGCATGGAGGCTAGCGGGTTTTGGAGTGGGATGGACTGAGTGTACATTCCTACATGTTACAAGAATACTAAGAGAAAATTAGAAGACAAAAGATATAAAATCTAGTCCCAGCTCTGCCTAATTCACCTTAGGGGTAGTCACTTTTCCCCTCTAGGCCTCAATTGTTGTTGTTTTATTTCTATTTCTTTTTCAGTTAACAAACATTTATTTTCTCTCCCTTCTACCTCCTCTCATTAAATGAAGAAAAAGAAAACCCTTAAAACCAATATGTACAATCAAGCAAAGCAAATTCCTGTATTGTTCATTAAAAAAAAAAAATTCATATCGTATTGTGTATTTAGAACCCATTAGTTTTCTGTCAGGAAATGAACAGCATACTTTAGCACTCATTTTCTAGAATAATGGTTTGTCACCACATTGATCAGATATTTTATAATTTCATAAAAATTATAAGGTTTTCCTTCTTTCCCTCCTTTGTACCTTCCTTCTTTCCTTCCATCCACCTTTCCTTTCTTTCTCTTTCTTTTATCCTCTTTCTTTTTCTTTCTTTCTTTGCTTCTTTTTATCAGAGGCAATCAGGTTAAGTGAGTTCAGGTTCACACAGATAGTAAATTTTTGAGGTCGAATTTGAACCCATGTCCTCCTGACTCTAGGAACAGTGCTCTATTCACAGCACCACTTAGCTGCCACAATTGAAGTTTTTCAAAAATTTTGTCTTTATAATAACATTATAATTATATAAATTATCATTTGGGTTCTTACTTCAATGAAAAGATGCCTTTATTTGGTTTCACTTTATACAAGTCTTTCCAGATTTCTCTGTGACCATGCCTTTTATTCCAATTCTTATGGTACAAATTTAATCTATTATATCCATATATCATATTGTACAGTCTTTCCTCAATTAATACAAACCCTGTTAGTTTCCAATTCTTTGTATTATGGAAAGGGCTGTTGTAAATATTTTTATAGATAGGGGTCCTTTTCGCTGTTTCTTTGATTTTATTTTTTTTGTGTTTTTTTGAGGTATAGGTCTAGCATTGGTACATCTGGGACAAAAAACAATCTTTACTGAGTTTTTATGTATGATTCCAAATTGCTTTCCAAAATAATTATACCCATTCATAAGTTCACAAAGAGCACATTAATGTTAGGCCTCAGTTTATTCAACTGTAAAATGAAATTCTTGGACTAATTGCTTAGATTTCTTTCTAGTTTTAGCATTCTATATTTTATTTTCTAGCATTCCATACTGTTAAGATTTTCTTCCAACTTTATGTTCTAGCTTTCTATGTTATAAAGTTATCATATTCTGAACTCCTATGAAATTATACATGCCTTTTCAACTCTGTGATTCTATAATTCTGTATTCTCTAGTTCTATTAAGTCTCAGGGCCCATGAAAGAACAGTTTCAAACAAATAGCAAAACTAACACTGAGGGGCTGGTGTACAATAAAGGGAAAACCAAAAATGTAAAAATGCCATGTATCAGGGGAAGAAAGGAAGTGTAAAGCATCTACTTTTCGATGGCAAAGAGTTGCCAAAGTTATTAAGACATTGTTGGGGGGGTAAGGAAGATGGAATTTAGAGGTGGTTACGTTTGGTCTGTTACCCATAGAAGAAAGAGAAAAGAGTTAATTTTCTTAGAAATAGCGTGTTTGAGTAGACTATTTCACAGAGATGAACCTAATACCTTGCAAAAATGATAGAGCACCTTTTTTCTAGCCTGCCAGGGAGTCAAGATTGCTCCAAATGAGTCCATGAAGAATAAAGCTGACCCTGGTGACTCCTTATCACATTACCATGCACGTCAAGTATTGTGAAGAATTCCTGAAAAAGAAAGAGAGTTAAAAGTCTTAGCTTTGTGCATCATTGATGAACAAGAAGTTTGAAAAGAGAAACAGATCTTATTTTGCATAGAAAGATGATGGAGCAAGGAGACTCTTATCATACTACTCTCTGTGCCTCATAAAATATGAGGAAGCTGCAGTAGAAACTCTGCACAAGGGGAAAATATGCAAAACACATATAGAGTTGTGTGATTGCACAGGCACAGGGAGAGATATGATGAGTATAAAGTTGAGGATTCATTCACTGAAAACAGAAAGGCAAACAATTGGAAGAAAAAGGAAAGAAAAGTCTAATTGTCCAAGTTCTGGCAGTATTTGCTAACTGTATTACCTGCTCGCACCTTCTCTTTTCATGCTATCACATCTTAGTTCTGTGTCTTAAAAGTAAAGTGGTGAAATACCAGCTCCAGTAATTTGGAATTGATAATCATACATCAAATCACAAATTTTAAAGCTAGAAAGTGCCTTCAATCTAGTACTCACTTTCCATTTTACAGATGAGAAATTTGAGGCCAGTTATTTTCACCCCAAAAATAATACAAGTAGTATTTGGCAGCAGAGAATTTGAACCCACCTGTTGTCAACTCAGTCCATGACCCTTTACTTAATACCATGGAGACAGAGATGATGTTTCCTTTTGTTTAGGCAAATTCTTCCTTCATTGACTTAATCAAATAAGGAGTTTCAAACAAGGGAGAAATGTTGAATAGTTACCCTTCTAGAGTCAGTGTGAAATTCTCAAATACAAAAAAATAATTAAGAAACACAATTTCCACATCATTGGATTTATTCACGGAGACTGCACAAGGACTTATGAAGGATGCTGTTGAAGGCACTCCTTTTTAAAAATTTGTGAGGGTGGATCCAAGATGGCAGAGTAGAAAGACACACTTATGCAGGGTCCTCCCCACAGCCCATAAAATACTTGTAGAGAGGGACTCTCAATAAATTTTGGAGCAGCAGAAGTGGAGAACAACAGGGCAGAGGAGATTTCCATCCCACAGTGACCTGAAAGGCCCACAGAAACATTGGTTGCACCAGACATTGAGCCGAGGGCACAGCCCAGCCCAGCCTTGGCCATGGGGCACAGCGCGAGAGACCCTGGGAAGAGGACACCTCAGGGGCAGAATCTCCAGTCACAGTAGGGGGTCCTCAGATCCATTGGCCCACAGGCACCAAAAGTCAGTGACAGGGTTTTATCAGCTGGCCAGGAAGGGAGAATGGCCCCCATAGCTCTAGCAGCAGGCAGCAGCCACAGAGGGTGCACAGCAGCCCATACAGACAACTTGTTGTTGGAGCGTAAAAACCCTTGGGGGCATTGAAGAGCTGAGTCTTACCTCAGCCCTGGGTGGAGGCCCCGGCCTAGCTGGTCTTTCTCTCTAACTGAATGGTGGCCCTGCCCATTCAACTTATCTGAAAATCAGCCCGCAGTGCTGACTTTATCAGAACTGGAGGCCAAGTGGCTGTGGAGAGGTATCTGCTAAGATTCTGGGCACAAAAATCCCTCTCTCCATCCAGACCAGTACACGCTTGATTGTGCAATCTCGGAGGAACTGGGATGTCACAGATTCCCAGAGTATACCGTATTCTTGACAAAGTACCCAAAAGTTAAGTAACTGGTTGGGAAAATGCCCCAAAAGGGAAAAATAATTAGACCGTAGAAGGTTACTTTCTTGGTGAACAGATATCTTCTCCCATCTTTCAGATGAGGAAGAACAGCGCTTACCATCAGGGAAAGATATAGAAGTCAAGGCTTCTATATTCCCAACATCCAAAATAAATATTCAATGGACTCAGGACATGGAAAGGCTCAAAAAGGATTTTGAAAATCAAGTTAGAGAGGTGGAGGAAAAACTGGGAAGAGAAATGAGAGAGATGCAAGAAAAGCATGAAAAGCAGGTCAACACCTTGCTAAAGGAGACCCAAAAAAATGCTGAAGAAAATAACACCTTGATAAATAGGCTAACTCAACTGGCAAAAGAGGTTAAAAAAGCCAATGAGGAGAAGAATTCTTTCAAAAGCAGAATTAGCCAAATGGAAAAGGAGATTCAAAAGCTCACTGAAGAAAATAGTTCTTTCAAAATTAGAATGGAACAGATGGAGGCTAATGACTTTATGAGAAACCAAGGAATCACAAAACAAAACCAAAAGAATGAAAAAATGGAAGATAATGTGAAATATTTCATTGGAAAAAACAACTGACCTAGAAAATAGATCCAGGAGAGACAATTTAAAAATTATGGGACTACCTGAAAGCCATGATCAAAAAAAGAGCCTAGACATCATCTTTCATGAAATTATCAAGGAAAACTGCCCTGAGATTCTAGAACCAGAAGGCAAAATAAATATTGAAAGAATCCACTGACCCCCTCCTGAAAGAGATCCAAAAAGAGAAACTCCTAGGAACATTGTGGCCAAATTCCAGAGTTCCCTGGTCAAGGAGAAAATATTGCAAGCAGCTAGAAAGAAACAATTCAAGTATTATGGAAAACCAATCAGGATAACAGAAGATCTAGTAGCTTCTACATTAAGGGATCGAAGGGCGTGGAACAGGATATTCCAGAAGTCAAAGGAACTAGGACTAAAACCAAGAATCACCTACCCAGAACAACTGAGTATAATACTTCAGGGGAAAAAATGGTCTTTCAGTGAAATCAAGGACTTTCAAGCATTCTTGATGAAAAGACCAGAGCTGAAAAGAAAATTTGACTTTCAAACATAAGAATGAAGAGAAGTATGAAAAGGTAAACAGAAAAGAGAAGTCATAAGGGACTTACTAAAGTTGAACTGTTTACATTCCTACCTGGAAAGACAATATTTGTAACTCTTCAAGCTTTTCAGTATCTGGGTACTTTGTGGGATTACACACACACACACACATACACACACACACACACACACACACACACACAGCACAGCACAGAATGAATTGAATAGGATGAGCACATATCTCAAAAAAATGAAATTAAGTGGTGAGAGAGAAATATATTGGGAGGAGAAAGGGAGAAATGGAATGGGGCAAATTATCACTCATAAAAGAGTCAAGCAAAAGACATTTCAGTGGAGGGAAAAAGAGGGGAGGTGAGAGAAAAGCATGAAGCTTACTCTCATCACATTCAACTAAAGGAAGGAATAAAACGCACACTCATTTTGGTATGAAAACCTATCTTACAATACAGGAAAGTGGAGGAGAAGGGAATAAGCAGGGTCTGCGGGGGAGGATGGAAGGGAAGGTAGTGGGAGAAGGGAGCAATTTGAAGTCAACACTCTTGGGGAGTGACAGGATCAAAAGAGAGAACAGAAGCAATGGGGGGCAGGATAGGATGAAGGGAAATATAGTTAGTCTTACACAACATGACTATTATGGAAGTCATTTGCAAAACTACAGAGATGTGGTCTATATTGAATTGCTTGCTTCCCAAAGGGAATGGGTGGGGAGGGAGGGATGAAGAGAAGTTGGAACTCAAAGTTTAAGGAATAACTGTCGAGTATTTTTCTTACTACTAGGAAATAAGAAATACAGGTAATGGGGTATAGAAAGTTATCTGACCCTATAGGACAAAAGAGAAGATGGGGACAAGGGAAGGGAGGGATGTTAGAAGAGAGGGCAGATTGGTAAAAGGGGCAATTAGAATGCTTGGTGTTTTGGGGGGGAGGGGAGAAATGGGGAGAAAATTTCCCAAAATTTTGGGAAAATGAATGTTAAAAGTTAAATAAATAAATTTAAAAAACAAACAAAAAAAACATAAAAAATACATAAATAAAAATTTGTGAATCTAGATGTCATCTGAGATTCCCTCTGTCATGAGATTCTAAGATATAAAAGGATGAAGTAATGCATGACAAGTGTATAGTGGAAAGTTTATTGGACAGGGGTATGCGATCATGGCTCTTTGCCTACATGCTGGACCTGGAGTTAGAAAGACCTGCTTTCAAATAAAGCCTCAGACATTTACTAACTGTGTGACCCTGAGCAAGTCATTTAATTTTCCTTATCTATAAAATCAAGTTAAAATTAGCACCTACTTCTAAGCACCAACTTGTGAGGGTAAAATGAGAGATAGGTAGATGAATGGATGGATGGATGAATGGATGGATGGATGGATGGATGGATGGATGGATGGATGGATGGATGGATGAATGGATGGATACACAGCATGTTTTGGAAACCTAAAAGTGCTTTATAAAAGTTAGCTATTATGTTTTTTTTCTTTTTTTTAATAGAGTAGCTAGGTTGCTCAATGGATAGGGCAGTGAATTTGGAGTTAGGAACAGTTTAGTTCAAATCATGTCTCTGATAATTTTAGTTGTAAGATCAAGGCAAGTCACTTCACTTATAAGAAGTAAAAGTTACTTGCCTCAAATCATACATTGCGGTACTGGCAAAAAGTTCACTTCAGAGAAGTGAACTAATAATAGCACCTACCTTACAAGTTTAACGATAAAATCAGATAATATATGGAAAATACTTTTGAAAACTTAAAACATATGTAAAATTAGCTAATAATATTATTAGCTATAAAACATTTAGCAAATCACTTACCTATTTGTGCCTCAGTCTCTTTGAATATAATATGGGGTAAGTATTAATCATTATTAGACCACTGAGAGAAAGTACAGTTTAGTGGATAGAGAGATTCCCTAAAAGTCAAGAAATTCTAGGTTCAAGTCCTGCCTATGATACATACTGTCTGTGTGACCTTGGGCAAATCACTTAACTGCTCATTGATCTTGGCCTCACTAAGACCATACATTTTAGAAAATGTAGAAAATATTCAGTTTGCCATGCAAAAATTCCTCATAACCATGAAATCAAAGGTCAAGTGCCTGTCACTCTCCTATTCATGCTATTATAATAATGTGTGTGCTCTCTATGTCTCAGTTTGTTGTAGAAATCAAATAAGATATTTTGACTTAAGGCAAGTTACTTCAGTTTTCTTTTCTATGAAATCAAGGGTTTGGGATGGATGACTGATAAATTCACTTTCAACTCTTATAATCTATATTCCAATGAACTAAAGTTCTAAGGTTCCTGTGTTACATTTCTGTGCTCCATTAAGCTATGAATAATAACAGCAAATTTATGATTTAAGTGTGCTGAGTTCATTGGTAATCCCAGAAAATTAGAGCACAAAGAGACCTCTCAGGTTATCTAATCTACTCCCTGACACTTTCTATGGTGAAGAAACTGAGGCACAAGAAGTAAAAGTTACTTGCCTCAAATCATACAATGAGATACTGGCAAAAAATTGATTAGAACCCTGGTCTTCTGGCTCATAGTCCAGTCCTCTTGCTACTATATCATACTTACCACTCCCCTCTAAATTTAATGACTTAAGAGAAGAATAAAATACACAGAAATGAAGTCTATTCAAATATCATTCATTTATATGCATATAATATATGAACCTTTTCTATATTATGCTAGTGTTTTTTCATCTTCCCCTAATCCCCTCCCCCAAAGCTGTCCTATTTCCAAATAGCTGCTAAATAAGATAGTTTATTCCAGGTGATTGATTACAGGAGTTCTGCTCATACATCCAAAGCCTGGCATTTTAAATCACATCTTCTTGTCAATTGAAAGGAATGAAATGATTTTCATATCCTGACATGATTGATCATTTGGAAGTTGCAGCCAAAAATCTATATGAATTCAATCTATAGCTCCCACGAACTGATAGCACATTATCAAAGCTTATTAAAATCATGCATAGTCAACTTGCAGTCACAGCTCTATATTCAAAGCCTCTGAGTATAATGGGGTTTTGCCTTGCAATCACACTTTTGTATTAATGCACAGTTTGATATATCTATTATGGGAAGGATTATGGGTGATGTCAATTTTACTGCTATAGATAAAGGAAGACACCTTTGTGTTTCACTTCCCTAAGAAGATGTGAGAAATTTAAACTTGTACTCTGCCTGAATGTTTATTGGAGGCAGAACTGTGAAATGTCTTCAGTGCTGAATTGTCTGCCTCATTTGGATGCCTCATTTTCTCAAGAAGGGTGCCTTGATCACAGAAAATCTAGTTTCTCGTGAAAACTTCTCCTCTTAGTAGGTGTTTCAATGGGTAAATCTTGTTTAACACTTGATTTCCTCAACTATAAAATTATAATAATACTAGCATTAACAACCATAAAGGAGTACTGTGAGGGAAGAGCTTTGTAGAAGGTTAAACAGTCATTTAAACTCTCAGAGCCTTGCTTTCTTCATCTGTAAAATTGGAGGGTTCAATTAGATGATCTCTTCCATCACTTTCAGCATCAAAGCTTTATGATCATATATAAATGGAAGTTGTGATTTTCTTCTAATTCCAGCCCTTAGAGACATTTGAACTACAGGCATGAGTCATCTTCAGCATCCCAGCTTTAATTTTCAGACTCCAGAGCAAGCCAACTTATTGAAGTTGAAGCTTTCATTCATCTAAAGTTCCTTGGCAGGACAGGGAAGTTAGATACCAGCCACTGTTCTTTGAGGTTGGCACATTTATGGGAAAATCAATGCTTAAGTTATCATTTTCCTGGTTTTAATTATACTTCCAATTTTCTTTTGGGATGGTGTAGGTCAAATAAAAAGGGGCAGTGTCTCATCACGGTAAACATGGTGCTATAAATCTCAGGCCTGCCATTTGTTGGTCTCCACAGTACCAGATTAGCTGACCTCACTGAATTCTCCAGTAATACTGAATGTCCCTAGTATGAGATTTTACTGGCTTCTTTTGGCACATTGTACCCTGACTAGATATACACAAGATGCATATGCTACCCTGGCTAAACAGGGGAATTCTCAAATTTACATAGTGAGGGGATGTGCCCAGCCATCTGGGACTACAAAGGTAGCCCTGGATAATATAGGCTAGTCTCATTTTAAGTAGGGAAACTGAAGCCAAGAGAGACAAAATCCCATAATTTTCTTGCTCATAAATTTTAGGCAAAAGAAAATTTGAAAATCATTCATAGACTCATAAAGCATGAGGCCAAAGGAACTAAGAAATCACCTAGTCAAAATTCTATATTTTTCAGATGGAGAATTGAGGCCTAGAGAGGAGAAAGATCTTAGTCAAAGTCTCAATGTTGATTGGAGTCCTTATTCATTCATTGAACAAGTATTTGGTAGACACTGAGTTTTATTTCTCAAAGAAGTTTTTAATTCCAAACATCTTCACAATGTATCTACGAAATTGATGAGTTATTATTGTTCCATTCTGAAGATGAAGAAACCAAAGCCCCAGAAAGAATTGACTTGCCTAAGATACATAGTGAATGGCACCACTGACAGATGCTAGATTTGCCTCCTAGAAAAAAAAATTTCCCATCTACCTGCTTTTTTAACCTATTTTTTTTATTTTTCTAAGTTCTCTCTAAAGTTTAATCTTTTCTTCTCCTTATTGCTGTTCTAAGGTACCTTGCAACTTTATAATTCCATATTCTAAGATGCTATATTCTTTTATGGGCAGCATCTTATGTACCTTCTAAGTCTACTTTCTGTCTTCCTTTTTCTAAAAATCCATCTCACTCTGAAAGTTCGGAGTCCCTAATTAATGAATACATCTTTTCAGAGGAATTTTTAAAAAGAGGAATAAGATCTTTGACATAAATTAGTATTTCCCTTAAACTTAATGGCCAGTTTTGTCCCCTTCTCCTTACTTTTGACTTTTAATTCTGCTCTTCCTAATCTTCTTTTGACATAATGAATGAAATCAAAACATTCTTTTGCCATATTCCAAAAATTTTAAATTAAATGATGTTAATTGGGCAATATATTAGTTGACCTTCTGTTTTCTTTCCTTCCATTCACAAGTTACTAATCACTTCTTTAGTCCAACCCTTTGAAAATATTTGACAGCAACAAAAATTAGTCTCCAATCAATGAACTCAAGAAGGCATTAAAAAAATGAGAACTACATAATATGGGAAACTGAAGGTCATGTTGAGAATATAAGGTAGTGACATAATACCTTTAATCCCACCATAGAACATTCTTGTAAGGTGTAAAGTCACACACTATACTAAAGGTGAAAATATTGCCATTTTATTTAAAAAAGAGGCCACTGAATCTTTGGAGACAGGAGTAACTGGATCAAAGGACAAATATATGCATTACTAAAGTTTAGTACAGAAGATAGTGAGTATTAATAAGAACACTAGATTATTTGATTTAAAAGAGCTTTCAATTAGCCTGATTCTTTTTTTCTATTTGTATTATTTTTAGGACAATGAGGGAAATATTGCAAAATAATTTGAGATCAGGGATGTACTCACACACTTACATGCAGACCCTAGTTTCCAAAGCATGATGTGTGTATGTATGTGATGTGTGTGTATGTGTGTGTGAGACAGACAGAGAGAGACAGACAGATGGATAGACAGACAGTGAGAGAGAGAGAGAGAGACAGAGACAGAGGGAAGGAGGAAGAGAGAGAGAGAGAGAGAGAGAGAGAGAGAGAGAGAGAGAGAGAGAGAGAGAGAGAGAGAGAGAGAGAGAGAGAGAGAGAGAGAGAGAGAGAGAGAGAGAGAGAGAGAGAGAGAGAGAGAAACTTTGGAAAATGAACAGAAAAGCTGAGGCTAGCCAGAAACCTGAAATTTCTGAAACAGGACACTCAGACAAGCACATGAAACTCACCGTGTGCTTCTCATGTAAATCATCATTTTCTGCAAAACACAGAAAGAAGATGCTTTTGTTCAAACCTCATTTCCCACACCAGTATGGAAGTTTAAGGAAAATAAATCTTAGGAAAGTGCCACTAAGTCATTCCACAACTTGACCACAGAAAGAAATCTGGACCTCAGTAAGTCTCTCTCTAGAGGCAGTCCTCAGTTCCATACATGTTCTGAAGTACATGCATGCATCCCTGACTAATCACCCATACACTATGATTTCACAGAGTCAGCTAAAGATATATGAATATAGTCAATACTTCGGGTTCTCTTCTTGTGGTTACTCACCTCTAACATTCCTACATTTTATTTTGTTTTGTTCCCTGTATTCATGTTTATTTAATTTTAGAAATCAGCATGTGACCCCAAGAACTAGAGCAACTAAATAAACATTTTATTTAAGAACTACATGGGAATTAAAAGAGATCCAGAGATGAATTTGAAGTACACTTCTGACCAGAGAGCTTGATGACTCTGGTAATGAAAATATTCACACATGTATTTTCCAATGAACTTCTGAAAACTAAAATGACACAACAAGTTTCAGGTTTGTGGGTAAAGAACAAAATGAGTTAGTTGTCCTTTGTCTCAACATCTACCACTTACTGATGCATATTAGCATAATCCCTTTAGCTTTATGAATAAAAACAATTTAAGGTCCACCTACTGGGTTATTACATCCTAACATTGTGTGAACTGAGAAATCCTTGTGAGGTGGAAGGAATAAATAAATGAGGGCCAAATAGACATGATTTTATTAAGCAACCTAAAAATCTCTTGTTGACAAAAGACCTTGCCTCAAGTACTGGCTGGACCTTACTAGTTGAGTGGTCATGGACAAACCTCTTCATTTCTCTAAGTATCATCTTCTTTAACTCAAAGAATAGTGATAAAATTATCTGCCCCACCTTCCCTCACAGAAATGTTCTGAGGAAGCTGGAAAAAAAAAGATTTTCAGATTCTAAAGGGTTCTATGGAGTGCTGTAGTTGATCCCTTGTTGCAGACTTAGGGGAGGACAGGACAAGAGAAGCATAATTTAAGCAGGTCTGGATGCTTTCTTATTTGATTTAATGGAAGAAATATCCAGTAAAGGAGTTTAAAGATATGAGAATTTGAGCAAAGAGTTTTATCATTATTATTGTCAGCTTCATGCTTATCATCTTTATCATGATCTTCATTTTTTAATATGTAATTTATTTAGTTTTCACTTCTTAACATTCAATTACACAAGAATTTGAGTTCAAAATTTTCTCCCCATCTCTCCCTACCCCACTCTTACCCCAAGACAGCATGCATCACATCCACCCCTTCCTCCAGTCTATCCTCCCTTCTATTACTCACCCTTCTTGCATCCCCTTTCCGTCTAATTTCCTGTAGGGTAAAATAGATTTCTGTACTCCATTGTGTGCATAACTTCATTTCCAGTTGCATGCTAAAACAATTTTTAACATTTATTCTTATTCTCTTGAGTTCCATATTCTCTCCCTCCCTCCCCACTCACCCTCATTGAGAAAACAAACAATTCAATATAGGTCATACATGTGTAGCAATGCAAAGTACTTCCATAATAGTTATGTTGTAAAAGACTAACCACATTTCCCTCTGACCTATCCTACCCTTCATTTATTCCATTCTCTCCCTGGATCTGTCCTCCCACAATAGTGTTTGCTTCTGATTATCCCTTTCCTCAATTTGCTGCCCCTTCTATGATCTTCCCTCTTCTAGCCCCTTCCCCATTGACTTCCTGCAGGGTAAAATAGATTTCCATATCCAATTGAGTATGTATTATTCCCATCTTAAGCCAAATCCTATAAGAATAAGGCTTGATTATTTCCTTTCGTCTCTCCCCTTTTCCCCTCCATTGTAAAAGGTCTTTCTTCCCTCTTTTATGTGAGATAATGTGCTACATTCATTTCCCTTTTTCTTACTCCTAGTACATTACATTCAACAGTAAATTTTTTTTTTAGGTATTCTCCATTGATAATCAACTCAACCTGTTCTCTCTCTCTCTCTCTCTCTCTCTCTCTCTCTCTCTCTCTCTTTCTCTCTCTCTCTCTCTCTCTCTCTGTACACACACACACACACACACACACACACACTCACACACACATGCTACAAATGAGTTACAAATAATATCTTTCCATGTAGGAATGCAAACAGTTCAACTTTAATGAGTTCCTTAAGTCTTTTCTTTCCTGTTTACTTTTTCATGTTTCTCTTGATTCTTGTATTTGAAATTTTCTCTTCAGCTCTGGTCTTTTCAATAAGAATGCTTGGAAGTCCTCCATTTCACTGAAATTCCATTTACCCCCTGAAGTGTTATAATCAGTTTTGCTGGGTAGATGATTCTTGGTTGTAATCCTATCTCCTTTGACCTCTGGAAATATCGTATTCCAGTCCCTTGGATCCCTTAATGTAGAAGCTGCTAAATCCTGTATTATCCTGATTATATTTCCACAATACTTGAATTGTTTCTTTCTGGCTGCGTGTAATATTTTCTCCTTGATGTGGGAACTTTGGATTTTGGCTACAATATTCCTAGGAGTTTTCCTTTTGAGGTCTCTTTCAGGAGATAATAGGTGGATTCTTTCCATTTCCATCTTATCCTCTGGTTCTAGAATACGAGGGCAGTTTTCCTCGATAATTTCTTGAAAGATGAAATCTAGGCTCTTTTTTATCATGGTTTTCAGGTAGACTAATAATTTTTAAATTATCTCTCCTGGATCTATTTTCCAGGTCAGTTGTTTTTCCAATGAGATATTTCACATTGCCTTCTACTTTTTCACACTTTTGTGTTTGTTTTATAATTTATTCATTTCTCACAAAGTTATTAGATTCCATCTGCTCCATCCTAATTTTTAAAGAAATAGTTTCTTCAGTAAGCTTTTGAAATTCCTTTTCTATTTGGCCAGTTTTGCTTTTTAAAGCTTTGTTCTCCTCTTTGGCTTTTTGAACCTATTTTACCATTTGGGTTAACCTATTTTTAAAAGTGTTATTATCTTCAGCATTTTGGGGGTTTCCTTTAGCAATCTGTTTACCTGTTTTTCATGATTTTCTTGCATCATTCTCATATCACTTCCTAATTTTTCCTTCACCTCTCTTACTTGTTTTTCAAAATCCTTTTTGAAATCTTCCATGGCCTGAGACCATTACATATATTATTTGGAAGTTTTTCATGTAGAAGCCTTGACTTTGATGTCTTCCTCTGATGGTATGCTTTGTTCTTCCTCATCCAAAAGGATGGAAGAAAACATCTTTTCACCAAGAAAATAGTTAGTTTTATTTTTTCCCCTTTTTTGGGCATCTTCCCAGCCAATTACAAGATTTTTGAGTCTATTGTCAAGTGGAGGATATACTCTAGGGACCTGTAAGTTCTCAGTTCCTCCAAGGTGGCACAATCATGGCAGAGGAGTTTACTCCTCTCCTGGCCTGTGTTCTGGTCTGTGAGCAAACACAAGCCCTCCTTTCTGGCCAGGATCTGCAAAAAGAATTTCTTTTCTACAGGCACAACCAACTCCACCACTGTGTACAAAGTTCTCCTGGTTCTGCTCCTTTCACTCAACATCAGTTCATATAAGTCTTTCCAGCAAACATTATATGCAGTGAGGAGAAGCTAGATGCATTTCCAAAAGATCAGAGGTGAAACAGGGATGTCCATTATCACCACTATTATTCAATATGATATTAGAAATGCTAGCTGTAGCAATAAGAGAAGAAAAAGAAATTGAAGGAATCAGAATAGGCATAGAGTCATTTTTTACAGGTATTTTATGGACTATTGTGAGAGAGCTAAAGCAAGTCTGCCTTTCTACTTTGCCATCTTGACTTCACCTCCTACCAGGATCTTCTTAAACTGACTTCATATAAAATGTTCCTGCAATGAATTGCTGCTCAGCCATTATCCTTTTTATATTTAATATTCTTCTGAGTGTTACACAGGAATAAAATCACAACTTTTTATTACTGAACAAAAGCTTTGGAATAATAATAATAACAGCTAGAATATTTGCATGAAGTTATAAGGTTTGCAAAGTGATTTACAAATATTCACTTTTGTGAACACTTCAGAAACTGGGTGCCTTTGTTATCCCTATTTTAAAGATGAGAAAACTGAGGCAGAGAGAAGTTGAGTGACTTGCCTATGGTCACATAGGTAGTAAAGCTGTAAGGTTAGATTTGACCTCAGGTCTTTTTGACTCTAATCCCAGTGCAATATCCACTACATCACCTAGGATCCTCCAGAGCTCACCTTCTGTGTATTCACTAAAAGTGGATTTTGTGAACTCCAATAACAGACAAGACAATAGCCCTGATATGTATGTAAATCATTTCCCTTATGATTTTGATACCTTTGATTGGATTTCTTGTTTAAAAGCTTTCCATTTCACGGAACTTTAAGATTATGAGTATTTGGTATGGTAACATCTTTGTAAATGTGTTCTCCCAGAAACAGGTCTCCAGCATCTCCCATGTAGGTGAATTCATCTTAGGTAATCTGAGCATATGCCAAAGCCTGGCTTAATTTACTTTAAATGTGTGATTTCTATTAGACAATGATGCTCAATATATGATGTCCTTAACCTCTTTAACACTCACAGCCACAGAGTTTGCATTAATAACTCTATGTGTCTTGCCTAGAGGAAACCAAGGTGCTTGTGAGTTTTGCTTTTATCTGTTACTTCAACATGACTTCTAGATTCAAGCTCAAAATTTTCAGTCTCTGTTTTTCCTTGACATGCATTAAAAATTTTATGCTTATTGAATCTAAATGATATTTTGATATCATTAGAGGGAGAGTACAAAAGATAAAATGATGTTTAATGTCAGTGGAGCTATATCACTTCATGTCATCTGTTAACATCAAGCAATTATAAAGAGATTTGATAGAACTTACTCTTTAACTTTGTAGCTTAACTCAATTCTATTTAAAAACATTGACAACAGGTTTTAAACCAGGTAGGAGTGTCTCTCTAAATATGCATATTTTGCATTAATTGTTCATGACCTGATTGTTTTGGTTGAATGATTTAGAAACAAATTTCCATTTAGATATCAAATGTTCTAACACCCACACTGTCCTTGGGGCAAATTAATATAAAAAATAATATATAAGCAACTCATGAGTGTGAACTGAGTCATAGGCTCAGAAATAATCAATAAAGGACATGCAAATATTCCTGGTACATTTATGCAAAATGTTTAATAATTATAAAATTAAAGATTAGTAGCTCTTTATAGTCCTGTGATTTCTATATTTTTGGCACCTCAATTAATAAAGTGTTTTCTTGTGACAGTTTATAGATGTGTATGTGTGTCTGTGTGATATAAGGAATGTGTACTTTATATAGAGCATACAAATATATATTTAGAAGTCCACTATTCTTTTCTTCTATTAGTATATATGTCATACTTTTCATTAGGCAAGCGCAATCAAGATTATGTTTGAAAGAAAGTTACTGAAATGCCTTGCTAATGGTTCATGCTCTACTGTGATGCATTTGAGCCAATAATTGTGGTCTTATCTGTACTCACTACATTCTAGGTTCATAGGACATCCAGTTTCACTTGACTCACTTTACATAGATGTTGTGTTATTCATTATATTAATTATGTACTCAACTTCTATTTCATTTTTTATTCAACTTCATTTCCTTCATATTGGACATTTTATCACTGTATGAATAACCAGAAATTTTCAATATTATCTTCTTTGGAGGTTATTTCTCCTTTTTTATTTTTTTTGTTTCTTAAGATGTAGTAACATCTTTTATTGATTTTGAGTTGCTCATTCTATTCTTTCCACTTTAACACTTGGAATCATTTAAATCTTTTGATTTTTACTTTCAGTTGCTTATTAAGAGAATCTTGAATTTAAGACAAACTCATTTTCTGGATTCTATCCCATGCATCTTATTTTGTTCTCTTAATGGCATAAAATGCTATTCAAAATTTATTTTGTGTATACCTGTTGTATATTGATACAGTTTTCCGCTGTCTTTATGCAGGCGATCAAAAACAGTGCAAACTGTGCCTACCTTTGTATTGTTTTACACCAGACAGACTTTAAGATTATTCCAGGATAACCTCATTTTTCCTCTGATGGCTCTTACCATGGCAACTGTTATAGCATTTGGAGCACATCATCAAGTGATTTTTTTTACCATTTTGGTCACATGCCATAATAAAGTTATGTTCACTCATATTACTTACAATAGGTACAATTTCTCTCTCTCTCTCTCTCTCTCTCTCTCTCTCTCTCTCTCTCTCTCTCTCTCTCTCTCTCCTCTCTCTGTTAATATATTTCTGTTAGTATATTTGATCTGTCATATCTGTCATGTTATTTCTGTTAGTATATTTGGTCTGTCATATCTGCCATGCTATTTCATACTGTCCAAACTTAGAAATTTATTTAAATTCTATTCTAAGTATGCCCATCTCCTTCAAAAAATCATTAGGACTTGGTATTAGTCTTGGCATCTGTTTACCTAATAGTTAAAATTGCTAGAGTTGCATTCAAAATAAAGAATTTCAGTTGCTTTCATGTTCTTCAACTTTTCCCTCTTTAGATTAAAATTCACTTAACAGCCATTTAATATAATATGGATTTAGGAATGTAGGTGCTTTTATGATTGCCTGCATTGGTCTGAAGTCCATTGCCTATTTGTTCACTTCTTAGGAAAAATCACATTGTCCTGCCCAAGATACTAAGGCATATCACCAGAGGACAATTCATCAGTATTTCAGTGTTTTTTCCAGGCCTTGACAGATTTCACAGCAATCTCAGGATATTTAAAATCACTGCAATATATTACTCTAGTCGACATTCTGCTCCTTTCATACAGCATCTTCCTCTATCTGGTTCTCCTCTCCCCCCACATAATATTAGTACAAAAGGCTTTGAGAAATTTATTGTTATTAGTTTTGGAGAAGTGAAATGGATTTTTACTCAAATGAGAACTATTTCTGAATGATATTGCTCCTCTTTTGTCAGACTTCTATAATTACCTATTCTCAGTCTCATCTACTTTATTATCTACTCTATTATTTACCCACAGGGCACTCTGAGAATGGAGTATATTGTTTATGTTGAATCAGTCTTCTAATTCTTGAGGTTAGAGCATGTAACAAAAGTGAGATATAGCTTAGTAAAAGTTTAGATTTATTCAAGGTCTTCACATTTCAAACAAAAAAGTAAAAATCTAGAAGGAACATTAGATTTCAGAATGTCTTAACAAGGAATGTTAGAACAGGGAAGGACTTAGATAAGATTTATTGGAATATTCACATTTCTCCAATCACAGACATACAAAATTATCAAGACTGAAAATTGGAAGTGATTTCAAGAGCTATTCATTATAATATGTCAAACAAGTAGACACCCAGCTTTGGCATGAAGACCTTTAATTAGGTTGAGTTCATTACCTCTTGAAGCAACCTGTTAAACTTTTAACTAACTTTAGTTTTTTAGGGATATTTTTGCTGACATCAAATCCAAATTTTCCTCTTTATAATTTTAAACCAGTGGTCCTTCTTCTGCCATTTAGGTGAAAACAGGAATCAGCTTGAACATGATACTCTTTATAATACTTGAACATAGCTATCTTTCTTTTCCCCAAGCCCAACTACCCCACATCTTCTGTACTCAATGCTAAATATCCCCTTACATGACATAGACTCTAGACTCTTCACCATTTTGAATATAATATTTCATCTGTGGTCTGACTATAGTATGGTGAAAAGCAGTTATCACCAACTCATTCCTGTGTATTATCCCACTCTTCGAAGGAACAAAGGAAACATTAGCTTTTTTTTTTTTGTCTGCCACATCATAATACTAACGAAAATATTTTGAGGGAAAGGAGAGCAGGTGGCAAACAGTTTACATCCATGGTTTCACCAGGGAAAGAAGCTCCAATTAAACAGTTTCCTCAGCTAGTCCGGTTTACTGCTTTATCTATAATTTGTAACTTTAGAGTGTTGCCTAAGACACTAAGAAGTTAAATAACATACTCCAGGTCACACATCCACAGTATGGCAAAAACAGGACTTCAGCCAAGGATTTCCTAACTTCAGTCATTCTGTCATGTGACATATTTATCTCAAAGTTCCTCAGATCTTTCAGATATCCCCCCTTCCCAGAAATTCTGCAGTCTAATCTTATTCTCCTCATTCTGTACTTGGATATTTTTTCTCCCCAAGAGTTCAATTTTGAAATACAGTCAAGTGGTCTTAACTGTTACTATTTTTAAAATTTATCTTGTTTTAGGAAACAGATAAGGGGAAGAAGGCCCAGAGTTTGTAAGTATTTTGCCTGAAGCAGTCATGCATGGACCTTGACTTGAACCTAGTTCTCTAATTCTTGGCCCAATACTCTTTGAAAACCAGTAGTATGTGGTCTAAGCTTAAGGAATGACCCTTTGTCTTCCTGTCAGATGACTGGGAACCAAATAATGCCATCTGAATTTCTAGTAGTAAGAGCAAACTTTAGGAAAGTATCAATCTTAGAAATAATCAGTTTTATCTCCTAAAGAAATCCTGTCACTATAGTAACTTAGTGCTCATTTTATCTCATAAAGAGATATGTAGTACTACTCCTTGCCAGTAGACCCTGTTTAAGAGAAGATTGGCATGACTGTGAGTTCTACCCCCAACTCAGTCACTAAATGGCTATGTGAACTTTTTCAATTTCCTTAATTCTCCTGGAACTCGGCTTTCTTGTCTCAAGTGCAGACAATACATGTCCCACTCATATTACAGAGATCAGAGTTTGAATCAAGGATGCTGACCCCCTTCCAAAAAAAATAGAATCATAGAATATTCAGATTATTTTCTATATGATTCAACAATTTTATTTTGTACATAAAAATAGTGAGACCTAAGGGTGAGAGTAGATGTCTCATTCAAAGTCTTACAGTAATGAAAATTCTTTGACAAAAGTGTTACAATTGCTCTTTCATTGTGAACTATTATAAATGCTTCCTTCAATTCCTAATTCTAAATCCCTACAAGTTCAATTCAATTTACATGACAGAGAGGCAATATAAGTTATTGAAGACTATGATAACAGAACATGGGTTCTGTCAAGTACTAGAAAACTGGCTTGTCTTTGGGTACTCACTCGACAAAATAAGATGGCAACTCACAGTCAAATTCACTATCTCTTTGGATATGATATTGCCCTATGACCACCTTAGCTAAATGTTAAAAGTTTCATTATTAGCTATGTTCTTTTCTAGATATACTCATTGTTAGTGACATACAGAAAGGTTAGCTACAGAATGATGAAAATGGTAAAGTTTTGAGCACATTAAGTCACAAATGCAATTACTAAGATGTGAAACAAGAAGCATGTGTATCAGTGGCAGGGATATCCACAGGAGATGAAATCACATGTCTTTGGAAGTACTTTATTATTATTAATATGATGATTACTATTGCATGGGAGAGTAAAGGGAACTTTTACAACCTACATAGCAGAGCTAGTCTTCAGGCTTCAGAGATAAAAATGTAACAAGGTGTTTAAGCTTTAGGGTCACCAGCCCACTCCTTCAAACACTCTCCCTGTGTGTCTCCTGCAGGCCCTATTTAAGTTACCCAGCCTTTAAGTCCCACTCAGGGTTTGTAGGAACTGCAGGCCATAGGCAGGTAATTGACTTGTGCCAGTGTCCCTGTCTTTACACAATGGCTCTGGTGTATTTGTAATTGGTATGTCCAGCACTGAAAGAAATAAGAAGTGATGACATTCTGGGATTTAGCCAGATCAAGGAAAATACTCTAGTTGAATCCAAAATGAGAACTTTTGGAAAACAGATTCAGCCACTCTAGTGTTGACCTGGGGCCTATAGTTCAAGAAACATTCCTTCCTGATTTGACAATCAGGGAACATTTTCCATGGGGAAAAAAAAAAAAAAGCTTTCATATTTTAGTGAAACTAATTAGTGATTACGATATCTTTGGGCAGGTCTGGGAGCTTGAAAGAATAGGGGCAGACAGTTCTTTTGTGGGGAGAGAGACAGAAAGGATTAAGGATCACAACTCATTCTTCAAAAATGGCCCTAAGTGACCGTGAGAGATACTTGAAAAGAATTCAAAACTGGGAGTCAGGTTATTTGATTCAGAAGCAGCATACTGAAGATGGGAGTCCTGGATTTAGGGACCAGGAGTACAAAGTGCAAATCTGGTTCCCCGTACTTATCTTTATAATCTTACTCAAGCCCCTTTACCTCTTTTTTAGGAATTCTTCACGTGGGTTAAGCAAACTTTAAAAAAAGCAAAACTATTTACTTATTTGTTAGTTAAACTATTTTGATAAGTACATTTCAATATAATTAATTTTGTTTTGGTATCCAATGTATCTTATTTTATTCAAATTAAAACATTATTCTCAGAAAGTGTTCTTGAATCACACTGGCCTGCCAAAGGGGTCCAGAAGTCTCTCAAAATTCTCAAGGGTTCTGTAGACTTCAGCAGACTTCTAGAGAGATTCATTACTCAAAAAGTATTAAGAATCACTACATTGTAGAGCTCAGTTTGCTCATGTAAAAGGTAATAATAGAGTAATAGCTCATACTATTATTAATTAATTTACAAATATTTATTGTCATCTGTGTGTGCAGCATCACTGAGGGGGATGCAAGTTTTCCATAAAACAAAACTATTGCATTCATGAAACTTGCAATCTAGTGTTAGGTATCATGTATGTGGCAAATGTGACTATTCAAATACAGTCAAGGATTTGAAAGGATGCAATTAAACAAATTAACCAAATTATAAATGCCTATTATCAGCAATAGACTAGAATATATGCTAGTGCAAATGTAATACAAAAATAATAGTCTTCTGAGTTGTTAAAGTAGATTCATAAGTGAAAAAAATTAAATTCACACACTTAGAGGAAAATCTCTAAACCCTTCCCTCAGAAACAAGTCATTTTAATTTCATAGATACTTCTAAGAAAGTGAATTATTTGATTCCCTCTAGGCATACCATATTGATAGCAACAAACTGGAGACAGAACAGCTGCTAGGGATGGTATTGCTGAAAGTAGTGGTGGAATGGTAGTTTAAAAGGCACTAGATTTGGTGTTAAGGACATGAGTTCAAATTGCATTTTTCCTATTATGTGACTAATAAGACTTTGGAAATGTCAGTTTTCTCTGGGTCACTTTTTTTCACCTGTAGAATGAGGAGGTTGGGCCACATGACGTCTAAGGTCCTTGAAGTTCTGAATCATATCTTCTTTCTTTATGAAATAACAACTAAAAAGCAGGTGAAGCAGAACTAAAAGACAGAAGAGAAGGGAAAATCATAAAAAGTAGGCAATAAGAACTTAAAAACTTTAGCATGAGGACATTTACTTTAAGATCTAACATTTATGAAGCATTTTTCATCTTAAGTGCTTTAAAATTGTTTTGGATCATGATATTGCTGAGCACAACTAAGTAATATACAGCTTTTCATCACACAATATTGTTTTTGTGTACAATATTCTGCTGGTTCTGCTCAATTCAGTTTGCATCAGTTCATTCTTTCCAGGTCTTTCTGAGAGCATCCTGCTCATAATTTCCTTTTTTTCCAATTAATTAAAGTATTTGTTTTCAGTTTTCTACAAACACTTCCATATACCTTAGATTTTTCCACCCCCCTTCCCCTTCTTTCCCCCTACCTCTCCTCTCCCCTCCCTGAGACAGTGTGCAATCTTAAATAGGTTTAGGGGCAGAGCCAGGATGGCAGAGTGAGAGCAACTACTCACCTAAGCACTAAGACAAACTTCATCAGATACCTCTAAAAAGAGAATCTGAATGGATTTTGGAGGGTTAGAATCCAATAGGAGACAGACTTTGGCAGATTCCAGTCCAGGACAGACTGAAAGGTCAATGGGAAGGAACTGTTGCATGGGGTTGGAGGAGTAAACAGTGCACAGTGCACAAGCTGTAACAGCATGGTCACTGCCATGGCAGGGCCTAGCAGGAAGCCCCAGGTGATCTGAAGCTGCAGACAAACTGCAGATTCTCAAACATATCAGGTCAGGACAGGAGTCCAATGGAAAGGAGGGAGAAAGAAGCACAGAACCCCCAGTGATTGCAGCAACCACTCTATAAGCCCGCAGTTTAAATGTCTATAAGTCACCTACTTGAACTTCCAGGAGACAAGATGGCTGAGTGATAAGTGATTGATATCTTCTTCCCTTTAATGACCTTAAAGAGCTCAGAGAATATTTCCCCAGGAAAAATCCTGGTACAGTGGGAGCAGCCAAAGGGGTAAACAGTCTCTTAGTCCGTGAGACTATGAAACTCAAAAAGGGGGGTACCTCCTGCTGTGGCTGAAAGGGATCAGTGCAGGACCAGAGCTGTCCCAGACAGCCCCATCTCAGCAAACTAGGTTGAAATCCTCAGCCCTAGGGGGGTGGAGCTGACAACCACCAACAACAGGACCACAGGTGTGTCTCAGCATTTAGGGGAATTAGAAAGACACTAGGGAAGATGGAATCACCAACAGCTGAGACTTCCTATGCTGTAGCTCAGCAGAGGAGAGACCCTATGGCTAGACCACCCCTCCCCAAGATTTAAGGCAGCTAACTCCAGGGTAATTCTGGGAAAACACAGAAAGACTTCACTTGGCCTCTGCTTTCCAACACCAGACAGCTCAGCACCAGGTAAGCTACAGCATTTTAGCTTCTAGCTGAAAGAACCAGAGGCCACAACACACAAAGCCTCAAGTTCTAGGCACAAGAACTGTGGGACAGAGCCCCTTCTGCCCTAGAAGCAGAGAGCTACTTTAAAAGGTAGGAAAATGGTGATCATAATTTTCATGAGAAAGAAGGAAAGCAGAAAAGAAAAGACCATAGAATCTTTCTATAAGGACAAGGACCAAAATATGAATACCAAAGAGGTCAGCATTGAGACTGTACTACCATCAGAAATGCAGGAGCAAATATGAATTGGTCTCATGTCCACAGAGCACTCTTGAAGGAGCTGAAGAAGAATTTTAAAAGACAAATTAGAGAAATAGAAGAAAAACTGGCTAATGATTTTTAAAAATACGAAAAAAGAAAACAAAGAAGAATTTTAAAGGAAAGTTGGAAAAATGGAACAGGAAGTACAAAACCTAACTGGAGAAAATAACTCATTAAAAGGAATAACTGGACAGATGGAAAAGGAGATGCAAAAGTTAACTAAAGAAAATAATTTGATAAAAATTAGAATTGGGCAAGTAGAAGCTAATGATTCTATGAGACATCAAACAGAATAGTCAAACAGAATATAAACAAACAAAAGACAGAATAAAATACAAAATATCTAATTGGAGAAAGAACTGACCTGGAAAATATATCCAGGAGAGAAAATCTAAGAATTTTTGGTCTACCAAAAAGCCCAGAAGAAATAAAGAACTGGGACAAAATCTTCCAAGAAATCATCAAGGAAATCATCCAGAATTCCAAGATCCAGACAGCAAAATAGTCACCGAAAAAATTCACCATTCACCACCTGAAAGGAATCCCAAATGAAAAATACCAAGGAGTATCATTGCCAAATTCCAGAACTATCAAGTCAAGGAGAAAATACTGCAGGCAGCAAGAAAGAAACAATTCAAATATCGAGGAGTTAGTCAGGATCACACAGGGACTGGAATAGGATATTCCATAAGGCAAAGGAGCTGGGGCTACAACCAAGGATCAATTATCCAGCAAAGTTGAGCATAATATTTCAGGCAAGGAGATGGACAGTCAATGAAGTAAGGGATTTCCAGATCTTCCTGATGAAAAGGCCAGAGCTCAAAAGAAAATTCAATCTTCAAACTAAGGTCTCAAGAAAGGCATAAAAAAGGTGAATAGGGGAAAAATTGTTATTCAATATGGGAAAATCATTTATATCTCTACAAGGGAAGATGATACCTGTCAATCTTGAGAAATGTATATTTATTATGAAATATAAAAGGGATATACATAGATAGGGGGACTGGGTATAAAGTAAATGATATGATGACAAAAATGAAATTTAAGTGAAAAAGGGGATTTTTTTTTGAGGATTATAACAGGAGATGTGAAAAGGAGTAGTCAGGAAAAGGTAAATTACATCACAGGAAGAGGCACAAAATTATATTACAGTACAAGGAAAGAGGGGAGGGAGATGAGCATTATTTGAGAGTTGATCTCATGTGATTTGTTTCAAGGAGAGAACAACAAATTCAGGCAAGTAGAGAAACATAACTAGCTCTATAGGAGGGGAAAGGGGAAAGAAAAGAGAGGGTAAGCTAAAAGGGAGAGAAAAGTAGTAACAGAAAAGGGGATTAAAAGGGAGAGGGGCTGAAAGAAGGGAGGGAAGATGGAGGGAGGCAGTGTTCAAAATATAAAATTCTATCATGGAGGAGAAGGGAGAACTAAAAGCATAAACAAGTTGAAAGGGGATGAAGGGAAAGACACAAATAATAATCATAATTGTGAATCTGAATAGGTGAACTCTCATATAACAGAGACAGATATTAGAATGTATTAAAAAAACATAATCCAACAGTATATTGTTTACAAGAAATACATTTGAAATGGGAGCATACACACAGGGTAAAGGTAATAGTTGGAGCAGAAATATTGTGTTTCAGCTGATGTGAAAAAAACAGGGATAGCAATCCTAACCTCAGACAAAGCAAAAGCAGAATTAGACCTAATCACAAAGGATAAGGAAGGAAATTATATTCTGCTAAAAGACATCATAGACAAGGAAGGAATTTCATTATGCAACATATATGTTTCAAGTGGTATAGCATTCAAATTCTTAAAGGAGAAGCTAAGGGAGTTACAGGAAGAAATAGATGCCAAAAACTATAGTAGTGGGGGACCTCAACATCCCCCTCTCTGAAACTGATAAATCTGACCTCAAAATAAAGAAGAAAGATGTTGAAGAGGTGAATAAAACTCTGGATAAGGTCGATATGATAGATCTCTGGAGAAAGTTGAATGAGGGTTAAAGGAATATACCTTTTTCTCAGTGGTACATGGCACATGTACAAAAATTGACCTTGTAGTAGGCCATAAAAACCTCACATTTCAGTGCATAAAGACAGAGATAGTCAATGCATCCTTCTCAGATCATAGTGCAGTAAAAAATATACGCAATCAAAGGTCATGGAAAGATAAACCAACCATTACTTGGAAACTATATGATGTAATCTTAAAGAATGAATGGGTTACACAACAAATCATAGAAACAATAAACAATGTCATTAAAGAGAATGCCAATAATGAGACAACATACCAAGTCTTATGGGATACTGCAAAAGCAGATCTTAGGGGAAGTTTTATATCTTTGAATGCCTACATGAATAAAATAGAGAAAGATGTGATCAATGAATTGGACATGCAGCTGTAAAAGCTAGAAAAAGAACAAATTGAAAATCCCAAATAAATACCAAATTAAATATAATGAAAACCAAAGGACAGATAAATAAAATTGAACTTAAGAAAACTATTGAAATGATAAACAAAACTAAGATTTGGTTTTATGAAAAATCTGATAAAATTGATAAACTCTTGGTCAATTTGATTTAAAAAAAGGAAGAAGAAAACCAAGTTACCAATATCAAAAATGAAAAGCATGAATTAACTTTCAATAAGGAAAAAGATTGAAACAATAATTAGAAATTATTTTGCCCAACTTTATGCCCATAAATTCAATAATCTAAATGAGATGGATGATTATTTTAAAAAAATATAAACTGACCAGATTAACAGAAGAGGAAGTTGAACACTTAAATAACCTCATCTCAGAAAAAAGAAATTGAGCAAGCAATCAATGAACTCCTTTGGAAAAAATCTCCAGGGCCAGATGGATTTAAAAGTGAATTCTATCAAACATTTAAAGAACAGGTTAATTTCAAAACTATATAGACTACTTGGAAAAACTGGGCAAGAAGGATTCCTACCAAATTCTTTTTATGATACAAATATGGTTCTGATGAGCTAAAGCAGAAAGAAAATTATAGATAAATTATAGACCAATTTCTCCAATTAAAATAGATGCAAAAACTTTAAATGTGATATTAACAAAAAGAATACAGCAACTTATCATGACAATAATACATTATGATCAGGTAGGATTTATACCAGGAATGCAGGGCTGGTTCAATATTAGGAAAAGTATTAATATTATTGATCACTGGGAAAACTGGATCACAGTATGGCAGAAACTGGGCATAGACCAATGCCTGATACTGAACAAAAGAATAAAGTCCAAATGGGTATATGACCTAGGTATAAAGATTGATACTATAAAAAAAAAAAACTAGGGGAACAAGTAATAGTGTATTTATCAGATTTATGAATTTACCCTCCCTTCTATCAACCCCCTCACCCTACTTGTCCTCTTCTTCCTTACTTTCTTGTAGTGTAATATAGATTTTCATACCAAATTGAGTGAGCACGTTATTCCCTCCTTTAGCCAAATGTGAAGAGATTAAGCTTCACTTTTTTCCTCTCACTTTCTTCTTTTTCCCCTCCATTGAATAAGATTATTCTTGCCTCTTTTATGAGTGATACTTTGCCACATTCCATTTCTCCCTTTCTCTTCCCAATATATTCCTCTCTCACTCCTTAATTTTATTTATTTTAGATATCATTCTTTTTTATTCAACTCACCCTGTGCTCTCTGTCATATATACGCATATATATATATATATATATATATATATATATATATATATATATATATATATATATATATATATATATACATATATGTGTGTGTGTGTGTGTGTGTGTGTGTGTATAGCCAAATACTGAAAAAAGTCTCAAGAGTTACAAGTATTATCTTTCCATGTTGGAATGTAAACAGTTCAACTTTAGAAAGTCCTTTATTGTTTCTCTTTCCTGTCTACCTTTTCATGCTTCTCTTGATTCTTGTGTTTGAAAGTAAAATTTTCTTTTCAGGTCTGGTCTTTTCATCAAGAATTCTTGGCAGTCCTCTATATCGTTGAATGCCCATTTTTTTCCTGGAAGTATTATACTCAGCTTTGCTGGGTAGGTGATTCTTGGTTTTAATCCTAGTTCCTTTGACTTCTGGAATATCATATTCCAAGCCCTTCGATCCCTTAATGTAGAAGCTTTTCCATTTGGCTTATTTTTCTCTTTAAAGTATTCTTCTCCCCATTGGCTTTTTGGGCCTCTTTTGCCATTTGAGTTAGTCTATTTTTAAGTGTTATTTTCTTCAGCATTTTTTGAGTCCCCTTTAGCAAACTGTTGACTCACTTTTCATGATTTTCTCACATTGCTCTCATTTCTCTTTCTAATTTTTCCTTCACCTTTCTTACTTGATTTTCAAAATCCCTTTTGAGCTCTTCCATGGCCTGAGACCACGAGGTTTTACATGCAGAAGCCATGACTTTTAATTCTTCCTCTGAAGACCTAAATTGTTCCTCCTCATCTGAAAGAATGGAAGAAAATACCTGCTTGCCAAGAAAGGAACTTTCTGTTGTCTTAGTCTTTTCCCTTTTGGGGGCATTTTCCCAGCCAATTGCTTGAGTTTTGAGTTCTTTGTCAGGGCTGAGATTCTGATCAGCTGCTCAATTCCTCCAGAGGCTTTAGATGGAGATCTCCTAGGGCTGCCACTCAGGGCTGAGATTCAGATCTGCTCAATTCCCCCAGGGGCTCTAGGAGGAGGGCTCCAAAAATGGAAGCTGCAGCTGCAGTGATTGCTGCTGGGGTACAGACTATGCTCACCTCTCCTGGGTGACTGAGACCTCCCATTGACCTTTGAAGTTGTCTGTGGCAATTTGTGAGTTGTGCAATCTGGGAACTACTGCTGCTGGTGGCTCCCTGAAGTCTGTTCAGGGTCCTGTCCCTGCAATGTAGAGCTGCCCCCCTTGCTTTCTGGGCCATGCTGCATGGGCTCCATGCTTCCTGGGCTGCGCTGCATGCAGCACAGAGGGACCCTCTTTAGTGTTTTTCTTAGCCTCATGTGCTAAGAAACTGTTTGCCCCTTCTGCTGATCAAATTGTTCCAGGAATTTTCTGGGGAAATATTTTATGGGCCTTTCAAGGTGAACAAGAGGAGAAGGAGAGCATTTACCTATCACTCTGCCATCTTGGCTCCTGGAAGTTCAAGTAGTTGACTTGCAGACCTTTAATCTGCAGGGCTGATAGTCTCAGGAGCAGCCACTACAGATATCTGGGCTCTGTGGTTCTCACTTGCTCTGTTCTGCTGGAGTTCTGTCCTGGGCTGATATGCTCAGCATAACAGTGAGGCTCCTGACTCAGTGTGGCTGGGGCTTCATGCTGGGCCCAGCTGCTGTGGGGACAGCACTTGTCCAGCCTGTACACTGTGTGCTGTGTGCTCCTCCAAGCCCGTGAACAGATCCTATTGCTTGACCTTCCAGTCTGTGCTAGGCTGTGAATCTGCCAAAATCTGTCTCCTTTTGGATTCTACCACTCCAAAATCTGGCCAGATCTCTTTTTCAGAGGTACTTGAAGAAGTTTGTCTAAGAGCTGAGGTGAGTAGCTGCTCTCACTCTGCCATTTTGGCTCTGCCCCCAATGAAAAAATTTCAATGGCTCCTTATTATGTTGCGGTTAAAATGCAAACCTCTCACCTAGAATCTTAAAGTCCTTTACAGTCAAGTTCCTAACTACTTTCTGGGCTTGTTTCATGTTACTTCCTTTTTTATCCTTTCTGTTCTAACCACACTGGCCTCCTTACTATTTCCAGAACTTAGTGTTCAATCTGCCACCTCTGTGCTCCTGCAGGTCATTGCTTGGCATGGAATCCATCTGCCCTTCTCACTTTCTGCGGTCAAGTTTTTTGTTTTTTTACTAATTTTTGCTCACTTAATTTTTGCTCATTTTCCAGCCTATTTCTTGACTTTTAACTTTATGTTAAAGTTGAGATTTACTCCTGAGGTTTAGAAAACACTTCCCCAAGCTCCAGGTTATGTGTGTATGTGTGTGTGTGTGTGTGTCTGTGTGTGTGTGTGTGTGTGCAACTTGTTCTGGGGATCTGTGAGCCTTCAGGTCTTTCCAGGTGGTATGACCTAAGGAGAAGTTTGTTTATTACTCTCCTGACCATTGCTCTGGTGTGTGCTCTTTCATACCCTTGAAATGTAGTCATGGTCCCTCCTTCTCTGCTTCTACAAGCTCTGCTATGCCAATGCTCCATCTTGCCTTGGGATTGCAACCCAAGACTGTGACCTGGATTCAAATTTGGGTAATGCATCAGAGTTCTACACCCAGTGTTAGCAAAGTGACCCCTGTGATCATCTGATCAGCTGTCTGAACACTTTACTATCAGTGAACTGAGAGTTCCACAAGCGACAATATTGCTGTTGATTCTATCATCCTTGAAACACTCTACTGGTTTGTTGGGGCCTGGACTTCACTGTCAAAACCTGTGCTGTACTGTTCTCTACTCTAACTTCATTAAGACAGATATTTCCTGCTGTTCTATGCTATTGGGGCTGGAAATTCTTTCACTCCTTCCTTTTGTTTATTCATCTACACTAAAATTTGTTTTGAAGCATTATTTAAGCTTGTTTGGAGGGGAATTTGAAAGGATTTAGGCAAGTCCTTCCCTTTTCTCAACCATCTTGGCTCTGTTCTAATCTATACCTAGTTTTTGCCAAACTGTTTTGAAGTTTTCCCAGACTTCTTTTTTTTTGTCAAACAGTGACAAAAACTTGATCTTTTCTTGCAAAACCTTGATCTTTTCTTACAAAAACTTGATCTTTAGCTTTCTCAAATATTAGATTACTATTACCATTTGCAACTGGATTTTACATCCCTGATCTAGTCTACTTATCCACCAATCTATTTCCAGCCAGTACCAGATTAGTTTGATGATTATCTCTTTGTAGTACATTTTAAGATCTGGTACTGCTAGGTTATCTTCCTTAACATATTTTTCATTGATATAAAAAATATTCTTGATATTTTGTTTTTCCAGATGAATTTTCTTATTATTACTATTTTCTAGCTCTAAAAATATTTTCATAGCTTGATTGATATGGCACTGAATATGTAAATTAAATAGAAATGATGGTTTTATCATATTTGCTCAGCCTACCCATGAACAATTAATATTTATCCAATTGTTTAGATCTGTCTTTGTTTGAAAAGTGTTTTGTAATTATGTTTTTGTAATTCCTGGGTTTTTCTTGGTGGGAAGACTTCAAAGTGTTTTGTATTGTCTGCAGTTATTTTTAATGGAATTTCTTTTGCTATTTCTTACTGATGGGTTTTATTGGTGATATCTAGAAATGTTGATGATTTATGTGAGTTTACTTTATATCCTACTACTTTGCTAAGATTGTTAGTTATCTCTACAATTTTTTAATTTGATTCTCTAAACATATAATCATATCATTAGCAAAGATTGTTCATTTTGTTTCCTCATTGCCTATTCTGATTTCTTAAATTTCTTTTTTTTCTTTTATTATGATAGCTAAAATTTCTAGTACAGTATTGAATAATAGTGATAACAGGTAGCCTTGCTTCACCCCTGAATGCACTGAAAATATTTTTAGCATATCCCCATTACAGATAATGTTTTTCTTGGCTTTAGATTCATACTAAGTGTTACTTAGTATGAAGAAGAAAAGTACTACTTCTTCCTATGCTTTCTAATGTGATTTTCTTTAAAGAAAAGAGTGTTGCATGTTGTGAAAAGCTTTTTCTTCCTGCATCTATCATGGTATTCATGTTTTTTCCATCAATGCCAAATTTTACATGAAGTTACCTGTCTCTAGGAAACTTAGACTAAAATTCATTTCCCCAAACTAAAGATGTCTCTGATTTAGTCTCAGTAATTAATTCAGTCAATTGTTTTAATACTAATCACTTTTACATCACTTTACAACACATCCAGTTTTTCTCCCCATCTCTCCCCCCACACACCCTCTAATACCTAGTATTCTAATTACCACTTCCCTCAATAAGCCCTCCCTTCCATCACACTTCACCCTTCCCTTATCCCCATCTTCTCTCTTTTCTTGGAGGGCAAGAAAAATTTCTATACCCCATTACCTGTGTTTCTTATTTGCCAGTTACATACAATAATAATTCTCAACATTCATTTCTAATACTTTGAATTCCACTTTCTTTCCCTCCCTCCCTCCCTACTCATCCCCACTGAGAAGGCAAGCATTTCAATACAGGCTATATATGTATCATTTTGCAAAAGACTTCCATAATAATCATGTTGTATGATACTAATTATATTGCTCTTTCTCCTCCTCTATCCCCCATTATTTTTTATTACCTCATTTGACTTTGTCCCTTCCCAAAAGTGTTTATTTCTAGTTACTCCCTTCTCCCATTTACCCTCCCTTCTATCATTCCCCTCACCCCACTTGTCACCTCCTCCCCTACTTTCCTGTAGTATCAGATAGATTTTCATACCAAATTTAGTGAGCATATTATTCCCTCCTTAAGCCATATAAGGAAAGAGTAGGTTCACTTTCCCCCTCTCCCCTTCTCCCTTTTCTCCTCCGTTGAACAATATTTTTCTTTACCTCTTTTATGAGTTACAGCAAGTCCCATTCCATTTCTCCCTTTCTCCTCCCAGCATTTTCCTCCCTCACCCCTTAATTTTTATTTTATATATATTTTTTGTGGATATCATCTCTTCTGATTCAACACAACCTGTACTCTCTGTCTATGTGTGTGTGAGTGTGTGCGTGTATGTGTGTGTGTATGTACAATCCCTCCACCTGCCCAAATACTGAGAAAAGTCTCAAGAGTTATAAATATTTTCTTTCCATATAGCAATATAAACAGTTCAGCTTCAGAAAGTCTTTTAATATTTCTTTGTCCTGTTCACCTTTTCAAGCTTCTCTTGATTCTTGTGGTTGAAAGTCAAATTTTCTATACAGTTCTGGTCTTTTCAACATGAATGCTTGAACGTCCTCTATATCATTGAATGACCATTTATTCCCTTGAAGTATTATACTCAGTTTTGCTGGGTAGATGATTCTTGGTTTTAATCCCAGATCTTTTGACTTCTGGAATATCCTATTCCAAGCCATTTGATCCCTTAATATTGAAACTACCAGATCCTGTGTTATCCTGATTGTCTTTCCACAATTCTTGATTTGTTTCTTTCTAGCTGCTTGCAGTATTTTCTCCTTGACCTTGGAAATCTGAAATTTGGCCACAATATTCCTAGGAGTTTCTTTTTTGGGGTCTCTTTCAGGAAGTGATGGGGGAATTCTTTCAATATTTATTTTGCCCTGTGGTTCTAGAATATCAGGGCAGTTTTCCTTGATAATTTCATGGAAGATAATGTCTAGACACTTTTTGATCATGACTTTCACATAGTCCCATAATTTTTAAATTGTCTTTACTGGATCTATTTTCCAGGTCAGTTGTTTCTCCAATGAGACATTTCATATTGTCTTCTATTTTTTCAAAATTTTAGTTTTGTTTTCTAACTACTTGGTTTATCTCATAGTCATTCATTTTTCTGAAATCAATTCTCTCTTTCAGAGAACTGTTTTGTTTAGTGAGCTTTTGATCCTTCTCCTCCATTTGGCTAATTCTGCTTTTTTAATACCTCCTTCTCCCCATTAGCTTTTTGGATCTCTTTTTCCAATTGAGCTAGCCTCTTTTTAAAGGTGCTATTTTCCTCAGCATTTTTTTTGATTCTCCTTTAGCAAGCTGCTAACTTGCTTGTCAAGCTCTTCTATTGCCTGAGCCTAGTTTAAGTTCACTTTGAAGGCTCTGGAGGCAGGGACTTTGACTTTGTGTGACAGTAAGCCTTGTCCTTCTTCATCCGAAAGTATGGGAGGAGATACCTGTTTACCAAGAAGGTTACCTTCTATGGTCTTATTTTTTTTCCCTTTTTTGGGCATTTTCCCAGCCAGTTACTTGACTTCTGAATCCTTTGTCAAGAGATTGGACTCAGCTGCTCCTTTCCCCTGGGCTTTGGGTGGGGACAGAGCTGTCACTCAGGGCTGGGGTTTAGATCAGCTGCTCCCTACCACCAGAGGCTTTAAGCTGAGCTGCCAGAACAATGGATCCAAGTTGCTTCCAGGCCTCTTTAGCTGCCTAGAGTCTGCTATCGTCTGGGACTTTTGCTGGAGAAATCCCATTCCCTCTTGCCCAGCTGGGCAAGCCCTCCCCCACTGACCTTTGAAGCTTTCTTTGTTGTTTGTGGGTTGAGGTATCTGGGACCTCTCCTGCTAGTAATTCTTCCCAGAGGTCTGTTCAAGTCCTGTTCCTCCCAGTGCTGCATGGGCAGGACTATGCTCCATTCTGTTCAGCATCCTGTGAGATAGACCTTTCCTGTTGGCCTTCAGGATTACCTTCAGCTGGAAACCTCTTTCGCTGTGTTGTTCTGTGACTTATGCTGCTCTAGACTTTGTTGAGAGACGTTTTTACAGGTATTTGGTGGGCTGTGGGGGAAGCGCTAGAGAATATGTGTGTTTCTACTCGGCCATCTTGGCTCCACCCTAACATTTTTCTTTTGAAAAAAAATTTATAAAATTTATTTACTTTCAGTTCTCAACATTTACTTCCACAAGAATTTGAATTCAAAATTTTCTCCCCATCTCTCCCCACTACCCACCTCAGGACAGAATGCCCCCCATTCACCCTTTCTTAAAGTTCGTCCTCCCTTCTATTACTTATCCTTCTTCCATTCCCGTTCCTCTCAATTTTCCTGTAGGACAAAATAGATTTCTATAGTCCATTGGCTATATATCTTAATTTCCCGTTGCATGCTAAAACAATTTTTAACATTCTTTTCTTCAGCTTTGAGTTCCATATTCTTTCCCTCCCTGCTCACTCACCCTCACCAAGAAAACAAGAAATTCAATATAACTCATACATGTGTAACAATGCAAAGCACTCCCATAAGAGTTATATTGTAAAAGTCTAACCACATTTCCTTCTATCCTATCCTGTCCTCCATTTAGTCCATTCTCTCCCTTGACCCATCTTTTCACAATAGTGTTTGCTTCTGATTATCGCTTTCCCAATCTGCTGTCCCTTCTATTATCTTCCCTCTTCTATCCCTTTCCCCCTTTGATTCCTGCAGGATAAAATAGATTTCCATATCCAACTGAATGTGTGTTATTCCCTCCTTAAACCAAATCCCATGAGAGTAAGGTCCAATTATTTCCTTTCATCTCCCCTGTCTTCCCCTCCATTGTAAAAGCTCTTTCTTCCTTCTTTATATGAGATGATTTCCTACATTCTACCCCTCCCTTTCTCTTAATCCTAGTACATTCCACTCAAGAGTACATTTTATTTTTTAAGGTATTCTCCCTTCATATTCAGGTCAGTCTATACCCTCTGTCTATGTATGTATATATGCATATATACATATATATACACACACATGCATCCATGTACATATACATACCTACACATAAAAAATGTACACATATATACATACCCAAATACACCTGCATATTCATATATGTGTGTGTCTGTATATATGTATGAGTATGTATGTATGTATGTATGTATGTATGTATGTATGTATGTATGTATGTATGTCTTCCCTCTAGTGACACTAAAACTGAAAAAGGTCTCATGAGTCAAAAACAACATCTTTCCATGTAGGAATGTAAACATTTCAATTTTAACGAGTTCCTTAAGGTTTCTGTTTCCTGTTTACCTTTTCATGTTCCTCCTGATTCTTATATTTGAAAGTCAAATTTTCTATTCAACTCTGGCCTTTCCACAAGAATACTTGGAAGTCCTCTCATTCATTTTTATCCCTGAAGTATTATACTCAGTTTTACTGGGTAGGTGATTCTTGGTTTTAATCCTATCTCTTTTGACCTCTGGAATATCATATTCCAAACCCTTGGATCTTTTAGTGTAGAAGCTGCTAAATCCCGTGGTATACTGAATATATTTCCATAGTACTTGAGTTGTTTCTTTCTGGCTGCTTGTAATATTTTCACCTTGACCTGGGAACTCTGAAATTTGGTTACAATATTCTTCAGAGCTTTCCTTTTGGGGTCTCTTTCAGGAATTTATTGGTGAATTCTTTCTGTTTCTATTTTGCCCTCTGGTTCTAGAATATCAGTGCAGTTTTCCTTGATAATATTTTGGAAGATGATGACTAGGCTCTTTTTTTGATCATGGTTTTCAGGTAGAACAATATTTTTTAAATTATCTCTGTTGGATATATTTCCTAGATCAGTTGTTTTGTCC
This sequence comes from Notamacropus eugenii, assembly GCF_028372415.1. NCBI lineage: Eukaryota > Metazoa > Chordata > Mammalia > Diprotodontia > Macropodidae > Notamacropus > Notamacropus eugenii. The sequence continues at coordinate 438,213,957 of NC_092872.1, read as the reverse complement.
AATGTGACATTTCAAATTGTCTTCTATTTTTTCATTGTTTTGGTTTTGTTTTATAATTTCTTGGTTTCTCATAAAGTCATTAGCTAACATTTGCTTCATTCTATCTTTTAAAGAACTATTTTCTTCAGTGAACTTTTGAGCTTCTTTTTCCATTTGGACAATTCTTGATTTTTAAAATCCTTTTTTAGTTCTTCCATGGCCTGAAACCATTGCATATTTTTTAGGGGTTTTGGATGTAGAAGCCTTGACTTTGATGTCTTCCTCTGATGGTATGCTTTGCTCTTCCTCATCAACAAGATGGAAGAAAATATCTTTCCAACAAGAAAGTAACCTTCTATAGTCTTACTTTCCCCCTTTTCGGGCATTTTCCCTGCCAGTTACTTTACTTGTGAGTCCTTTGTCAAAAATTGGAGGGTATACTACCCTAGGCTTCAGAGGATTTGTGTAACTGTTGTCTGCGATATCTCTAAGGACCTGTAAATTCTCAGTTTCTCCAAAGTGACCCTTTATAAGCCCAAAGTTTACTCCTCTCCTGTCCTGTGCTCTGGTCTGTGAGCAACCAAAAGTACACTTTTCTGCCCTGAAACTGTGAGTAGGGTTCCCTCTCCACAGCCACCACTAGCTCCACCAGGCCAGTACTTCTCACCCCAGGACATCCACTCTGGACTGAACCTGAGAGGTGTCTCAATTCCCCCACGTTCTTTAGAGTGAAGACTCCAAAAATGCATGCTTCTACTGCAGTTGATGCCATCACCTTGGAGTCACAGCTGGGGTGAGACCATGCTTCCCTCTCACCAAGGTGAAAGAGCTTTCTTACTGACCTCTGAAGTTGTCTTTGATGTTTGTGGGTTGAGAAATATGGAAACCACAGCTTCTACCCATGATTCCACACCCTCAAGCCAGCTCTGGTCCTGTCTGTGCCACACATAGCCCATGCTGGGCTGCACTCTGCTCTCATCCCAGTGTGATATGCCTTTGCTGTCAGTCCTCCAGGCTTTCTTGAGTTGGAAATCTTTTTCACTCCTTCATTTTTTGGTTTCTGCTGCTCTAAAATTTGGTTAGAGTCATTTTTACAGGTATTTTATGGGCTATGGGGGAAGAGCTTCTACAGGTTCCTCCTTCTACTTTATTATCTTGGCTCTGCCAACATTTTTTTCATTCATTTAATCATCAGATTTATACAATTCAGAGAGGGGAATATAAGGTGTCCTAATAGCATAGTTTTACTATTTTCTTCTGTAACTCATTTACCTTTTCCTTTAAGAATTTGGATGCTGGGGAGTCAGAGAAATGATGGCATATTAAATTCAGAGATTTGACTGATTCCTTCCCACCAACTCCCCCCCCAAATACCTCTAAAAATGATTTCAAACAAATTTTAGAGTAGCAGCACTAACTAAAGGGTGGAATGAAATACATTCCTAGCACAAGACAACTTGGAAGGTCAACAAGAAAGATTTGTTGAACCAAAGGAGTACAGTTTGGTGCAGGCCTTGGCAGCCCCAACTGTGCCCCAGCTAACCAGGACCACACCTTGGGGCAACTGAATCACTCATAGCAGTCATAGTTTCCAGCCCTCTCAGCCCCCAGATGCTAAAGACAATTTGAAAGTCAGCAGAAAGAGGCTATCTCACCTGGGTGAGACTGGAGAGCAGTCTAGCACAGGCTGCACCAGCACAGACCCAGCTCCAGGAAACCAGAAGCAGGCCTTGAGAGTAACAGTGGCAGTAGCTACTTCCAGATCTCTCAGCTGACAGATTCTGTGGAGATCAAACTATTGATCATAAGGAGATTACAGAAGTCTTTTTGCTAGCACTGAGGCAGGATTCTATTGTTTGCCCAGAATCGGATCCAGGTTGAAGTCCTGAATGGCAGTGCCAGGGTAAGGAAGAAAGCTAGCACAGCAGAGTTTGTAGTTCCAGTGAGGAGAAATTACTCCTCAAAATTCCAGGGCTACTCAGAGAACAGAGCACAGGGTAGGATAGCAGTAAACATCTCTCCTTAGATAATCCCATTTTCAGGACTTGGCCTGTCTTTAGGAAGCTGTTCAGGACCAGTTTTAATTCTGAAAGAGTTGCATAATCTAAAGCAGATGCAATAGTAACTGAGCACTGTACTTCTCTATGATATTTTAGTTTTCAACATAAATTTCCACAAGATTTTGAGTTCCTAATTTTCTCCCCATCTCTCCCTTCCTCCCACCACAATACACCATGCATTCTGATTACCCCTTCCCCCAATCTGCCCTCCCTTCTATCACACTCCTCCCTTCCCTTACCCCCATATTCTCTCTTTTCTTGTGGGGCAAAATAGATTTCTATACTCCATTCTCTGTATTTCTTATTTCCTGTTTGCATGCAAAAACAATTCTTAACATACGTTCCTAAAACTTTGAGTTCCAACTTCTCTCCCTTCCTCCCTCCCCACTCATTCCCACTAAGAAGACAAGCAATTCAATGTAGGCTATATATGAGTAGTTATGCAAAAGACTTCCATAATAGTGATGTTGTGAAAGACTAACTATTTTTCCCTCCATCCTATCCTGCCCCTTCATTTATTCTAGTCTCTCTTTTGACTTTGTTCCTTCCCAAAAGTGTTTACTTCTAATTACTCCCTCTTGCCATTTGCCCTCCCTTCTATCATCCCCCTACATATCCCACTTATCCCCTTCCCCCTACTTTCCTGTAGTGTAAGATAGACCTTCATATGAAATTGAATGTTATTCCCTCCTTAAGCCAAATGTGATGAGAGTAAGCTTTACTTTTTCCCTCTCACTTCACCTTTTCCCCTTCACTGAAAACCCTTTTTCTTGCCTCCTTTATGAGAGATAATTTGCCCCATTCCATTTTTCCCTTTCTCCTCTCAATATATTCCACTCTCACTCCTTAATTTTATTTTTTTCCATATCATCCTTTCCTATTCAACTCATGCCATGCCTTCTGTCTACATGTATATAATCTCTTCAACTACCCAAATACTGATAAAAATTACAAGAGTTGCAAATATTATCTTTCTGTGTACGAATGTAAAGAGTTCAACTTTAGTAAGTCCCTTATGATTTCTCTTTCCTGTTTACTTTTTCCTGCTTGTTTGGATTCTTATGTTTGAAAGTCAAATTTTCTGTTAAGGTTTGGTCTTTTCATCAAGAATCCTTGAAAGTCCTCTATTTCACTGACTGACCATTTTTACCCCTGAAGTATTATACTCAGTTTTTCAGGATAGATGATTCTTGGTTTTAAACCTAGCTTCTTGGACTTCTGGAATATCGTATTCCAAGTCATTCAATCCCTTAATGTGGAAGTTGCTGGATCTTGTGTTATCCTGATTGTATTTCCACAATACTGGAATTGTTTCTTTCTGGCTGCTTGCAATATTTTCTCCTTGACCTGAGTAATCTCAAATCTGGCTACAGTTCTTCCAGGAGTTTTTCATTTTGGATCTTTTTCAGGAGGTGATTGGTGGATTCTTTTCATATTTATTTTACCATCTGGTTCTAGAATATTAGGGCAGTTTTCCTCGATAATTTCATGAAAAATGGTGTCTAGGCTCTTTTTTTTGGTCACAACTTTCAGGTAGTCCTACAATTTTTAAATTGTCTCTCTTGGATCTATTTTCCAGGTCAGTTGTTTTTCCAATGAGATATTTCACATTGTCTTCTATTTTTTTTTCATTTTGTTGGTTTCTTTTGTAATTTCTTTATTTCTCATAAAGTCATGAACTTCCATCTCCTCCATTCTAATTTTGAAAGAACTATTTTCTTCAACGAGCTTTTGAACCTCCTTTTCCATTTGACTAATTCTGCTTTTTGAAGCATTCTTTTCCTCATTGGCTTTTTGGACCTCTTTTGCCATTTGGGTTAGTCTATTTTTCAAGGTGTTATTTTCTTCAGCATTTTTTTGGTGTCTCCTTTACCAAGCTGTTGACTCACATTTCATGATTTTCTTGCATTGCTCCCATTTCTCTTCCTAGTTTTTCCTCCACATCTCTTACTTGATTTTCAAAATCCCTTTTGAGCTCTTCCATGGCCTGAGACCATAGGATAAAGTTTTTGAAGGTTTTGGGTGTAGAAACCTTGACTTTTATGTCTTCCTCTGATGGTATGTTTTGTTCTTCCTCATCTGAAATACCTTTTCGTCAAGAAAGTAATCTGCCATACTCTTATTTTTTCCCTTTTTTTTGGACATTTTCCCAGTCAGTTACTTGATTTTTGAGTCCTTTGTCAAGTAGAAAGTATACTCCAGGGACCTGTAAGTTCTCTGTTCTTCCAAGGTGGCATAATCAAGGGAGAGGAGTTTCCTTTTGTCCTGACCTGTGCTCTCATCTATTGCAACCACAAGTATTCTTATCTGCCCATGATCTGCTAGTAGAGCTCCCTTTCCACAACTGCCTCTAGCTCTACCACACCAGTGCTCTTCCTCACCCCAGGACTGCTACTCAGAACTGAGACCCAGATTGGCAGCTCAATTTCCCCAGGATGGTGCTGCCATTGTGGCTACTATCACCCTTGGACTGGGACCAGGGCTGGACCCTGCTCTCTTCTCACTCAGGTGAAAAAGTTTTCCAGTGATCTCTGAAGCTTTCTTTTCACTTTTTGGTTGATAAATCTGGGAACCACAACTTCTACCCATGATTCTGTGTCCTGAAGCCTGCTCCAGTCCTGTCCCTGCCAATCCATGTGGCCAAAGCTGGGCTGTGCTCCACTCTGAGCCCGATGTGATAGACCTTTCCTGTTGGCCAGGCTGTCTTGGGTTGGAAATCTCTTTCACCCAGTTGTTTTCTGGCATCTGCTGCTCTAGAATTTGTTTAGAGTCACTTTTACAAGTATTTTATGGGCTATGGGGGTAGAGCTAAAGAAGGTCCACCCTTCTACTCAACCATCTTGGCCCCACCCCCAAGGAGAAGACTATCTTAAAAAGATAATTGTCCAAATGGAAAAGAATATGCAAAGGCTTACTGAAGAAAAAATCCCTTAAGAATAGCATGGAGCATGTGGAAGCTAACAATTTAATGAGAAATAGTGAAAAAAAGAAAACAAAAGAATGAAAAAAAAAGGAAGGCAATGTGAAATATGTCATTGAGAAAACAGTTGATCTCCTAAATAGGAGAGATAACTTAAAAATAAGAGGACTTCCTGTATGCTTAGATCAAAATTAAAAATTAAGCAGCCTAGGCATCATCTTTCAAGAAATCATCAAGCAAAACTGTCCTGATATTCAAGAACCGGAGAGGAAAATAAAAATTGAAAGAGCCTACTAATCACCTCCTGATAGAGATCCCAAAATGAAATATCCCAAGATTAATAAAGTCAAATCCCAGAGTTCCCAAGGAAGGAGAGGTTGTTGCAAGCATTCAGAAAGTAGCAGTTCAAGTGTGATAGAGCCCCTGTCAGGATTACACAAGATTTGACAGCTCTTATATTAAAGGAAAAGAGGAATTGTGATATGATATTTCAGTGGGCAAAAGAGAGAAGTATAATGAATAATCATCTACCCAGCAAAATTCAGTATGACCCTTTGGCATGGATATGCAATGACATAGAGGACTTCTAAGCATTCTTGATGAAGATACCAGGGCTAAATAGAAAATTTGACTTTCAAAAATGAAACTCAAGAGAAGCAAAGAAAAGGAAAAGAGGAAAGGGAAATCATAAGGGACTTAATAAAATCAAACTGTTTACATCCATGTATGTGAAGATGATATTTGTAACTCATAAGACCTTTTTCATTATTAAGGTAGTTAGATAGAGTATACAGTGTATATGCACAGAGGACACAGTTGTGAGTTGAATATGATATATAAAACATTAAAATTAAAGGATGAGTGCGAAATATACTAGGAAAAGAGAAAGGGAGATGTAGAAAGGGAGATGTAAATTTTCTCACATAAAAGAGTCAAAAAAAAGCTTTTACAGTAGAGGGGAAAAGGCAGGTGATTGGAGTGCATGAACCTTACTTTTATCAAAATTAGCTTAAAGAGGGAATAACATACACATTCAGTTGGGTATGGAAATCTATCTTAGCCTACAGGAAAGTAGAAATGGAAGGGGATAAGAGAAAAGAGAGTGACAGAAGGGAGGGTAGATGGGGGAGGTGGTAGTCAGAAAAAAAGCACTTTTGAAGAGGGATTTGGTGAAAGGAGAAAGATAATAGAATAAACAGGAGGGATATGATGGAAGGAAATACAGTTAGCAATAATAACTGAAAAAAATGAAGCAATTTCTCTGATAAATACCTCCTTTCTCAAATATATAGAGAACTGAGGCAAATTTATTTTTAAAAAAAGGCTTTCTCCAATTGATAAATAATCAATAGATATCATCAGTTTTCAAACGCAGTAATCAAAACTATCCATAGCTATATGAAAAAATACTCTGACTCACTATTGACTGGAGAAATGCAAATTATAACAGTTCTGAGGTACTACCTCATACCTATTAGACTGGCTAATAGATAGAGAATGTAAATGACAAATGTCGGAGGGAATGTAGAAAAAAATGAGACTTTAATGCACTGTTGGTGGAATTGTGAATTAATTTAGCCATTTTATGCAACAATTTGAACTATGCTCAAAGAACAATAAAACCATGCATACCCTTTGACTTAGCAATACCATGACTACCTGTATATCCTAAAAGAGATAAAACAAAAATGAAAAATTACCTGTACATATAAAAAAAATATAGCTGCTCATTTTGGGGAGCAAAGAATTAGAAACTGATGGGATGCCCACTAATTGGTAAATAGTTGAACAGGTTATAGTACGTGATTACTATGAAATACTATTGTACTATAAGAAATGATAAGCAAGGAGGTACTTTGGGGGCAGAGCCAAAAGGGCAGAGTGACAGCAATGATTCACCTAAGCTCTTGGACAAACTCCTGTGGATACCACTGAAAGGAGAATCTTACCAGATTTTGGAGGTGCAGAATCCAGTGGGAGACAGACTGTGGCAGATGCAGAGCCCAGGGCAGACCGGAAGATCCACGGGAAGGATCTGTTCCCCTAGAGTGAGCGCACAGCACATAGAGGACCATGGCTAGCCCAGCAAAGTGGAAGGGCCCCAGGAAACCTGAGAGCAGCAAACAGAACCAGTGGTGGCACCCAAGGGTGGGAGACCAGCAAAGCTGAAGGAGTGGCAGCCACTGAGCACCAGATATCAGTCCAACAGCTCCTGAGACTTTCAGCCCACATATTAAACATCGATAACTCACCTACTTGAACTTCTGGGAAAAAGGATGGCAGAGTGATCAGTAAATGCTCTCTCCTCCCCCCATGATGACTGTGAAAGGACCATAAAATATTTCCCCAGAAAAATCCTGGATCAGCAGGAACAGCAGAGGGAGCAAATAGCCTCGTAAGACTTGAGGCTAGGAAAATAGCTAAGGGGGATTCCTTCTACTGTAGCAGAGGCAAACCAGAAGGACAGAGGACCCAGAGCAGAGAAAACTCACACTAAGACCCAGGCAAGCCTCAATTCCAGGAGAGGAGCCCCAGGAAGGGTGGGAACTCAAACTATCTAGGTGTGCCTCAGCACTACAAGGGAAATGGGAATACAATAGAGCAGCTGGGATCACCATCCCCTGAGCTTGCATTTGCCTCAGCTCAGCTGAAGAGATCTCCTGTGATCAGAACACTCCTCCCCCACACTTAGCAAGCTAACCCCAGGGCTGATCTGAGAAACACAAAACAAAAACCTGCTCTTAGCTTTTTCACACATCAGCTCAACACCAAGTTCTGCAGCTTCTATCTGAAAGAACCAGAAGCCACAACACACAATCACCGTCATGAATAAAAAAAGCAAAGTAAGTGTAAAAAAACCAAAGAATCTTTCTATGGGGATAAGGACCAAAATACAAATACAAAGAAGTCAGTACTGAGATTGTACTTCCATTTGAAACTTCAGAAGGGACTATGAACTGCTCGCATGCACAAACAGCTTTCCTGGAACAGCAGAAGAAGGAAATAGAAGAAAAACTGGCCAATGATTTTAAAATTATAAAAAAAGAATTCACTGATGAGAACATTCCTTTGAAAAGGGAAAATGAACAAATGGAAAAGGAAGTACAAAAATTAACTGGAGAAAATAACTCCTTAAAAGGAAAAATTGGACAGATGGAAAAGGAGAAGCAAAAGCTAACTAAAGAAAACAATTTGATAAATATTACAATTGGGCAAGTAGAAACTAATGACTCTCTGAGACAGCAAGAATCAGCCAAACAAAATCTAAAGAATGAAAAGATAGAAGAAAATGTAACATGTGTAATAGGAAAAACAACTGACCTGGAAAATAGATCCAGGACAGAAAATTTAAGAAATATTCCCCTGCCAGAAAGCCATGCTGAAAAAAAGAGTCTGGACAATATCTTCCAGGAAATCATCAAGGAAAACTGCCCCAAAGTGCTAGATTCAGAGGGCAAAATAGTCATCAAAAGAATCCACCGTTCACCTATTTAAAGGGATCCCAAACTCAAAACCCCAAGAAATATCGTTGCCATATTCCAGAAGTATGAAGTGAATGAGAAAATACTACAGGAAGTGAGAAAGAAACAATTCAAAATATCGAGGAGTTACAGTCAGGATCACACAGGACCTTGCAGCTTCTGCATTAAAAGATCAAAGGAATTGGAATCCAACATTCTGTAAAGCAAAGGAGTTGGGACTACAACCACGGATCAACTACCCAGCAAAGTTCAGCATAATATTTCAGGCAAGGAAAAGGTCATTCAATGAAGTAAAAGATTTCCAGACTTTCCTGACGAAAACACCAGAATTTAATAGACAACTCAATCTTCAAATACAGGTCTCAAGAGAATCATAAAAAGGTAAACGGGGGGGAAAAAACAACCTGCTACTCAATTTGGGCAAACTCTTTACCTTCTTATAAGAGAAGATGATACTTGTTACTCTTGAGAATTGTGCATGTATTATGAAATATAAAAGGGATATACATAGATGGAACGGGTATAAAGTAAATGATGTCATGTTAAAAATGTGATTTAAGTGTGCAAAGGGATTGTAACAGGAGGTGTAAAAAGGAGGAAGCATAAAATAATAAATTACATCACAGGAAGAAGTACAAAATTATAGTAGGAAGAAGGGGGGGGGATGAGCATTGTTTGAGAGGTACTCTCATTTGATTTGTTTCAAGGAGGGAACAATAAACTTAAGTAGATAATCCTAACTAGCTCTATAAGCAGTAGGAGGGGAAGGGGGAGAAAGGGGAGGGAAGCTAAAAAGGAGGGAAGAAACAATAAGGGTAAAGGGGAGTAAAAGGGAGGGGGCTAAAAGAAGGAAGGGAAGGCTGCAGGAGGAGGTGGTGAAAAGTGAATACTATTGAGGAGGGGAAGGGAGACGGGAGAACTAAAAGCACAAATGGTGGGAAAGAGGATGGAGGGAAATACACAGATTATAATCATAACTGTGAATGTGAATGGAATGAACTCTCCCATAAAACGAAGATGGATAGCAGAATGGATTAAAAGCCATAATCCAACAATATGTTATTTGTAAGAAACACATTTCAAACGGGGGTATATACACAGGATAAAGGTCAAAGGTTTGAGCAGAACATATTGTGCTTCAGCTGATGTAAGAAAAGCAGGAGTAGCAATGCTAATCTCAGAAAAAGCAAAAGCAGAAATAGATCTAATCAAAACAGATAAGGATGGAAACTATATCCTGCTAAAAGGTACCATAGACAATGAAGCAATATCATTACTAAACATGTATCCTCCAAGTGGTATAGCATCCAAATTCTTAGAGGAGAGGTTGGGGGAGTTGAAGGAAGAAATTGACAGCAAAACTATACTAGTGGGGGACCTCAACTTTCCCCTCTCTGAACTTGATAAATGTAACTTCAAAATAAACAGGAAAGAAGTTAAGGAGGTAAATAAAACTCTGAATAAGGTAGATATAATAGACCTCTGGAACAAATTGAATGGCAATAGAAAGGAATACACCTTTTTCTCAGTGGTACAGGGCACATTCACAAAAATTGACCATGTACTAGGACATAAAAACCTCACAATCCAGTGCAGAAAGGCAGAGATAATCAATGCATCCTTCTCAGATCATAATGCAATAAAAATTATATGTAAAAAAAAGCCATGGAAAGATAAACCAAAAATCAATTGGAAACTAAATAATCTAATCCTGAAGAAAGAGTGGGTCAAAGAAGAAATAATAGAAACAATCAACAACTTCATTCAAGAGAATGACAATAATGAGACAACCTACCAAATCTTATGGGATACTGCAAAAGCACTTCTTAGGGGAAGTTTTATATCATTGAATGCCTACATAAATAAAATAGAGAAAGAGGAGAATAATGACTTGGGTATGCAGCTAAAAAAACTAGAAAAAGAACAAATTTAAAATCCCTAAGTAAATACCTAATTAGAAATACTGAAAACCAAAGGAGAGATTAATAAAATTGAAATTAAGAAAAATATTAAATTAATAAATAAAACCAAGAGTTGGTTTTATGAAAAAAATAATAAAATTGATAAACCTTTGGTCAATTTGATTTAAAAAAGGAGGAAGAAAATAAAATTACTAATATTAAAAATGAAAGGGGTGAACTCATCTCCAATGAGGAGGAAATTAAAACAATAATTAGAAATTATTTTGCCCAACTTTATGCCCACAAATTCAATAATCTAAAAGAGATGGATGTATTAAAAAAATACAAATTGCCCAGATTAACAGAAGAGGAAGTTGAATACTTAAACAACCCCATCTCAGAAAAAAAAAATTGAACAAGCCATCAATGAACTCCCTAGGAAAAAATCTCCAGGGCCAGATGAATTTACAAGTGAATTCTATCAAACATTTAAAGAACAGTTAATTCCAATACTATAGAGACTATTTTTGAAAACTGGGGAAGGAGTCCTCCCAAATTCTTTCCGTGATACAAATATAGTTTTGATACCTAAACCAGGAAGAGACAAAACAGAGCAAGAAAATTATAGACCAATTTTTCTAACGAATACAGATGCAAAAATTGTAAATATGATTTTAGCAAAACTAATACAGAATCTTGTCACGAGAGTAATACATTATGATCAGGTAGGATTCATACCAGGAATGCAGGGCTGGTTTAATATTAGGAAAACTATTAGCATTATTGATCATATCAACAACAAAACTAACAAAAACCACATGATTATCTCAATAGATGCAGAAAAAGCATTTGACAAAATGCAACATTCATTCCTATTAAAAACACTGGGGAACATAGGAATAAATGGAAATTTCCATAAAATAACAAGCATTATCTACCTAAAACCTTCAGTGAACATTATATGCAATGGGGATAAGCTAGATGCATTTCCAATAAGATCGAGGGTGAAACAAGGATGTCCATTATCACCACTATTATTCAACATGATACTAGACATGTAAGCTGTAGCAATTAGACAAGATAAAGAAATTGAAGGAATAAGAACAGGCAAAGAAGAAATTAAGTTATCACTCTTTGCAGATGATATGATGATATATTTAGAGAATCTCAGAGACTCAAGTAAAAAACTACTTGAAATAATTAACAACTTTGGCAAAGTTGCAGGTTACAAAATAAACCCACACAAATCTTCTGCATTTCTATATATTAGCAACAAAGTCCAACAGCAAGAGATAGAAAAGAGAAATCCCATTTAAAGTTAGGGTAGACACTATAAAATACTTGGGAGTTTACCTGCCAAAACAAACACGGGACTATATGAACACAATTACAAGACACTTTTTGCACAAATAAAGTCAGATATAAGTAAGTGGAAAAGCATCAGTTGCTCATTGGTAGGCAGAGTTAATATAATAAAAATGACAATTCTATCTAAAGCAATTTACTTATTTAGTGCTATACCAATTAAACTAGCAGATAATTATTTTCTAGAGCTGGATAAAATAATATCAAAGTTCATCTGGAAGAAGAAAAGGTCCAGAATTTCAAAGGAACTAATGAACAGAAATGCCAGGGAAGGTGGCCTAGAGCTACCAGATCTCAAATTGCACTATAAAGCAGCAATTATCAAAACCTCTTGGTATTGGCTAAGAAACAGAAGGGTAGCAAAGTGGAATAGACTTGGCACTCAAGACACAGTAAGCATGGAACATAGAAACCTCCTGTTTGATAAACCCAAGGACCCCAGTTTCTGGGATAAGAACTCACTGTTTGACAAAAAATGCTGGGAAAACCGGATAACAGTGTGGCGGAAACTAGGTGTAGATCCATTCCTGACACCGTACACAAGAATAATTTCCAAATAGGTACACAATCTAGGTAACAAGATTGAAACCATGGACAAACTCTAGGAGCAAGGAAGAGTGTATTTATCAGATTGATGGAGAAGGGAAGAATTTTTTACTAAAGAAGAGATAGAAGGCATTATGAAATGAAAGATGGATAATTTTGATTACATTAAACTGAAAAGATTTTGCCCAACCAAACCTAATGCAACCAAAATTCAGAGGGATGTAGTAAATTGGGAAAGAATTTTTACAGCTAATCTCAGGGATAAAGGCCTCATTTCAGACTATATAGAGAACTTACTCAAATGTACAACTATATAAGGCATTTCCCAATTGATAAATGGTCAAAGGATATGAACAGGCAATTTTTAGAGGAAAAAATTAAAGATATCTATAATCATATGAAAAAAATGCTCTAAATCACTTTTGATTAGAGAGATGCAAATCAAAACAACTTTGAGGTACCACATCACACCTATCAGATTGGCAAACATGACAGAACAGGAAAATGATAAATGTTGGAGAGGATGTGGAAGAGTTGGAACACTAATTCACTGTTGGTGGATCTGTGAGCTCATCCAACCATTCTGGAGAGCGGTTTGGAACTATGCCCAAAGGGCTACAAAAATGTGCATACCCTTTGGCCCAGCAATATCGCTACTTGGACTGTATCCCTAAGAGACCATAAAAATGGGAAAGAGTCCCACACGGACAAAAATATTTATAGCAGCACTCTTTGTAGTTGCCAAAAACTGGAAATCAAGGGGATGCCTATCAATTGGGGAATGGTTGAATAAATTATGGCATATGAATGTAATGGAGTACTATTGAGCCATAAGAAATGATGAACAAGAAGACTTTAGGGAGGCCTGGAAGGACTTACATGATCTGATGCTGACAGAAAGGAGCAGAACCAGGAGAACTTTGTGCACAGCAATGACCACAGTGTGCAAGAGTTTTTCTCTTGTAGACCTGGAACTTCATAATAACACAAGAACTTAAAAAAAATATTCCCAATGGTATTCTAAGGCAAAATGCCTTTCACACTCAGAGAAAGAACTATGGAATTCATTCGTGGAATGTAGCAGATTATGTTTGTGTGTGTGTGTGTGTGTTTGTGTATGTGTATTATGTTTTGATTTGTTATATGATTTCTTCCATTTATTTTGGTTCATCTACATAGCATGACTATAATCAAAAGGTATTCAATAGGAAAGCATATGTAAATCCTATATAGAATTGTATGCCATCTTGGGGAGGGAGAAGGGTGGTGGGGGTAAAGTGTGTGGGGGGGTAAAAATCTAAGTTTTATGGTAGTTATTTTAGAACATTAAAAAATTAAATAAAAGAAAAAAAAGAAAAAAAATGATAAGCAAAGTACTCTCAGAAAAAACCTGCAAAGACTTTCATGAGTTGATGCAAAGTGAAAAATGCTCTGTGCACAAAATAGAAGCACCATTGTAAGATGATCAGCTGTGAATGACTTGGCTATTCTTAGCAATAAAACGATCCAAGATAACTTTGAAAGACATAATGAAAAATGCTATCTGTCCCCAGAGAAAGAACTCCTAGTGTCTGAATACAGATTGAGGCATCCCTTTCATTTTAACTTTTATTTTCTTGAATATTTTTGTCTGTTGTCTTTCACAGAATCACTACTATGAATATGGTTTGAATGACTACACATATATATCCTACATCAATCTACTTGCCTTCTGAATGAGGGGTGGGGAAAGGGGAAGGGAGAGAATTTGCAACTCAAAGTTTTAAAACGAGAATTAAAAATTAGTTTTACATGCAACTGGGGATTTTTTAAATATAAAAAAAGGATTTGGATGCTGTGCCATTTGGTGCATTTAAGTTTAGTACTACTATTAGTTTAATTTGTTTTTTTTTTTACTTTCATTATGTCTGAGATCTGCTTTTTTTTGTAACACACCTAAAACGATGGATTCTGATCCAGTCTCTTACTTTTTTTTTTTTTATTCAGTGTCTGCCTCGCAGTTTCAAGTGTGTTTCTTGTAATTTTTTTTGTTAGATTATAGTTTCTAATCCACTCTGGAATCTGCTTCCATTTTATCACTGAGTTCATGCCAGTCATGTTCACAGTCATGATTAGTAGCTGTGTATTATTCTTCATCTTATTTTTCTCTGTTTATCCTTCTCTCTGTCTCTTTTCCTGTCTCTTTGTCATTGTTTGTCTCTGTGTGTGTGCGTGTGTATGTGTGTGTGTATCTGTGTCTGTATTTCTGTTTCTATCTCTCTCTCTCTCCATTCTTCCTTGAAAGGCTGTTTTGCTTCTTACGTCTACCTCTCTTAATTCACCCTCCTTTCTAGCACCCCCTTTCTTCTATTCCTTCCCCTCCTGCTTCCTTGTGGGGTAAGATGGGTTTCTATACTCAAACTGAGTGTGAATATTATTCGATTTTTGAACTAATTCTAATGAAATAGGTTCAAATTTTGACTGCCACCCTCTCTCATTTTTCCTTTGGCTGTAAGAACTTTTCCTTACACACTTATTTTATGGGAGATAATTTTATTAATTCAGCTTCTCCCTTTTCTCTTCTCCCAATGAATCCCTTCTTCTCATGTCTCCATTTTTTCACACCATGTCATCATAGTCTATTAAAACCCATGCCTACTGTCTATGTGTACTACTTCTAACTGACTTAATAATGAATAATAATAATAATGAATAATAAAGTTCTCTAGTTACAAGAATCAGTTTTCCATATAGGGTTGCAAATTGTTTAAACTTCTTGAGTCTCTTACGATTTGTCTTTCAAGCTTACTTTTTTCTATTTCTCTTCATTTGTTAATTTGAAAGTAAAATTTTCTATTCAGCTCTGGTCTTTTTAACAGACATATTTTTATATACATTATTTCACTAAATGTCCACTTTTCACCCTAAGTATTGTATTCACTTTTGCTTAGTAGATTATTCTTGGTTGTGATCCTAGTTCCTTTACCTCCTATTATAAGTCGTTCACTCCTTTAATGTGAAAGCTGTTATACTGTGTGTGGTCCTGATTGTGTCTTTAAAATATTACTCTTGTTTCTTTCTGGCTACATACAACATTTGAGATAGGAGCTATGGAATTTTGTTATAGTGTTCCATGGAGTTTTCATTTTGGGATCTCTTTCAGGAGGTGATTGATGGATTTGTCAATTTCTATTTTAATTAATTTCTATTTTAAATTGCAAAATAGTTTTCCTTTACAATTTTATGAAATATTATGAGTAGATTCCTTTCCTGATTGATACTTTTGGGGAATCCAATAATGCTTAAATTATCTTCTCTCAACTTATTTTTCAGGTTAGCTGATTTTTCCAGTAAGATATTTCACGTTTTCCTCTACTTTTTTTCATTTTTTCACTTTGTTTTATTGTTTCTTGATGCCGCATAGATTAAATATCTTCTACTTGCCCAATTTTAGTTTTCAAGGAACTAATTTCTTCAGCAAACTTTGGACCTCTGTTTCCATTTGGTCAATTCTACTCTTTAGAGATTTCTCTTCAGTAAATTTTTGTGCCTCTCTTGGCATTTTTTGTGATTCTGTTTTTTAAGCTGTTATTTGCTTTAGTATTTTGTGCATCTTTTACCAAGATGACACTCTTCTCTCTGCTTTCTCTCATCACTCTCATTTCTTGTCCCTTTTTTCCTCTATCTCTCTTATTTGATTTTTTGACATTCATTTTTGAACTTTTCTCAGAATTCTTCTTGAGTTTTTGTCCAATTCACATTTTTCATTTAGACTTTTGATGTTCTTCTAAGTTTGTATTTTGATTTTCTCTCTCACTACAATAGCTTTTTATAGTAACATTCTTTTTAGTTGTTATTTATTCACTTTTCTCAGTCTATTTCTTGACTTTTAACTCTATTTCTAAGTTGGGCTCTATTTCTGATTTAGTATGGGCATTGTCCCAAGCTTCATGTTTTTCATGCTCCTGTTATCATAGCTAGTTTTTTTTTGGGGGGGGGGGGTATCTGTAACTTTTTAACTTGCCCAATGTTGTATGAATCAAGGAGAATTTTGAACACTGATCTCCAGTTCTACCCAGGAAGGGACCTTGCTTGTCTACAACCACCAGTGCTAGTGCTTCTCCTTTCCCTGGAAATGTGACCAGGTCTCCTGCATTCCTGAAGCTGCAAGCACTAATGTTCGTTTCTGAATTATAACTGAGACAAGGTTTTCTGCTCCCCTGTTAGTGACCAGAAACACTCTTCTTTCCCTGAATTTGCAACTAGGGCCCCTATTCCCCTTAAGTTGCAAATACTGGTGCTCCTCTTGGTGCTAGAACTGAGACCAGGTATCCAGGTTTCTTATGAGCAACCAAAAGTGCTACTCAGTTCTGGAACTGTGAGTAGGATGCTTCCGCCCTTACAGTCAGTAGCTGTAAGACTCCTCTTCATCCTACAACTGGGATGTGAAACTGCTCATGGGAAATGAGACACTGTCCTTTACACCAAGCTGGGAAAAGGTTCCCTTTTTGACCAGCTATTCAACCCTTTGCCATGTATTGGCTGAGAATTCGTGAAGTTGCAGCTGTTGCTACTGTAGCTGCCCCTAAGGTCTCATTCTGGTGTTGTGGCATATGTGGGCTGTAGGCTCTCCTTCTACCACAGTATCACAGACCTCTCCTATCAACTTCTTAAGTTGTTTTGGTCAGAAATACGTTTCACTGGGACCTTCTGTAAAGTTGGCTCTACCACTTCATAATTCGATTTAAGTCAATATTTTCAAGTAATGTTAGGAGAGTTCAGCTGAATTCCTCTTGATATTCTCCTATATTGGCTCAAACCAATTGAACCTAATAAAGTTTTGTAAGTTTGAAACTCTTCTCTCGACTTTTATTACAGACAAGTATTAGGAAATAGAAGTGGTAAAGACCATTCAAAATTATATAATCCAAGTCCCTCATTACACAAATAAGTAACCAAGGTCTCAAAAAGAATGAACTGACTTGCTCAGTCATCCAGCTATTGATAGTAGAGCTGAAATTAAGAAAAAAAAGTAGATCATTTGACTTCATATCCCTTTTCACTACTTCATGCTTCTAAAAATAATCTTGTGATGTGATTAGACAGGACTATGTGAAAGAGAGGAGGGGACAATGGAAGAAAGTGAAATTATTTTCATTATTCGTGAGTCTTTTCTAATCATGAAAAGGGGGCCACAAAAGTGGAAAAGAAAATGTAACTCAGAATTTTGGAGATTCCTCTGTGTTTCTAAAGCAAAAAAGTTCAGATCTTAGAGGAAAATGATAAGTATCTTTTCATTCATTAAAGAAAATGTGTTTGCCTGCAACTCATCAAGCTGTGAGGATTGGGAATCCTTTACATCAATCCATCAGTCAATGAATATTTATTGACTGCCCACTATGGGCCATGCTAGACTGTCTAAACAAGATGTCCAGAACAAGACAAAATGAGGTCAGAAAGAAAATGGAGGAAAGCTGACAGCTAAGAAATAGCTATATTTTTTTCCCAAAGAACCATTTATCATTGCTATTCTACATTCCCACAAAGTAACCCTTTCTCTTATTCCCCATCCACAACCATTTCTTTAAAAGTCTCTTTCTCTCTGTCTCATGTCTTTGTCTGCTTCTCTCTCTCTCTCTTTCTCTGTCTGTCTCTGTCTCTCTCTCTCTTCTTCACATGCATAAATACTTGAGTTCCCTGCTTTTTTATCATGGTGTAATATCAAATGTCCTAGGTTCTTGTTTCTTTCAGTCCTCGCAATCATGTCCAACTCATTGTGGGGTTTTCTTGGTGATGGCACTGAAATGGTTTGCCATTTACTTCTCCAACTCATTTTACAGATGAGGATTTGAGTCAAGAAAGATTAAATGACTTGCCCAGGGTCACAAAGGTTTTAAGTGTCTGAGGCCAGATTTGAACTCGGAAAGACTGAGTCTTCCTTATTCCAAGCACAGAGCTTTGTCCACTGGGTCAAAAAGCCACCTTCAAAGTTCTGGCTTAGGTCACTTTATAGGAAATCTGGTCCAAGCTGTCTCAGTAATTTAATGCATAATAATCTTTAGTATGTCACTTCTTTGCCTGGACATAAAATTCTCATATCTTAAGTGAGAAATATCATGTCTTTACTGTCTACCTTGCAACACTGTTGTGAGCACCTAGAAATAATGCAGTCATCTACACTCAAATAGAAATATTCTTAGCACACTTCTCATCTTAACCAGTGATCATCTGGTCTCTGCTTAAAGTACTTTCAAGAATGAAAATCATGTGAAGACAAGTGAAACACATTAAATTTTTAATCAGTTACTCAAAATACGCTATTTTCTATCTATACATAAAAATCCTATAAGATTCCATGACTTATGAAACCTTATTAAAGACTTTGTTAAAAGATTCATTTGAGATTGCTATCAAGCAAAATATGAAAGAGAGAAATATAGTCATCAAAACTATTTTAGAACAACATGGAGAATCACCTGTGTAAAATCAAAATAAAATAGAGCCCCCCCCTACAGATGCAAGTGGTTTGAAAATGCACCCATTTTCCTTAACATATTGAGCAGATTTTATTGGATGTCAAATACTATGAAACATCCCTAGTGAAATCAGATTTCACTCAGAAGAGATTGGTTGAGCTATTCACAGCTGAAAAGTTTTACACTCAGATAGAACTGATTTAACCATTCACACACAAAAATATTTAAAGTGGATGATGGCCATATATTAACCAGAATATGAAATACACTTGATACTACAACCCATTGAATTAGTGCATTGGTATGTTACATATATAAATGCTCATATGCATATGTATATATTGATATGCAAATATGTGTATATATTAACATGTCTACATACGTATGCATATAGGCATATGCCAATGTAGATAATCTATATGTGTGCATATACTTGTATAGATACATGTCCATAAATATTCTCCCAAAGACTCTACTTGGATATGAATCATGAAACATTATGATAACAGAAGAATCAAAATTCTGAATGACTCAAGGCACAAAATGGATATTAGGAGGCTGAAGAATATTACCAGTGACTATTTCCATATGAGAAGTGTTATAAGAGGAATCATCAAGAACCACTAGAAGGGGAGCAGGTCATGTAGTAAGAATTAAGGTAACAGAGGGATAATCCAAATAATGCATATTGTCCATGAAACTTTTTTTCAAATTTTGTTGATGCTTCTTATTTTGATAGGATTCTAATTTACCAACATAACCTCTTCTGACACTCTTCATGCAGTTCAATCATCTCTTAAAACAAGTAAAAATAATAAAGGAAAACCTGTCTAAGAAACTGCTTCTGGTAGTATATGTACCTATTATTTCTACAAAGATAATATGTGACTTACATCATTTGTTTTCTGGTTATAAATGAAGTAGTAAAATAAGAAGATAAAGGACTTTAGCCAAAAAGAATTTATTTTTTTATTTTTTTTTTAATTTGTAAATACATAACATTTTTTTCAGCTGTTAACATTCACTTCCACAAGAATTTGAATTTAAAATTTTCTCCCCTCCCTCCCTACCCTCCACCCCAAGACAGCATGCACCACATCCACCCCTTCCTCCAGTCCGTCCTCCCTTCTATTACAAACACTTCTTGCCTACCCTTTCCCATCTATTTTCCTGTAGGGCAAAATTGATTTCTATACTCTGTTGCCTGTATAGCTAAATTTCCAGTTGCATGCTATAAATATTTTTAACGTTCATTCTTAAAGCTTTGAGTTCCATATTCTCTCCCTCCCTATCCATCCACAGTCATTGAGAAAACAAGCAATTCAATAATTTTCTGTCCCCTCTATTATCTTCCCTCCCCATCTCCTAACCCCCTTGCCTTCCTGAAGGATACAATAGGTCTCCATATTCAACTGATTGTGTCTCATTCCCTGCTCAAGTCAAATCCCAAAAGAGTAAGGCTCAATTATTTTCTTTCATCTCTCCCCACTTCCTCTCCATTGTAGAAGTTCTTTCTTCCCTCTTGATTTTGAGATGACTTACTACATTCTAACTCTCCCTTTCTCTTACTCGTAGTATATTCCATTGTATATATTGTATATATACATGTACACCTAGATATATATAGATATATATATATGTATATATACACATATATGTATATATGTATGTGTATGTATTCCCTCTAACTACCCCAATACTGAAAAAGTTCTCATGAATTACTCCATGTAGGAATGTAAACATTTCAACTTTAATGAGTTCCTTAAGGCTTCTCTTTCCTGTTTACATTTTCATGTTTCTCTTGGTTCTTTTATTTGAAAGTCAAATTTTCTATTCAGCTCTGGTCTTTTTTGACAAGAATGCTAGGAAGTCCTCTATTTCATTGAAATTACATTTTGCTCCTAAAGTATTATACTCAGTTTTGCTGGGCAGGTGATTCTTGGTTTTAATCCTATCTCCTTTGACCTCTGCAATATCATATTGAAAGCTCCTGGATTCCTTAGTATAGAAGCTGCTAAATCCTGTGTTATCCTGATTGTATTTACAGAATACTTGAATTGTTTCTTTCCGGCTGTTTATATTTTCTCCTTGACCTGGGAAATCTGGAATTTGGCTACAATATTTCTAGAAGTTTTCCTTTTGGGTCTCTTGCAGGAGGTGATAGGTAAATTTTTCTATTTCTATTTTACCTTCGGTTCTAGAATAGCAGGGCAGACTTCCTTGATAATTTCTTGGAAGATGATGTCTAGGCTCTTTTTTTGATCATGGTTTTCAGGTAGACCAATAATTTTTAAATTATCTCTACTGGATCTGTTTTCTTGTCAGTTGTTTTTTCCCATGAGATATTTCACATTGTCTTCTATTTTTCGTTGTTTTGGTTTTGTTTTATAATTTCTTGGTTTCTCGTAAAGTCTTTAACTTCCATCTGCTCCATTCTAATTTTTAAAGAACTTTTTTCTTCAGTGAGCTTTTGAGTCTCCTTTTCCATTTGACTAATTTTTCTTTTTAAAGCATTCTCTTCCTCATTAGCTTTTTGGACCTCTTTTTGCATTTGGGTTGGTTGGTTGATGGTTGTCCTTCATCTTCAAAGAAGACAAAAATGACAGCACCATGATAAACTGAAATTTCAGTGTGTTCAACTGTGGCTGATCACACCAATATGAGCTCAGCATGCTGTCCCATGGGTTGGACACTGATAGTCTGTGTGAATGTGTGGGGTGGATATCTGAAATTTGTGCATCCTGTGTTCAATTTGTGCTGTCTCAATTTTGCTTTACTGAAAGAGCATGGCACATTTTCTGATGCAAGCATGCCATGCTGAGTGGTGCTGTGCCAGTGTCTCCAATGTTGCACAGTCAAATCCAAACTTTTGAGAGAGACCCTGAGAGTATCTTTCTATTGCTTCTTCTAGCCACAATGTGATTGCCTGCCCTATGTGAGTTATTTAATACAATAGTATTTTTGGCAAGCATACATTTGGGTTAGTCCATTTTTAAAGATGTTACTTTCTTCCACATTTTTTGGGTCTCCTTTAGCAAGCTGTTGACTCACTTTTTATGATTTTCTTGCATCACTTTCTTTTCTTTTTCAAATTTTTCCTCCACCTCTCTTACTTAATTTTCAAAATCCCACTTGAGTGCTTTCATGGCCTCAGACCGTTGCATATATTTTTTGGAGGCTTTGGCTGTAGAAGTCTTTACTTTTATGACTTCTTCTGATGGTATGCTTTGTTCTTCCTTATCCAAAAGGATGGAAGAAAATACCTTTTCATCAAGAAATAACCTTCTATAGTCTTAATTTTTTCCCTTTTTTGGGCATTTTCCCAGCCAGTTCCTTGAGTTTTGAGTCCTTTGTCAAGTGGAGTGTATACTCTAGGGAACCTTTAAGTTCTCAGTTCCTCCAAGGTGGCACAATCAAGGGAGAGGAGTTTACTCCTCTCCTGGCCTGTGCTCTAGTCTATGAGCAACCACAAGCTTTTCTGTCCCATATGTAAGAGTAGGATTCCCTCTCCAGACCCTCTACTAGCTCCACCTCCAGTACTCTTCCTCACCCCAGTACAGCCCCTCAGGACTGAGACTCAGATTGACTGCTCAGTTCCCCCAGGGGCTTTAGTTGGAGGGCTCCAAAAAGGGATTCTGCTGCAGTAGTGGCTGCAGTTGGATGACATTCCATTCTCCTACAGGTGAAAGAGTTTTCTTAGTAACCTTAGAAGCTGTCCTTGGCATTTGTGGTTCGAAGAATCTGGGAGCCACAGCCAGTACCCTTGAGTCCTTGCCCTGAAGCCAGCTTCTTTGCAGTATAGTGCAGAGTGACCAAGTATGGGATGCATTCAGCTCTGAGCCAGGGATAACAGACCTTTCCTATCAGCCTTCCAGGCTTGTCTCTTTTACTTTGTTGTTTTGTGTCTTCTGCTGCTCTAGAATTGTTTAGAATCATTTTTATAGGTATTTTATGGGCTATGGTGGGAGCAGCAAGTCCATCTTTTCACTCTGCCATCTTGGCTCCACTGCCCCAGAAGAATTTATGAAAGCACATTAATAAGATATTTCACAGAATGTCAAGGCATCCCAAGGTTGGAATTTATACTGATGGACAAAGCTCCCACCTTGAGGACAGCACAGAGCCATCAAAGTATTGATTTGTTGAAAGGGTCTTCCCAATAATGAATCAACATATGTTTTCCTATAATTTCCACCAAATGATCTTAGGTTGTCGTGTGACAGCCACACAGTCTAATCCTTCTTCCTGTAATATTTTTTAAAAATATTGATGACACTTGAAATACATGTGAAAATGTAATGAAAATTTTGCTGTAAAGGGAAGAGATCAGTGAGATTAAGCTAAAGGAAGCACAAGAGTACTTGGTGAACACACATACTCTCAAAGCACAGATCTAATTATGACATCCCTTCTGCTCCAAGCATATTCAGTGACTCCCTCTTCCTTCCAGGAAATGAATTCTAGTGTTCCACTTTTGAAACCATTCACAATTTTGTTCCAGCCAAACTATCCAAGCCTTGCTTTACTTTCCTTAACATTGCTATCTCTGCCAATCAGTCTTGCTTCTCTGTTCCATCTCCTGCCTCCTAGCCTTTGTCCAGGCTGTTCTCCATACCCCATATTCACTCCCTCTTCACTTATGTCTTGCAGAATCCCTAATATTATTTAAAACTCAGTTTAAATGCTTCCATAGGAAATGCTGTTGATCCTCTAAGTTGCTAAGACACTGCCAGTTGAAATAGCTTTTTTATAAATTTTGTGTTTAATTTTTAAAAATAGTCCTATTACTTTCCACAATAAAAAGTAATATTGTTGGGAAAATCAACTCTTTCATTTTTGTACAGCATGCACTAAGTACTTAAATGCTTTTTAAATTAATGAAATCAATAAATGAAACTTTGACCTGAATTTCTTCAAGTGATCTCCTTCTCAAATCAATGACAGACTAAATTGCATCATGTTTTTCAAAGAGGGCTTCTTTTTTTCACTCCTGTCTCTACTTTCCCTACTTTGTCTACTCATGTTGCACTCAAAACTGTGAGGGTGGAGGTGGGCAGGGATTCTTAGAGCAAGCATTTCTCCCTTTCTCTCCCCACTCTCAGAAGCTTGATGGAAGTGTGTAAAGCTCCACCTTCCAGATTGGAGGACCTCTCCTTCCTTACTTCAAATAAAGAAAAAAAAGTTGTCTCAAGGACTCCTTTTGAAATTCACTATCCAATATAATGAGACTTTGAGCTGTTTCCACAGCAATTTAAGTTTTTTTGTAACATGGGAATAATTTCTCAAAATGGATATTTCCCTTTATTTCTTATTGCTTTGCTGTGTATGCATACTTGTACACACAAACTTAGGAATCTTGGTTAGCTTTTCTATGATTTAAGGACTCCTTATCCCTTGATTTTATTCATCCTTCTAAGTAACCTAACAGACTATCTCTATAGAAACCAGAAGAAGAATGTCCCCTACTACTGAGACACTTATTCAGGTGCTGGAGTTAGAATTGAGAAGACACGAGATTAAATCCTATTTCATGTGATGGCCCTATGAACCTGGACAATCCTCAGTTTGCTCTTCTGTGTAACAGGCATAATATCATCTACCTGCTCTGGTTATTTTGAGGATATAAGGAGATAATATATGGAAAACATTTTGCAAATCTTGAAGAGCATACACACATGTAGATAAACATATATATGGATGTATGTACATACACAAGGACATATGCATTTATGCATGCATGTATGCTTGCACATATATGAATATATGCATGCATATGTGCATTGTGCACATATATAAAAAGTGTATATTCATATGAGTGTGTATATATGTATGTATGGTACACATTTTATTAATATATGTGTGTATACATATATATATATATATATATATATATATATATATATATATATATATATATATAATTGCTGATGGCACCTCTCAGCTGCCTTGCAGAATGTCATAGGAGCTCAAAGGAAAGTTTCTTACCAATGAGAGGCTATACAAAACACCAAGGACAAAAACACTCCCTGCCTATGAGGATGGTCCATGTTGAAGATAAAAAATAATATTCACTCACTTACTCTGGCATAAAATTATAGACCTTTGAGTTTGGAAGGGATCTTTGAGTTCAAGAAAGGCTATTGACAACAAATTCCATTGGGCATATGCTTTAAGGTTTACAAAACTGATAACAACTGAGTGAGGTAGGCAAGTAAAAATATTGCTGCCTTCATTTTGTAGCTAGAGAAATGAAAGAAAGATCAAGTGTTTTTCCCATGTTAACTAACACAGCAAGAGCTTGAGACAAAATTTGAACCCATAAATCAACATTTGGTTCTCTTTCCTCTACATCCTGGAATTACTCCACAACTCAAAATTTGCACACTATTTTCACCATTAACCATTTATAAGGTATGGAATACAAGAATTTTAACCCCATTTTTATAGATGAGGAAACAGGGGTTCAGAGAAATAAAGCAATGTTTCTTTAGTTATACAGTGAGTAACCTATTCAATATTTAAGCTGACATCTCCTGATGTCAGATCAAGCGTTATTTTTAATATCGCATCCAACCTCCCATTACTGTCATTAAATAGGAATGGTACATAAGATCGTAACATTTTAGAAACAAAATGAGCTTTAAGAACCAATCAATTCTTTTGTTTTTACAAATAAGAAAATCTATGTCCAGATATATTTAAGAATCTTGCCCAGAGTCACAAAGCTAGTAAGTGCCAGAGTTATTATTTGAACTCAGCTCTTCTGATGCCCCCTTCATTACTCTTTCTATTAAACCAGATAGGACATGTTTAGACTATAGCAACCATAACAACACATTGCATATTCATAGTGATTTAAGGTTTAACAAGTATTTTTTTTTCCTCACAAAAACCCTGGAAAGATAGGATTTTATATATTTTATCCCCATTTTACAGATTAAAAAAAAAAAACTGACCTGCCACAGAATTAGTGAATGAGCTAGCATTCATTGATTTTTTTCCAGAACAAAACTCCTTTTGTAACAAAAGCACCAGAAAGTGTAAGAGACAAAGTTTTCCTTTGGCACAAGTCCTTGTCCATTCTGTGTACCCTTCCACCTTTCAGCACTGCCTCCTTACTCCTCAATCTGAGTGATTATTTTTCATGGACAATAATTTAGGTTTAATTTTAGGCAGAAGAGACGGACTGTATGTGTTGCCCAATCTAATATGATACTGTGTATTGTAATTCTCTATTGGGAATTTTCTCCTTTATAATCCTTCAGGGAAAGAAGCACATCCCATAGTAACTTCTTATCTTTGTGAAAACTCGGTAGGTTGATGGGCATAGGGATATGTGGATAAATAGATGGAAAGGATAAGTATATGGGTAAAAGGATGATGAATAGGTGAATAGGTGGTCAGATTGGTACATACCAATCAAAGTGGTCACATATCTGAAGAATGTGGAGTTCTCATTCAAATATATCCACAGAGAAGAACAAGTTTCACTCATCTTATCTACACTTATGCTGAGACTTTTTGTTCTACAACTATATTTTTTATAACTTTCGGACCAAGTGTTTTTTCATATTCTATGCAGTTGATGTTTATATTAAGGGTGTTAAACACTGACTTAATACTTGCTTGATGTTTAACTTAGTTTTCCCCCTCTGCTGTATCTCCTTTGAATGGGGCTTTAAAGTCTTGAGTCTACTCCCTAGTGTAGTGAAAATGAATGGATTCAGAATCAGGAGAATTGAGTTTAAAATCCTGCACCATACCACATAACATCATAGCCTTCAGAGCTGTAAGGAATCTGTGAGGTTATATATTCCAACTCTCTCACTTTCCATAGCTAATAAATAATTGAGCTAAGATTGAAACCTACTTCTGATTCCAAATCCAGTATTCTTTTTATAACACCAGGACCTACTTTCTATATAACCTTTTGTAATTAATTTCTCTTCTCTGTTCCTCAGTATTTCTATGTATACAGTTTAGGTAACTAAACCTAATGATTGTGAAAATGTTTTCTAAGTCATAATTCCATGACCTATGCTCTGGGGTACCTTTTCAAAGTCATTTTTATAATGTTACTTTATGGTCCTAAATAATACAGATTAATTCAATTAAGATAATCTTCAAACCAAATCCCCTTCCTTGGGGAAGCCTAGCTTTCTTAATACTGCCAAATTGTTTTCAGAAGTCATGTAACAAGCACTAGAATTTGAGCAATGTCCAGTGATTTCCTCAGAATCTGAAATAGAGATTTGTCATGCAATCTGCCATAGCTTTTGCAGTGAAGAAGTTACCCATAAAAAGAAAGGTTTATTTTCTGTCCATTTTCCTTATTGCCATTATATTGTTTGTTTCAGTTTGTGGGAAGAAGTTCTTCTCACATTGCATGCCCTGACTGCCTCTGCTTGCATAAAACATGATGTTATATCTTGAACAATGCTTGAATACATTACATAAATTTCCCTTTGATATCCAGCATGTTTCTTGCTATAATAGAATCTGAACAAAATCACACCGCCATCCCCGCAGTGTTCCTGATGTGCCTCATAACTCTCTTCCTCTCTCTTTTCTGAAGCCAATAACCATCTCCAAGCAGTTAAATTGGATAAGCATCAATGGAAGGAGAATGGTTCAGTAGGGCAGAGTCAAATATTATGTAACAAGAAATTATATGTGACACAGAGCTATAGAGAAAATGAAACATGATCACTATCTTTGAAGTAAGGTAGGCACCATATTGAAAAAGTACTGAATTTCAAGTTGGTAGAGCTAGTTTTGAGCTCAGAGTGGCCATTTACTAGTTGTGTGACCTTGGGCCAGTCACTTAGCCTCAGGGAGCATCAGTTTCCTTATCTGTACAATAGAGATAAAAATACCTGACTTATCTGCCTCACAGGATTATTATTGTAACCCTGTTGAGATATTGTGTCTGAAAGCATTTTTAAAGTGATGAACAGATGCAAATGTCAGCTATCAGGATTATTATTAAGAATAGGATCATTGACTGATATAGATTATCTAGTGTTGGAGGAAGGATTTAGACATCATCTAATCTAATCCTCTCATTTTACAACTGAGATAACTGATTGATTTTACTCAATGAGTTTCTGGTTAACAAAGAGTAAAACCCCATCTTATTTCAAATTTTGTGGAAATTAATTTGAAATGTTGATGTCCTTTTCTGCTTTGGTAAATAAAATCAGTTTGCAGAGATCTTTGCTGGATGATCAAATGCCTTGCAGAGTCAAAAAGTCTAAAAGTCACAAATCTAAGATTTAGAAAGTCCAAATCTAAGATTTGAAAAATAATCTAATACAACTAGACTTAACCAAGAATACTCTCAAAATGGTTGGTAATCAATCAATTAATCTGTCTATCTATCTATATATGTGTGTGCATATGTGGATATGTGAATAAACACAAACATATATGTGTAATATATACATATATGGATACACACATACCACCCAAGGACTCTAAGGAATGATAGAGATATAAACAATTAAGAAGGACATTGAATAACAAAATCTAAATCTAATTATGTATTGGGCTCTTTTGGAGAGATGAAGGAACTAAAGAGAAGATCCTTCTTTTGAAGGATCTCAGAGGTGAACTTGGGAAACAGAAATATCAACAATGAAATAATGAGATAAGAATGAAATGCTGAAATGTGTGACACTGACCAAGAACTCTAATCAGAGTTCAGAAAAGGGAAGATGAGTGTAAATCCAGGAAACCTTACAAGAAATTCTAGAGGAGATGGAACTAGGACTCAGTTTCAAAATAGATCCAGAGGGATTCCAAGGGAGGTTTAAGGTATGAGGACAGCTTCCAGAAATTCTCCTTACTTTCCCTTTCTAATCTTTATGATGCAAAAAATAAATAAATAAATAAATAAATAAATAAATAAAACAAAAAAACCTTCTGAAATCCAGGAAAAAACCTAGCATGTAACTTGTATTAAGTCACACATTCAATGAGCAGCAGAGTCAAGAATAGAACTCAAGGGGGATGGCGGTGTAGAAAGACATACATATGCTAGCTCTGAAACCCACAGCCTATAAAATACCTGTAAGGAAGAACTCCCAACAAATTCAGGAATAGCAGAAGCCACAGAACAATGGAGTGGAAGAGATTTCTGTTCCAGAGAGACCTGAAAACCTGACACGAAAGGTCCATTGCACCCCGGACCCAGAGCAGAGCCCAGCCCTGCCTTGGCTGCAGGGCACCGAGAGGAGCAGCTCTGAGTAGGCTTCAGGGACAGAATCTCCAGCAGCCACACAGGTACCTCCACCCACAGGCTCCAAAGATTGGTGAGAGGGTCTCTTTGGCTGGTCGAGAGGGGAGTGGGGTGTTCCCATAATTCAGGCCCCCTCAGGGAGGCAGCAGCAGAGGCAGCAGGAGACAAGGGCTCCCAAAACAGGCAGGAGCTTGGATCCATTGTTGAAGGTCTCCACATAAACCCCCTGAGGGAACTGAGTCCCCTGTGGTGGCCCTGCCCCCACCTGAGCACCTGAACTTAATCTCACACTGAGTAGCAGCCCTGCTTCCACCAAAAGCCCTGAGGCTGGGAAACAGCATTTGAATCTCAGACCCCGATTGCTGGCTGGGTGGATCTGGAGGCGAACAGGGGTGGAGAGAACACTCAGAAGTCAAGTCACTTGCTGGGAAAATGCCCAGAAAAGGGAAAAAAAATAAGACCATAGAAGGTTACTTTCTTGGTGAACAGATATCTCCTCCCTTCCTTTCGGATGAGGAGGAACAATGCTTACCATCAGGAAAAGACATAGAAGTCAAGGCTTCTGTATCCCAAACATCCAGAATAAATATTCCATGGGCTCAGGCCATGGAAGAGCTCAAAAAAGATTTTTGAAAATCAAGTTAGAGAGGTGGAGGAAAAACTGGGAAGAGAAATGA
The DNA here is from genome assembly GCF_028372415.1 of Notamacropus eugenii. Classification (NCBI taxonomy): domain Eukaryota; kingdom Metazoa; phylum Chordata; class Mammalia; order Diprotodontia; family Macropodidae; genus Notamacropus; species Notamacropus eugenii. The sequence continues at coordinate 438,184,332 of NC_092872.1, read as the reverse complement.
GAGAGATGCAAGAAAAGGATAAAAAGCAGGTCAACACCTTGCTAAAGGAGACCCAAAAAAATGCTGAAGATAATGACACCTTGAAAAATAAGCTAACTCAATTGGCAAAAGAGGTTCAAAAAGCCAATGAGGAGAAGAATGCCTTAAAAAGCAGAATTAGCCAAATGGAAAAGGAGGTTCAAAAGCTCACCGAAGAAAACAGTTGTTTCAAAATTAGAATGGAGCAGATGGAGGCTAGTGACTTTATGAGAAACCAAGAGATCACAAAACAAAACCAAATGAATGAAAAAATGGGACATAATGTGAGATATCTCATTGGAAAAACAACTGACCTGGAAAATAGATCCAGGAGAGACAATTTAAAAATTATGGGACCCTGAAAGCCATGATCAAAAAAGAGCCTAGACATCATCTTTCATGAAGTTATCAAGGAAAACTGCCCTGATATTCTAGAACCAGAGGGCAAAATAAGTATCCAAGGAATCCACCGATCATTGCCTGAAAGAGATCCAAAAAGAGAAACTCCTAGGAACATTGTGGCCAAATTCCAGAGTTCCCTGGTCAAGGAGAAAATATTGCAAGCAGCTAGAAAGAAACAATTCAAGTACTGTGGAAATACAATCAGGATAACACAAGATCTAGCAGCTTCTACATTAAGAGATCAAAGGGCATGGAATATCATATTCCAGAAGTCAAAGGAACTAGGACTAAAACCAAGAATCACCTACCCAGAAAAACTGAGTATAATACTTTAGGGGAAAAAAATGGTCTTTTAACGAAACGAAGGACTTTCAAGCATTCTTGATGAAAAGACCAGAGCTGAAAAGAAAATTTGACTTTCAAAGACAAGAATGAAGAGAAACATGAAAAGGTAAACAGTAAAGAGAAGTCATAAGGGACTTACTAAAGTTGAACTGTTTACATTGCTACATGGAAAGACAATATTTGTAACTCTTGAAACTTTTCAGTATCTGGGTAGTTTGTGGGATTACACACACACACACACACACACACAGAGCACAGAATGAATTGAATAGGATGGGATCATATGTTAAAAAAATGAAATTAAGCAGTGAGAGAGAAAATATTTGGAGGAGAAAGGGAGAAATGGAATGAGGCAAATTATCTCTCATAAAAGAGGCAGGCAAAAGACTTTTTAGTGGAGGAAAAAAGAGGGGAGGAGAGAAAAACATGAAGTTTACTCTCATCACACTTGACTCAAGGAAGGAACAAAATACACACTCATTTTGGTATGAAAACCTATCTTACAATACAGGAAAGTGGGGGAGAAAGGGATAAGCAGGGTGGGCAGGATGATGGAAGGGAGGGCAATGGGAGGAGGGAGCAATCTGAAGTCAACTCTCTTGGGGAGGGACAGCATCAAAAGAGAGAAGAGAAGCAACGCGGGGCAGGATAGGATGGAGGGAAATATAGTTAGTCTTACACAACATGACTATTATGGAAGTCATTTGCAAAACTACACAGATAGGGCCTATATTGAATTGCTTGCCTTCCCAAAGAGAATGGGTGGGGAGCGAGGGATGAAGAGAAGTTGGAACTCAAAGTTATAGGAACAACTGTAGAGTACTGTTCTTGCTACTAGGAAATATTTCTTATTTCTTATTTCAGGTAATGGGGTACAGAAAGTTATCTGGCCCTACAGGACAAAAGAGAAGATAGGAACAAGGGAAGGGAGGGATGATAGAAGAGAGGGCAGATTGGTGATAGGGGCAATCAGAATTCTCAGTGTTTTGGGGTGGAGGGAGAGGACAAATGGGGAGAAAATTCGGAACCCAAAATTTTGTGAAAATGAATGTTAAAAGTTAAATAAATTAATTAAAAAAAAAGAATAGAACTCAAATCTCTGAATTAGTTCAATGCTCTAAAACAGCAACCACAAATGAAATTTAAACTCAAGGCTGAAAAAATAAAATGGGCCTTTGAAAAAACAACTTGCAATTCAAGCAGTCTCTGAATTTCTCCTACTAATAGAAAGTGTCTCCCAGGTACTAGTTGCTCAGGTGCCCTCAATGACAATATAAATTGTTCCAGAGATACCAGTGTATCAACTGACAAATGGACAGTCAATGTGCCCTTGGGCTAGTCCCAGAAGTCTTCTAGGGAACAGAACCCTGCTTGTTGCCATTGATTGGAGTGTGAGACATTCATTGGTCCAAACAGTGGTTGCAGGTATATTCTCCCAGAACAGTTTTAAATAAACACAATCAGTCTATCCAGCACTAAGCAACTATTTCTGAAGGCATGTTGGTAAATGTGTTTATAAAGCAAGAGCTTCCAATCCATCAGCTCTCAAAGAGTCTAATCAATATATTCCAATTTGATCTTAGAGAAGTTTTGCCGCTAGGAAGTTTAATTTATTTCAACTCATGACCATGAAAAAATGAACAATCTGAGCACTTTGACAAAATAGAAAAAGTGGATGGTGTTGTATCCAGCACCAGCTCCATTTCAATTTTCCATTTCATTAGAACAAATCACCTCCTGACTGGAATGACCATGAAGGCTGATCAGGCTGGGGGCTAAGGACTTGAGGCCAATGTGGAGTCAGAAAGGATAAAATATGGATAGCAGTTGTAGGAAGCAGTAGTGCAATCCATAGCATCCCTTTGTTGTTAGTTTTTCCTTTACCATGGGAAGAGGTTTGGGGATGATTTTGCCATTTTATCTTATTGATAAATTGTAATTTAACTGCATTTTAAAACTAGGATTAACAGCAACTCCATTGTCAAGGAAAGTGGCCCTGAAGAACAACTCCCCAGATGCCTTGAAGGGATGGATAGCAAATGTCATTTCCCTTTTAGGTTCTGGCATGGTAATGACATAAACAGATCCCAGGATATTATTCCATACATCTATGTACTTAGAATAGAATTGAGGTCTATCATCTACTTTCTGACTAGTCCCAAGGGAAATATATACAGAGTGGTGGAAATGGAAATATGTTACATGAGATACATTAGTATAATATTGCTTAATCATTAGCATAAAATATTCAGCTGTGTATTTGGGGAGGCAGGATGGTCTATAATGAAGGCCCCTGACTTCAAATCCTAGCTCTGCCACATAGGGGCTGTGTGACCTTAGTCCAGAGACTTAACCTCTCTGAGTCTCAGCAATTTTGTCACCTGTAAAATAAGAAAAAATACTTACACTACTTATCTCAGAGAGTAGTCATGAGGATCAAATGAGATGTACATAAAATGTTTCATAATACTTGAAAGACTGGAGAACTGTAAGTTATTATTCTCCAAAATCTCAATAAAATAATGTTTACTGCCATTTAAATTGAAGGGATAAAAAGAAAGAAAATCACACAAAAAAGAAAGAAACATAAGGCTGGGGGTAACTGATGTTGAAGCACAAACGGATGTTGAGAGATTAACACTGAAACAATCTGTCTTCATCTATGCAGACAGACAAGGAGACATCTGACAACTATGACACATATTACCAAATTTCAGGTATGTTGTAGAAAGAATTTCAGCATTTAAGAGGAGGTTGAACTAGATGTCATCTGATGTACTCTTCAGTTCTGGAGCTTATGCAATATGAGGATTAGTTGAGGGAACTGGTGGTGTTTATAGCCTGAGGAAAAGTAGACTTAGGGGAACATAATAAATGTTTGTTTTAAAGATTATAATAAATGGAAAGGGATTCAATTTGTTCTGCTTGACCCCTAAGGGTAGAAATAGGAGGACTTGCATTTGGTGGAAGAAGCAGAGAAAGTAATTTATGATATAGGAACCACTTCCTAACAATTAGAGCTAACTATTTTTACCTATCCCTTAGTCATCAAATGGGCATTGCATCATACAAACAAAGACCTTAATTTAAAAAGACCAAGGTAACCCATTATCCTGGGCCATTACCAGTCATTCTGACTATTGCCTTGCCACTAGACTTTGATGTCTCTGGAGGAGAGAATGAGATTGAAAACTTTGCCCAGCTCTGCCTCAGTTAAATCCAGTTATACACAGAAGTCAAGATATAATCCAGATGATGCCATTGGTCCTCTGAGAACAAAGGATGAGCAATAAAAATGTAGGCTGAACATCTGATGGGTGTATTGTACAATGGAATCTTTTTCAAGTACATATTGAACTAAATGATCTTAGAGATCTCTTCTAACTCTGAATTTGTGTTATTTCATCTGTTTCTGAAGGATAGGGATATGACTGGGGAGGGAAGAAGGAAGAAAGGAAAGAAGAAAGTCTGGACAGAAGTATGGCAGTGAATTGTAAAATCCTTTAGACCTCTTTTGAAGGTTGATTCTCCAGCCCTTCTATGTTTTTGTTTTGTTTTTTTCTTATTCCCCCAGGGCATACTGCAATGCCTGACATACGGTAAATTCTTCATAGAATGCATGCAGACTTGAGTCCCTACTCCCTAAATTCTTAATAAAAAGGTAATGTTCTGTCCTAGAAATATTTTTGACTTAACTGAATCCACAGATCAACTAGATGACCTTTCAAAATTCCTACAGGTTCACAGAACTTAGTATTAATTAATGAGAGGAGACAACACATCACCTTTGACTTCTCCAGTATGTACTTAAATATCTTAGAGTCTATGGTACAGAATTCTTTCTTAAGGACTATGACTTAAACCCAAATCACTCGGGCTCTCATTGATTGGCTAACAATAGGAATTATTTCTATTTTGGCCAACTATAGAAATTGTTTCTATTTTGACCAGAAACCCTGAGGATCTTCCTGTCCCAGATTACTATTTTTTGACTAGATAAAAGAGGCCTTTCTTTGCCTCATATCTTACCTAGCCTTAATCACTGAATGGCCATTATCTGAGTCAAAGTAAGACCAAGGAAAATATAAAGATCATGGTTTCCAAGAGCATTCGGGGGCATCTCAAGTTGCCTTGATTTACATCTTGCCACTGGATGCAGATGGCTCTGGAGGAGAAAATGAGTCTGAGGACTTTGGCACAGAACTCCCTCATTTAAATCCACTTCACCTGCAAGTCATGGAATCACTTTCCCCATGTTATGGTCCTCTTTGAGAACAAAGAACAAACAGCAACAACAACAATACTTACAGAAAAATTTTCCTTGTTGTATGATTGCCCTTTTTGCTTACTCTACTTTCAATGGAAAACTTGTCTCAGGGAGTTCCTTTCTCTTTGTTTCCTCTCTTTTTCCTTTCCACCTTTTTCATGCATCTATAAACCTCAGCTGAGCCTGAAATGAAAGAGAAACCAGTCAGGCCACTCTAGAATACAGTTAGAGTAGTTATACTTTTTGATTGCTGATCTGCCCTACTTTTGTTTTAGAATTCCTCTGTCCCTTCTTGGAACCATCTCCTTTGTATGAGTAGCTCAAGAACACTAGAGATCACTTGTGGCATTCCATTATGGCCTGTCCATAACAAGGGCTTATCCCTGAGACAGAACTAGACTCAGGTTCTAGTCCTAGCCTAGGTGATTAAATCAATGCTTGGCGTGTAGAGAAAGTCATTTCCTAACTCTAAGCCTAAATTTCCTTACTTTTAAACTGGAAAGGTGAGGAAAGAGTTAGATTACCTTTCAAGTGTCCTACATATCTAATAGTCTATAGTCTTTCATTAAATGACACCCCTCTCATGCCACACATACACACACGCACACACACACACACACACACACGAATGAGTTCCTCCTCTGTATCCCTTTACTATCTGCTAGAGGCCTTGTTCTTAGTAAGTCAATATATTGATTTTTTTGAACGATGTCTAGGAAGATTAACGACAACTTTACTTTATTTAAATACCTACAAAGTCCTGTCACAGGTATGGAAAACCTGCTGTCAAAACTATGATAAATATTTGGGTGGGTTGTATTCATATATAGGAAGAAGTTCATCACAACAAATGCTAAAACACTGTAGTAGGGAATAGCTTGCCTAGGAGGTGACCTGCTTCCAAAATCACCTTGACAAAAACAAGTTTCTCAAAAGAGTGTGCAAGGATGATGTTGAGGTGAGAAGTATTTGACTTTAAGCCAGTTGCACTGGCTTCTGATCTTCTACAGAAATTCACTTGCTCAAATCAGTCAGTCAAAAATGTATTAACTGAACATCCTGAAATTATCAAGGTCTCTAGATAGTTGAAAAATAAGAAGGGTTTGTAATGTTACTGTGAGAAACAACAACATGACCATGATATTGGAACATATAAATAGCATCACAACTTTTAGGATTCTGGCAGTCTTATGGGTGTTCTGTATTTATCCATGTTATCCATGTTTCTCCATCACTGTGGAGTTGGAGCCAAAATGGTGTAGTAAAAACAGGCACTTGCCTAGCTCTCTCCCAAACCCCTCCAAATACCTGTAAAAATGCTCTAAACAAATTCTGCCACCTCAGAACCCACAGAATGATGGAGTAAAGCAAATATACAGCCCATGACAACCAGGAAGGTCAAAAGGAAACATCTATTATGCTGGGCTGGTAGTGAATCGTAGTCCAGCATGGGTCATGCTGGCACAGACAGGCTCTGAGCAGGCCTTAAGAGATTGAATCACTGGCAGTTGTGTCAGTTTTCAGATTTCTTGATTGCAAAATGCCGAGGACAACTTGCAAGTCCACAGTCCTTGGTGGTGATCCTAGGGCAAAGAGGAGTGCTGGCATGTGGCCGTGATGGAGAGGGAATCCTCCTCACAGTTCCAAGACAGAAAAGAGTATAAACCAGAGTCAGACCAGGAGAGGAGTAAACACCTTTCCTTTGATTATATAACCTTGGAGGAACTTAAAATTTGTAAGTTACTACAAGCATTTCTGAAAACAGCTGAACAAAATCCCTGAAGTTTGAGACATGACATTCCCCCAATGGGAACAGAAAACTACCTGAACAAAGAGCTCAAAAACCAAGTAATTGGCTGGGGAAATGAGCAAACATGGGAAAAATAGACTATATAATCTTATTTTGGTGACAAGGAAGATCAAAACATACAACAAGAAGCAGGCAATAAAGTCAAAGTTCCTACATCCAAAGCCTCCAAGAAGAATATGAATTAATCTCAGGCCATGGAAGAGCTCAAAAAGGATTTTGAAAACCAAGTAAGAGAAGCAGAGCAAAAACTGGGAAGAGAAATGAGAGTGATGCAAGAAAATCATGAAAAATGAATCAACTGCTTGCTAAAGGAGACCCTGAAAATACTGAAGAAAATAGCATCTTAAAAAATAGACTAACTCAAATGGCAAAAGAAATCCAAAAAGCCAATGAGGGTAAGAATGCCTTAAAAAGAAGAGTTGGCCAGATAGAAAACGATGTTATCTTTGTTGTCAATGTTATAAAGAGCTTATTGTGAGACTAGACCAGTCTTTTGATCTGTAAGGTTGAGGTGCTTGAGTGGGGAGACATATAAATAGAAAGGGGCTACTGAAATCACGAAAAAATTCTATACACATATTTTTCCTTAGTAGTATTCCACTTTTTCCACTTATATGTGAAGATAAATTTCAACATTCATTTTAGTAAAATTTGAGTTCCAAATTTTTCTCCCTACTTCTTTCCCTTCCCTCCCCACTCCCCAAGAGAGAAAGAAATCTGATATAGCTTACACATGCACAGTCATGTCAGTCATTTTTGCAAATTAGTTATATTATGAAAGAAGACTCAACACAATAGTGGAAAAAAATCAAGAGACAGAAAAAAAAACAAAAAAGGGGGAAATAGTATGCTTCAGTCTACATTTCTACTTTATAGTTCTTTCTCTGGATGTGGTTAGCATTTTCCATCATGCACTTTTTGGGATTTTATTTTTTTGGAATTTTGTATTACTGATTGTTTTGGATTATTGTATTGCTGATAATAGTTAAGACTAACAAAATTAAACATCACACATGATGGTGTTCCTGTGAACAGTGTTCTCCTGCTTCTGCTTACTTCTCTATGCATCAATTCATGTAGTCTTTCAAGGTTTTTCTGAAATCATCCTGTTTGTCATTTCTTTTAGCACAATACTATTCCATTATATTTATGTACCACAATTTTCTCAGCCATTCCACAATTGATGGACATCCCCTCAATTTCCAATTCTTTGCCACCACAAAAAGAATTGCTATAAATTTTTTGTATATGTGGGTCCTTTTCTCTTTTTGTTATCTCTTTGGAATACAGATGTAGTAGTGGCATTATTGGATCAAAGGGGATGCACAAGTTTACAGACCTTTGGAGATAGTTACAAATTTCTCTTCAGAATGGTTGGGTCAGTTCACAACTCTACCAACCATTCATTAGTGTTCCAATTTTCCTAGATCTTCAACATATATCATTTCTCTTTTCTGTAATATTAGTCAATCTGACAGGTGCAAGGTGAAACATGAGAGTTTTTCATTTGCATTTGTCTAATCAATAGTGAACTAGATTTTTTTTCACATGATTATAGATACCTTTAATCTCTTCCTCTAAAAACTGACTGTATATCTTCTGACCAATTATGAATTGGAGAATGATTTATATTACCATCTCTCTACATATATAGATGTATATCTATATGTATATATGTATATATATATATGTATACACACACACATATATACATATATTAGTAATGAGGCCTATCAGAAACACTGATTGTAAAAATTATTTCCCATCTTTCTTCCTCCCTTCTAATCATAGTTCCATTGGTTTTGTTTGTGCAAAACCCTTTTTAATTTAATGTAATCACAATTATCCATTTTCCATTTCATAATGTTCTAAATCTATGTTGGTCATAAACTCATCCATTCTCCCTAGATCTGACATGGAAACTACTCCTTGCTCTCCTAATTTGTTTATGGTATCAACCATTCTGTGTAAATCATGTGCTCATTTTTGCCTGAGTATGGGGTATCAGATGTTCATCTATACCTAGTTTCTGCCTTACTATTTTCCAGTTTTCCCTGCAGTTTTTTGTCAAATAAAGAGGTTTTATCGCAGAAACTGAAGTCTTTTTGTTAATCAAATAGTAGATTATGATAGCTATTGATTACTGTGTCTTATTTACCTAACATATTCTACTGATCCACCCATCTATTTCTTAGCCAGTAAGAAATAGTTTTGATGACTGTCACTTCCTTTGCATTAAAAAGTCAATTTCTTTGATATTCTGGACCATTTGTTCTTCCAGATGAATTTTGGTGTTGCTATGTTTTCTATTTTTATTTCTTTTTTGGTATTTGATTGGTATGGCACTGAATAAGTGAATTAATTTAGGTAGAATTGCCATTTTTATTATATTAGCACAGCCTACCCACGAGTAATTGATATTTTTTCAATTGTTTAGATCTGACTTTGTTTTTATGAAAAATATTTTGCAGTTGTCTTCATATACTTCCTGAGTTTGCCTTGAAAGGTAAACTGCCAAATTATTTTTATTGTCTACAGTTATTTTAAATAGGATTTTTTTTCCCATCTCTTCCTTTGTGGCTTTGTTGGCAATATATAGTAGTGCTGAAGATTGATGTAGGTTTCTTTTATCTTGCAAGTTTGCTAACTTAACAAATTGTTTCAAGTAGTTCTTTAGCTGATTTTTGAGGATTCCTTAAGAATAAGATCACATCCTCTGCAAAGAGTGATACTTTGTTTCCCATTGTATATTCTATTTCATTCAATTTCTTTTTTTTTCTCTTGTTGCTAAAGCTAGCATTTCTAATACAATATTGAATAATAGTGGTGATAATGGGCTTCCTTGTTTCACCTCTGATCTTACTGGGAATGCTGTTAATTTCTCCCCATTACATATAATGATTGTTAATAGTTTTAGATAGATACTGCTTATCATTCTAAGGAAAACTCCCTTTATTCCTATGTTCTCTACTGTTTTGTCATAGGCATGGATGTTGTATTTTGTTAAAAGTTTTTCTCCATCTATTGAGATAATTATATGACTTCTGTTAGTTTTGCTATTAATATAGTCAATTATGCTGCTAGTTTTTCCAATATTGAACCATCTCTGCATTCCTGGAATAAATCCCACCTGGTAATATTATATTATCATGTTGAAATAACTTTACTAATATTTTATTTAAAATATTTGTTTCAATATTCATTAGGAAAATTGGTCTATCATTTTCTTTCTCTGTTTTGGCTCTTCTTGGTTTATATATCAGCACCATATTTGTGTCATAAAATGAATTGGGTAGGACTCTGCCTATTGTCCTGATGTTTTTATAGTATTTGAATTCATTCTTCTTTAAATGTTTGGTAAAATTCACTTATAAATCCACCTGACCCTAAAGAATTTTTTTAGGGAATTCATTAATGGCTGGTTGAATTTCTTTTTTTTTCTAAAACGGGATTAAATATTCTATTTCCTCTTCTGTTAATCTGCACAATTTATATTTTTGTAAATATTCACCTATATCACTTAGATTGTCAGATTTATTGGCACCTGTTTGGGTAAAATAGCTCCCAATTACTGCTTTAATTTCCTTTTCGTTGGTGGTAAATTCACTCTTTTCACTTTTTATATTGGTAATTTGGCTTTCTCCTTATAATCAAATTAAGCAAAAATTTTCCTATTGCTGTTTTTCATTAAAACAAATCTTAGTTATTACTTATTAATTAGGTTTTTTATTTTTAATTTTATTAATATCTCCTCTTATTTGTTATTTACCTGGGAATGTTTAATTTGGTCTTTTTCTAGCACTTTTATTTCCATGCCCAATTCATTTATCTGTTCTTTCTCTATTTTATTCATACAAGCTTTTAAAAATATAAAATTTCCCCTAATAACTGCTTTGGCTGGATCCCACAAATTTTGATATGTTATCTCATTACTATTCTTTCTTCTCTTTGATGAAAGTATTGATTCTTTCTATGATTTGTTGTTTGACTCATTCTTTAGTATTAGATTGCTTAATTTCCAATTAGTTTTTTGTCTATCATTTTTTGGCTCTTCATAAAGTAATTTTTTATTGTATCATGATCTGAAAATTATGCATTAAATATTTCTGCCTTTATGCATTTGACTGCGATGTTTTTGTGCTCTGATACACAGTCAGTTTTTTTGTAGATGCCACAAACTCGCTGAAAAAAAGGGACATTCTTGCCCATCCTCATTAAATTTTCTCCAGAAGTCTATCATATCTAACTTTTCTAAAATTCTCCAAACATCCTTAAATTTTCTTGTTTATTTTAGGAGTTATATTTATCTAGTTCTTTGAGGGGAAAGTTGGGGTCCCCCAGTAGAATAGTTCTTTTCTTTTTCTTCATGTTAAGTCTCTTAATTTCTCTAAAAATTTGGATGCTATACCACTTGGTACATATATGTGTAGTACTGAAACAACTTCATGGTGCCTTTTAGAGGGATACAGTTTCCTTCCTTATCTCTATTAATTAGATCTATTTTGTTTTGCTTTTGCAGTGTCTGAGATCAGGATTGATACCTCTACTTTTTTTTATTTCTTTACTTCAGTTGAACCACAAAAGATACTACTCCAGACTTTTGCCTTTGTTCTGTATATATCTCTTAACTACAAATGTGTTTTTTGTAAACAACATATTGTAGGATTCTGTATCTATTACCATTTTATGGGAGAGCTCATCCCATTCATGCTCACAGTTATGGTTACTAACTATGTGTTTACCTCCAACCTATATTTCTCCTCTCTATACTTTTCTCTCTGCTTTCACCCTGTTACTCCTCAACAGAGTTTTGCTCTTGACCAATACCCACTACCTCCCTTCATTTTTCCTCTCTTCTATTAGATTCCCCTTTCCTTTCTCTTTCTACTTTTCCCTCCTACTTCTCTGTTAGGTAAGATAAATTTCAATACCCAACTGAGAGTATACGTTATTCCCTCTGAGCCAGAACTGATGAGAGTTAAGTTTCAAACAATGCTCACCCCCTCCCTTCATTCCCTCTACCATAATAGGTCTTTTGTATCTCTTCATGTGATGTAATTTAACCTATTCTGCATCTCCCTCTCCTCTTTTCCCAAGACAATCATATTTTACCCCTTAATTAGTTTTACGTCATTCACTTTAATTAACATTATATCCATACCTTCTGTGTATAGTCATTCTAACTACCCCAATAGAGTTAAAGTTTTCAAAAGTTACAGCATCATTTTCCTATGTAGAGAAACAGTTTAAATCTTATTGGACAATATGCTTTTTTTTCTTTCCTGTTTATCTTTTTATACTTTCTTGTATTTGAAGATCGAATTTTCTGTTCAGTTCTGCTCTATTCATCAGGAAAGTTTGAAAATCTCTTATTTTATTGAATGTCTATTTTTGCCCCAAAAGATTTTGCCTAATTTTGTTTGATAGTGTTGATTCATGGTTGCATTCCAAGATCCTTTGCCTTCTTGAATATCATATTCCAACCCCCCAATTTCTTAATGTAGAAGCTGCTAAATCCTGTGTGATCCTGCCTCTGACTGCTTGATACTTGAATTTCTGTCTGGATTCTTGCAGCATTTTCTCCTTGACCTGATCATTCTAGAATTTGGCCACTATATTCTTTGGAGTTTTTATTTTGGAGACTCTTTCAGAAGTTTATCAATAGAATCTTTTCTTTTCTTGTTAATATGATTTATTTAGTTTCGGTTTCCAACATTCACTTCCACAAGATTTTGAATTCCAAATTTTCTCTCCATCTCTCCCCTCCCCTCACTTCAGGACACCATGTATCCCAACCAGCCCTTTCTCCAATCTCTGCTCCCATCTATCACCACCCTTCTCCCATTTCCCTCCTCCCTACTGTCCTGCAGGGCAAAATGCATTTCTATACCCCATTGCCTTTACAACTTATTTCCCAGTTGCAAGCAAAAACAATTTTTAACACTCATTTTGAAAGCTTTGAGTTCCACATTCTCTCCCTTCCTCCCTCCCTCCCCACCCTCATTAAAAAAAGCAAGCAATTTGATATAGGTCATATGTGTGTAACCATGTAAAATACTTCTATAACAGTCATGTTGTAAAAGACTAATCACATTCCTCTCTATCCTATCTTGCCCCCTTTTTATTCCATTTTTCTCTTGACCTGTCCACCCACAGTAGTATTTGCTTCTGATTACTCCTTCCCCCAATCTGCTGTCCCTTATATTATCCCCCCTCTGCTGTCCCATTTTCCCCTGACTTCCTGTAGGGTGATATAGATTTCCATGTCCAATTGAATGTGTGTTATTCCTTCTTTAAGCCAAATTCAATTAGAGTAAGGCTCACTTATTCCCTCTCACCTCCTCCTTTTTCCCCTCCATTGTAAAGATGCTTTCTTGCCTCTTTTATGTGAGATGCTTTACTACGTTCTACCTCTCCCTTCCTCTTTCTCCCATTACATTCCTCTCAACATTTAATTTTATTTTTTAGGTATCTTCCCTTCATATTCAGCTCACCCTGTGCCCTCTATCTATGTATATACACATGCATGCACCCACACATGCACACACACACACCACACACACGGGTATATGAATATATGTATGTGTGTGTATTATATACATATATTGTATATGTGTAGATATATGTATATGTATGCACATATGCATATATTTATATGTATGTGTACATACATATGTATATGTGCATGCATATGTGTGTATATATATGTATATATACACACATATATGTATATGTATATATATATATATACACACATGTGTGTATGTTCCCTCCAATTACGCTAATACTGAGAAAGGTTTTGTGACTTACAAATATCATCTGTTCAGGTAGGAATATAATGAGTCCCTTTTGACTTCTCTGTCATGCTTACTTTTTCATGTTTCTCTTGATTTTTGTATTTGAAAGTCAAATTTTCTACTCACCTTTGGTCTTTTCAGTAGAAATGCTTGCAAGTCCTCTATTTCATTGAAATTCAATTTTTTCTACTGAAGTATTACACTCAGTTTTGTTGAGTAGGTGGTTCTTGGTTTTAAACATAGCCACTTTTCACCTTGAGAATATGATATTCTGAGCCCTCTGAACCCTTAGTGTGGAAGTTGCTAAATGTTCTGTTATCCTGACTGTGTTTCCACAGTACTTAAGCTCTTTCTTTCTGGTGATCAGTATATTCTTTCAATATCCATTTTACCTTCTGGTTCTAGAATATCAGGGCAGTTTTCCTTCATAATTTCTTGAAAGATGATGTCTAGGTTCTTTGTTTGATCATGGCTTTCAGGTAATGTAATAATTCCTAAATTGTCTCTCCTGTATGTATTTTCAAGATCAGTTGCTTTTCTAGAGGTATTTTACATTGTTATTTTTTTCATTCCTTTGGTTTTGTAATTTCTTGATTTTTCATAAAGTCATTAACTTCCATCTGCTCCATTCTAATCTTTAAGGAATTGTTTTCTTCACTGAGCTTTTGGACCTCTTTTCCATATGGCCAGTTCTGCTTTTTTAAGGCATTCTTCTCCTCATTGGCTTTTTGTATTTCTTTTGCCATTTGAATTAGTCTACTTTTAATGTGTTCTTTTCCTCAGCATTTTTGGTTCCCCCTTTGCAAGCAGTTGAACTGTTTTTCATGATTTTCTTGCTTCGCTCTCATTTCTCTTCTCATTTTTTGCTCTACTTCTCTTACTTGATTTTCAAAATCCTTTTTGAGCTCTTCTATGACCTGAAACCAATTCATATTTCTTTTTGGAGGCTTTAGATGTAGGAACTTTGCCTTTGTTGTCTTCTTCTCTTTGTATATTTTGATCTTCCTTGTCACCAAAGTAAGATTCTCTTGTCTGATTTTTTTTCCCCTTTTTACTCATTTTGCCAGTCATTTACTTGATTTTTGAACTCTTTGTCAAGGAAGTTCTCTGCTTTCATTGAGACTTGGGGGTGTACTGTGAGCTGCTCAATCCCCCCCACTATTTTTGGGCCTAGAGATCCAGCAACAGTTACTGTGTCTGCCCTTGCTATGTCTTCCACAGGCTCCTACATCCCTTCTGCTGCCCTGGAGCCTACTAGGAACCACCCTACTCTCTCACATTATTCCCACAGTTTTTTTTTTTCACTTACCTTCCAATTTTTCCTCATCATTTTTGGGTTGTGAAATATGGATACCACCACAGGTGCAAGAAATTCAGGCCCCTGAGGCCTGGTTAGATCCTGTCTGTGCCAGTGTGGCCCACACTGAACTGTGTTCTCCTCCCAGCAGGGCACAATAGACCCTTCCCAACAACCTTCTAGGCTGTCTGGGGCTGGAGATTTGCTTCACTCCAAAATTCTGTGATTTCTGCAGCTCCTGAATTTGTTTAGAGTCTTTTTTTTTGCATATGTTTGGCTAGGTTTGTGTGTTGATAATGCATTTTTTGTCTATTGTTAATATAATTTTACTTCATAATGGGAAGTTCCTCCACATCCATTAATAGGTCCATGTGACTTGCTTAGGTCACATGGAAGCCTGAGTCCCATGACTCTGAGTCACATGGAATAGGAAGGGGTGGAGCAGGAGCAGTGGAGCAGGAAGAGACAGAGCTAGAACAGGGCTGAGAGGAAATTAGTGAGAGAGCAATCAGAAGTGAAGGTTGCAGGCAAGCCCACAGCTGGCTGTGAATATGAGAAGAGCATTTTGTTTAAGGGAAGGCTATTTGTGATTTTTTGAAGGGAAGACTGTTTGTGATTTAAAGGAAGTCTGCTTATGATTTGTTTAAGGGACCTGGTTTGTGGGAAGCCCAGCAGAAAGAACGATGGTGTTGTTCTCTGCATTGTTATTATGTATATATTTTTGTTACTATGATGGATTTGGCTTTCTGGTATCTGAAAAAGTGTTTTGGCTCTAACTTCCATGTTGTATTTATGTCTTTCCATGTTGAGAATCTGTTGTATTTCATGACTCAGAATTGCCCCAGAATATTCATGGCCACTGTAGGTGCTGTGAATATTGGATTGGTGATACAAATGGTGATGAGAATGGGATTAGAAAATAGATTTCTATTTGAAGAGAGAAAGGCAAAGGAGAGAGAGGAAGAAATGGATGTCCCAGGATGGGAGGATTTGCCTTATTCCTCCCTCACAAGAGAATGGGCTAGAGACACAACCCTTTGTGAAAACTGAGAACCAAGGCTACAAAAGAGAGAACCTAGGGACTTAGAAAGATGTTGGCAGGGAATACTTGTAGAACCAGGAAAAGAAATGGCAAGGGTATATAGAAGTGACTGGACATTGTTAACAAGTTATTTGATTATATTTTAAAACAGAGACAAGCTGTTGGAGGAGAAGGCTCAGATGGAAATAGAGTTGTTTGGTCTGCATGAGAGGGTTTTTATTCTACAGCATTCAAATTCTTCTTTAAAAGAGGTCTCAGGTAGGGAAAGCTGTTATTGGTTTGGCTCACAGGAGGGAAAATGTTAACAATAGCAAAATGAATGCAGCCCTTGCCCAGGTGGGGCTTGATTCAGGCCTAAAAACAGGCCAGGAGGATGTGTGGGAGGAGAATGAAATAAATGAGGAGGGTGAGGTTCAGCCAGTACTAAGAAGGAAGCAGAAAAATCAGAGGGCCCCTCACAGTGTTTGGAGAGGTAATTGGAGATTTTACTCAGCAGGAGGTCATGGATATTTTGAGTTGATTCATGCAAAGGATGGGAGAATCATTGGTACCTTAGATGGTGAGAATCAGTGAAAAAGACAAATTTCCTCAAGAGAGAAGAGTAAAAAGCCAGTGAATTCAAAGTCAGAAGAGACAAAAAAAGAATGGTTTATTGCTCTGTTGAGAGGAGGGGTAGATTTTAGAAGAATAGATGACATTCCAATGAATGAACTATGTAAAATATATCAAGGAAAGAAGCTTTATTTTAGAGTGAACAGGGAGACGAGAACTACTCTTACAGATTGCTCTGAAACAGTGTATCCAAGTTCTTCACACCTGAAGGAAGAATGTGGAGATTGACTAGGCTCAGATTAAAGAAAATATACCTCTAAACAGAATGATGGACTCAAAACTGCAAATTATAAAATAGTAAACAACAGTGAAGGAGGCTATTGATAGTGGGTTCATGGACTCCAGAAGCATGGCTGACCCTATATCCACCCTGCTTGTGGTCTCCTTGTTTCTTTTTGGCTTTTTATCTATTCACTTTGTTTTTCAGATTTGTTTTCTGCACATTTTATACCCTCCACTTGCAGGTGCCTGATTTCTTAAGCCAGATGTCACCCCTTGTCCATTACTATGATGTATCACTCCTGGATCTGATGCAGAGCAAGCTCCAGAAGTATCAGAAAGTATTCTAATTAAAAGAAACAGTTAGTTTTCTGGACCAGAACACATGACAAGTTTGTCCTCCCCCAGTTGACAAACTCTTCTTTGTTATTGCCAGTTATTTGTTGCTCAGCTGACAGAATTCATAGTCACATCAATTGGAATTAATTTTTCATGTAAGATTCCTCAGCTGAAGTGATTTTCTAAAAAATCAAGATATATTGCGTCAGTGCAGTTCCTTCCATCTACTAATCTTCTAATTCTATCAAGAAAGTAATCAAGCTTCCCTTGCATGATTTATTCTCTGTAAACCCAGCTTGCTTATTGCTCATGGCTCTGTGATCATTGATGTACTGACATAATTTCTGTCCCTTGAAGCTTAATGTACTATTTTCCTGCAGTCCAAATTTCTATGAAAGATCTTTGGTAAAGTCACCACCACTGTGGAATCCTTTAAGGAATTTCTGTAACACATCATGTCCTTTGATTTCTTTATATCTAAGCCTTCTAGGTTAATGATTCCTGATGTCCCTACCATACCTCATGTTCCATGTACTAACACTTTTCATTCCAAGTAATTCTCCTATCTTTAAAATCCTATGTCCTAACGTCCCTTTAAGCTCTAACTCTGTCTTTTGTTCTGTCTTTCTTGTCTTCTCCAGTTCCTCAAACCTCTCAAAGTCCATAAGATAGAATGCAGGGCCTGCAAACAGGAAGAACCAAATTCAAATCCTACCTTAGACATTTACTACTTGTATAAAACTAGGCAAGTCACTTAACTTTTGCCTGCCTCATATTCCTCAACTATAAAATAGGGGTAATAATTGGAACTACTGTCCAGGATTGTGAGGAGAATCAAATGAGATAATATTTGTAAATCACTTAGCACAGTATCTGACACATAGGAAGCACCTAAATGTTTATTTTGCTTCCTTTCTATGATTCTATTATATATTAAGCTACACTACACATTTAATATAAAGTTGCATGCCACTTTGTGTTTGCCCTTATTTTACTTTCCCTATTTTTAGAAGTATTGCTTAAGTAGACTGAACCTTTTTTAAGAAAAGGAACTTTTAATATAATCTATAGCATTTACTACAGGGTTAGGAAGATATAACAGCAAGGACCTCAGCATACACAGGAGGTCCTACTGTACTGGTTCTTAGATCTGCTTTTCTAAAAAGAAAATAACTATTGAGGAGTCAACAACCATTTTAGTCAAACACATATACCAACAGAGAAAATACAAGTAGAGAAATAAAGACCAATGCAAAAGACTTCCAACTGTCTAACCATAAGTAATACTTATCACAGATCAACAGACAGACTATTATCTGACCATTACATACATACATAGTTACTAGAGAGATAAACACCAACATCTGAGTTTTCAAATCTGGGGGGCTCCTTAGCAGTCTTGGCTGTCTAAATGAACACTTCCAATGAATAAGCCCCAAAGTGAAATTTCACCTCAGAGTATTTATACACTTTTCAGAGCAGGAAGACAAGACCCTCTGACCCACTGCCTCAATAGAAATTGTCAGAACGTATTGAGGCCTATTAATTGGTGGGGAAGATCTTTAATTCTTCCCTCCACCTACCACTAATGAATGAATGAATAATTAAATGAATGAATGATGCATTTGTAAAGCATTTACTTGGTGCAAAACATTGTACTGAGCACTGAGGACACAAGCACAAATCTAAGACAGCCTCTATTCTCAAGAAGCTCAGATTTTAATGAAGAAAACAACACATATGGAAGATTTCCACTGTCAGTCAGGATGGAAAGGAGCCATGGTACTTAGGATGCAGTGGCAAAGTAAATGATAATAACCTCTTTTTAAAAATGGCATTTCCACTAATAAAATCTTATCATCTGACAGTGACAAAGACTTTAAAGATAGGAACTTTCTTTTCTTGGTCTGCAAAGGATGTGTCTGTAGAGCCAGCAGGAGTAATTGCTAGGCTATATCTCTACAGAGGTTGCTTCCTGGGACAATGACGTAGAATACTGGACTGGAAGTATTGCTATGCCAAAATTTCTTAGGTCCAGAGTACTGTGCTATCTCCACTTGGATCTGAGGGGAGATTGTGGACAAGGTAGTAGTCAGTGGCACATTTGTCACACCTGTTCTTCCTATCCCTCCCTAAAGGTGTCTTACTATTTTAGCTAGGCTGGTCTGTCTGACCAGTGAATGGCAGTTGGTTGACAGTAGGAATATCTGCTCCCTTCTCCATAGGAACTGCTTTTCCACATGATAAATATAAAGGCCAGTAGAGAAGTAGAAGCTGTTACCCCAAGCTTCCTATGCTTATCTTGATATGGTGGTTATTTAGACATAGTATATGTTTCCTAAATGTATATTCAATATATCCTTTAAAATTGTATTGCTATACTTTGTTTTCATTAGGTACATTTTCAAATAGATCACTTCTTCATCTCATGTACAGAGGAGCCAATTTCATCTTCTTCCCTGCCAAAAATAACTTGTAGTCTACACTGTATTTCCCAAGAGTGGGAGGTGGGACCCCTCCAAGCCTTCTAGATTGCAGAGCAGACACAGCTACTCACATTCCTTGGTAAAACAAGGAGTCACCGATCACTATATTCTTTCTAGTGAGATGGAGGACCACTAGATCATGCCATTTTCTTTACCATAAGCATTTTATGGAACTATAGGCCTTATCATCTTCCCCACAACTTGGCCTCCCAGACCTGTAGTACCATCACAATACTTGACTATGCATCTTAACGAACCACAGCCTTTGACATTTGTGTTGATGTCTCCCTCTTAGGATTTCCCAGTCAATGAAACTCACAACCGGCAATCACATATGTGTTGTTGCCCTCATGTAGAGTGTGAGCTTTTTCAGGATTCAGACTGCCTCACTGCTCTATTTGTATTCTCAGCACTCAGTACAGTGTTTAGAACACAGTAAGTGTTTAATAATGCCTTCTTCATTCATTCATTTATGATATGCTATAGTTCCACTGCCACCTGAAGAGTAGCAAAAAAGAGAGAACCAATTTTGGTCATTGTAATTATAAAGTGCTTAGTATAATTTTAGTTGTCATTTGTTTATTTACAATATTACAGTCATTGTGTTCACTGCTTTCCTGGTTCTTTTACTTCATTTAGCATTAATTCATGTACTACTTCTCATGTTTCTCTATGTTTTACAGATTCATAATTTCCCATAGTACATTTATATTTTATTGTATCCCTGTGTCACAATTTATTTAGCCATTATCCATTGCTGAACATCTAATTTATTTCTGATTCTTTGCTCATTCAAGAAATGCTGCTACAAATATGTTAGTGCTTATGGGAAATACGTTTTATCCCTTTTATGTATATGCGTGGAAGTAGGACTTCTAGTTTGAATGGTATGTACAATTTAATAAGCTTCCTAGCAGAATTTCAAATTATTTTCCAGAACTATTGGACAAATACACAGCACCACCAACAATACTGGTGTTGTTGTCTTCCTACAATCCCTCAAATATGCCATTTAAACTTCAATGATTCTAATTCATTGTTGGTAGAGCTGTGAGCTGATCCAGCCTTTCTGGAGAGCAATTTGGAACTATTCCCAAAGGCCTCAAAAATGTTCACACTCTTTGACCCAGAAATACCACTTCTAGTACTGTATCCCTAAGAGATTATAAAAATGAGAAAGGGTCCCACATGTACAAAAATATTTGTAGCAGCTCTCTTTGTCGTGGCTAAGAACTGGAAATCCAGGGGATATCCATCAGTTGGGTAATATCTGGACAAGTTGTGGCATATGAATGTATTGGAATCCTATTGTGCTGTAAGATATGATGAACAGGAAGACATCAGAGAGTCCTGGAAGGACTTATATGAACTGAGGCTGAGTGAAAGGAGCAGAACCAGAAAAACATTTTACACAGTAACAACCACAGTATGCAAAAAATTTTTCTGGTAGACTTAGCCCTTCACAGCAATGCAATCATGTAATTTGATTGCAAAATGATGCAGAATATTTTCTCTTGTGTAATGTTTTCTTTTGTTTTTATCATGGTTTCTCTCATTCATTTTAATTCTTCTTTGCAACATGACTAATGTGAAAATGTGTTCAATAAGAATGCATGTGTAGAACCCATATAAGATTGCACACTGTTTCAGGGAGGGAGTGGAAAAGGAGGGGAAGAAAATCTAAGACTTATGGAAGTGATTTATAAAAGTGAAAACAAATTAATAATAATAATAATTAAAGAAAAAAATAAAATAAACTTCAGTGAATGAGTTTAACACCTTAGCTTTGAAGTTACCCACCCCGTACTTCTTCCAAACTAAAGTGTTATAGGAATTTCACCCTTATTATTATGAAGACCAGATGGCATTTTAAGTATTAAAGAACTTAAGAAATAATTTGATTAATTCGAGATTCAATAGTTTAATGGATCCATGATCTAATTAAAAAGGATACAGTTAATATCTAGTCTTACAGTTCACAGACCATCCTTGTGTTTTTACTCTGTGTAACTTTGTCCATGTGTTCTAAAAATCAGTTAAAGAGGATTTAGCTAGTGTGCTAGGGTCTTCTTTCAGATCTTTTCAAGATTTTAGAGGTTATCAATATAGTATTTAGCACATCCATTTCCTGCTATATGGTTGGCCTATAATCTCTTTCAATCATGTATTTACTAGATGGTATTTGTTTTGTACTTTTATCAGTCACACTAGTGCAATATGGATCATGTATCACTTCATTGCTCTTTTAATCCCATGAACAACATTTTTCCTTCAGAGGTTATGATGTTTTATATTCAAAATCATATAACATCATCAGGAGAATATGTGTGTGTCTGTATGAATTATTTTGTATTATAGAAAAACTGGGGATCAGGGGATAATTATCATTTTATCAAATTCAAGAATATTATAGGAGCTACTGAACACTACCATACAAAGGAGGCTGACCTCCCAAACTGCAAGAAAAATCAAATGGATGAAGAATTTCTCTTGTCCTAGGGGGAAAAAAAGACTATGTGCATGGATGGGCAAATTCATTGAGTTAGCCATATCTAGTTAGTGAACAGAGAAAGATAATGACTTGGGCCTATAGCTGAGTAGATTGGAGAAAATAAGTGGAATTATATTTGGGAAAATGCATAGCAGTTTAGCTTCTCCAAAACTGCATCATGAATTCATAGCATGAGTAGTTATCTCTGACTATTTTTTTATTTCCATTACCTTTGATGTATTAGCCACTCGTCATATAAGAGTCCCTATTTTTGTAATATGTTGAAAATTATGTTTTTTCACAAATGCAATAACAAGACCAAAAATGAAATTGTCCATGGGATAGGTAGTTCAAATTCCATATCTCCCACTTGACAGACAAACCATAAACTGGAGTAAGACAACAGCTACTGCCAATTACCCTAATTAGGACATCAGCCTCTCTTCTATTCTAAAGCTCCCTATTGGCTTCAAATTAAAGCAAGGGTAGCCAAGATATGCAAGGCCTCTGGGTTATTATTAGACAAGTCATTTTACTATGACTATGGAGCTTAATATGTTGTAAAGAATGAGAGTGAGCAAGGCAGTTGTGAATACTTTGTAGTCAAGTAGTTCAACTCTGGGAATCTGGTTAACTAGATGGTTTTCCACATCTCTCTCTGTTTTTGTTCCCCTGTGGAGGCAGTTACATAGCTCAGTGTACAGAGTGGTAGGTCTCGTGTCAGGAAGACCTCTGTTCAAACCTAGCCTCACTTGCTAACTGTGTGAACCTGGGCATATCACTTAACCTCTGTTTGCCTTAATCCACTGGAGAAGGAAATGGCAAACTATTCAGGCATCTTTACCAAGAAAATACCATGGCCATTATTGGTGTACTATGGCCCATGGGGTTAGGAAGAGTGAGACATGACTAAAAACTAAACAATAACTTGTGCTATGCATCCTGCGAGAAGCTGAATACAATGCAACCTGAATTGGAATGCTTTACAAGTTGTTAGAGGTCATAGGCAGAATATATGTCAAATTCTTGAGTGGTGATGATCCAATGCAATAAAGTCAGTAGAAACTGTGTGTTTGGAAATATTTTATGAATACTTCTCCATTCTGTCACGTGGAGGAAGTACAGTCATAGAACCATTGCAGTCATAGAACCATTGCAGTCATAGAACTAAGTCAGTGCAGTGGTTAAAGAAATAAAGCATTGGATTTGAAGTCAGAATCCATAAGTTCTTATAATACCTCTGCTATTTATCACCTTGTGACCTCAGGCAAGTTGCTCAAACTTTCTGGGACTCAGTTTTCGTAGCTGGACTAGATTATCTCCTGGCTTTCTCCACTCTCATGATGCTAAGTGCTTAGTCCAAAGGTTAAATGAATGATAAGCACCAAAGTTAAGACTGAAGCTCAGGTTTCCAAACAGTGTAGAATTCTTTCTGATATATAGTATATCACCCTTTAGGGTTTTGAAAAATTCCATAGTTAAGCCGTCATGGTAGGTTCTTCCTTTCCCAAAGAAAATCCAAGATCACAGTCCATTTTGCCTCAGTCTTGAGTCAGCCCTGAGTACTAGTGTGGTGGGACAAAAGAAAATAATTTGCCCACTGTTGAAATGGCATATGTCATATACAAATGACTATCAAAAGAATGTTTAAATATATATAACATGAAGGAATATATTTAGAAGTCCTGGGAACTTCATTAAAATATTTTTCTTCTTTCCATGTTGAATGAAGTGATAAATGACCCCTTTAGAATTCTGATCATTTTATGTCTTGAATTTTTATGTGCAAGAGATTATTGATCACAGAATCCTATATATGGAAGGGACCTCAGGGTCATCTGCACGAATATGTACCTGAACATCAACACTATGACATTCTCTAAAAATGATCACTCATTCACATCTAAAATATCACCAGAAATGGAGAATTCATTGCTTCCTAAGGCAATTTGTTCTACTTTTGGAAAATTTAGTGGTTAGGAAGTTCTTTCTCATTAAGCCTAAATCTGTCCTTCTAATTTCTATCAGTTCCTTCCCATTCTGTCCTCTAGGAACAAGTAGGACAGATATATAATCCCTTTTCTATATGTTAGCCCTTCAAATACTTGAATGAGAGCACTATCAAGTTCATCTAAGTTCCCTCTCCCTTCTGAAGGATCTTCAGTTTCTTTAATTGTTCCTCAGATTCTCTAATGACCACTGTCACTCTCCACTGGATATGCAATAACTTCTCCATATGCTTTTCCATTATGTGGTTCTCAGAACTGAACAAGATATGATTTTTCTGGAGCAGAGTACAGTGGGACTTCACTTCCCTTGTTATAGATGTTATATCTCCTTTATACAGTCTATGATCTCATTGTTGAATGAAATTGAGCTTGTAGTCTGCTAAAACATAGAAGTGTTGATAGAGCTAGGTGGTACAATGATATACCACTAGATCCGCAGTTAGGAAAACCTGAGTTCAAATCCAGCCTTAGACACATAGTAGCTCTGTACTCCTGAGTCATTCACTTAACCTCTACTTACCTCATCTATAAATTAGGGATAATAATAACACCTGTTGCTTCCAACAGAGTTTGACCTGTACAAAGGGATTATATTCCTGGGGAAATGGATGTGCCAATCAGCTTTCATCTGAATCATTAAATCTGTGGTCAATGCTTCCTACCCACAAAAGATTGGGATCCCCTGGTGATTTGTACTAATACTTCTTTGTGAATATGAGAATCTTGTGAATACAGCAAATGCAAATCACTTGTTTATCTGGATGCCAGCAAATGCTGAAATGTGTTGATTCTCTCCCCACCGACTGCATTTCATCCTAACGCTTTCTGCTTTGATCCGTCTTTCCTGGTCATATTTGATATAGTGGCACACCATCTTTTTTACGTCAAGCCTTTGCTTCAAAGCCTCCCATTGCCAACACAGCTTGTCAAAAGTTGGAAAGAACACATTTTAAGCATTCAGCGAGCGTTCTTCTGAAAAGAGAATCACTTTTTCTAATGAGCATGGGAGAGTGTGGTAGATTGCAGAAACTGTTTTCTAAGATCTGTCACAAATGATTTAGTTTTATTAGTTTTAATAGCCCTTAGCTACAGCCTTGGAATATCACTGAAAATTAAGATATTTTTCATGAGATGAAAAAAGATTTCAATCAGAGATGGTGTTTTGGATTTTTTGTGGGGTTTGTTTTTCTTTGCCACCAAGCCACATCCTTTCTTGAAAAAAAAATGGGGGAGGGGTTGAAATTATCCCAGTAGCAAAAAAAAAAAAAATAATGCTAGGTAAAATATGCACATGTCCTCATATCCTTCCAGAAGTGTTCAGCTCTCTCTACATCACCTACTGTCATGCTGCTAATTGTCCACAAATCATTTTGTCAACCTTCCTGGCAATAATGTGTACAAAGGGTTTAATGTGTCAACCTGGAGTATTGTCTTGGACAGGAACATAAGAAAACCATTTTTACTCACAGCAAAAGACTTGTCTTCCATGCTAATGAGTAGTGAAATAGCCATGAAGCCAACATGTTCCTCTACCAATTCATTACACTTTTTGCCTGGATTTCTGTCCACTCTGGGATTTGATTCTGTTCCTGGGTTTCATTTATGTTCTTTCATTCACCCTCTCCTTGCCCCCTTCATCTCTCGTTGAAAAGCATTGTCACCTGAGCAGTTTACATATTTTTTTGTTTAAAATCTACTTAAAGTCCATTTTTTGAAAATATTTAGATCACTTGGAGAAGACTTGATCCTCTACTTCATATCCTTTTTTTGCTTGTTGGTTTGTAGGAAATTGTAGGAAAAAGGTGAAATTTCACTTTTCACAATTTATTCTCCTTGATTTCATCACCCTATTCTTTCTTTTTCTGTCATTTCAACATGTAACCAGCATGGTGGCTGTATTTTATAGTGAGGCCTAAAGTACTATGGGATTTCCTATTTACCTTCCTCATGCAGTTTGCCTATCACATCAGATCCATATACAACTTAGGGAATATTAATTTAGGATTAATTCACTTAAAAATCCCATTAGAACCAAGAATAAGTAGCAGTTTGGGACTATAAGCTGCTGTCTATGGAAAGAAAGGACTATAAAGAAGTAGAGAATCAACATTAAAAAGAATCTCAGAGGTCATTGAATGTAATAGGGAAAGTATTGTCTAAATACCTTTTCTTTACTGATTCTCTGAAAGTAATACTTGAAAAACAAACTTATGGCTTTAATCTCACAAAAGCATTTTCTAACTATAAGTAGAATTATAAAATGTTAAATTTGGAAGGAAACCTTAAAACGCAGAAAGCTGGAACAAGCAGAAACGTAGGGATACAAAATAATAGAAATGAAGAAACTTCAGAAATATTGTAGTCCAATTTCCTCATTATAGAGGTGAGAAAACCAGGATATTTAGAGGTGAAGTAACTTGTCTGAAGTCACAGAGCTTGTGAAGGGTAGATTTGGGACTAGAATCCAGATTTCCTAATATATTAGTTTAGAATTGCTTTTACTATGCCATATTGTTTCTAAGATAACCTACTGTATTTAAATTTGTGGAGATCATGCTAGTTACAATAGTTTTATCTTATTATTAATGTGCATAATTAGCTATGTAACAATGCACAAGTCATTCTTAGCCTCAGTTTCCTCAAATGTAAAATTAAGATGATGGTTGTAATAAACTCTATTGACTTTTTCATTTTTAACATTCGATGACTCCATAATATGCTTTATATACTCTTCTATCAGTATTGACTGGAGCCCCATTTCTAAAATGGGCTGAAGCAGTGCTCTGAGTATTAATTTTTGAGGGACACCTTTATAGATACATATCTGCAAATTTTAATGTTAATAGCTCTATAATTACTGAGTGCCTCAATCATTATTGATTTGTATGTGTTATACTCAAAAGGTTCCATGTTGGACACATGTGAGATTTCGACTAAACAAAAGAGATAACTCTGTTTTAAAAATGTCTTTGACTTTACACTGAATGAGTGGATATAATTAGGCAGCTAGGTGGTACAATGGTTAGAGCACCCAGCCTAGAGTTAGGAAGACCTAAGTTCAAATCCTACCTTAAACATTTACTAACTGTGTGATACTGGATAAGTCACCTATTTCTGTTTGCATCAGTTTCCTCACCAATAAAACGATCTAGAGAAGGAAATAGCAAATGACTCTTTGTATCTTTGACAAGAAAACCCCAAATGGGGTCATGAAAAATCAGACAGAACTGAAAAAAATGAACAACAACAATTATTAGGACCAAAAAATGTATTTCAGACTGTTGTCTTCACCTCAAGAGTTTTCAAAATTAAGAACTAACTCATGGGGAAATATATCAGCTCAAAAGAATTATGCTGGTTTCTCAGTCATTTGTCTTGCAGCAGAGCTAACTCTACCATTACAATACCCAACAATGATGCTAATTTTCAGCCCCCTGTGTGCACTTAACCCTTATTATTGTCAATTAGAAAGGAAAATCAACTCCCAATGATTGTTCCAGAAAGCATTCTGAGTCTATTATGGAACTGACTGCCTTAGGAAATCAAACCTTAATATATCAGGCAAGGAACTCTGTCACTAAACTCGAATTCCATCCCTAAGTAAAGTAAAAAAGTAGACAGAATTGCAGATAGGTATTCATTTGTTCTAGGTTTCTTCCAATTCCTTTGATGTCTCTCTTTCCAAGGTATGATGGCTCTCAAGACTGAAAAGATATAAATCTAAAAGGCAAAAAGGAATGATGAATCATCTAATCTAAATCTCTCATTTTGTACACAGAGAAATTGAGACCCCAAGAGAGAAAATTACTTGCTTAAGAACTTTTAACTTGGTAACAGTCAAGAATAAAACCCAGACCTCTAGATTTATAGAAAATAATATACTTTCTTCAAAGCCACTCTGCCTTTCTGTTTCTTGATGCCTAAAAGCAATAGCCAAATAAAGGTTCTTATGAAAAAAGTTACAGCACTTATAACTACAAATAATGTTAGGTGTATTTGTACTTAAATATCTTAACTTGGAGTGTAAACATATATACATACATATGAACATGCAATTGTATATGTATATGCATACATATACATGTATGTATATAAAATATGAGGGTGCATATATATATACACATATATCAGCATATAAACTCATATATAGTAAATATGTGAGCATAGATACTATTTTTAGTATTCTATAACTGTATTACTATATAATTAATCTGCTTTATTATTTTATATAAATTAATTTCTACATTTAAAAATAAAATTCTGAAGAGTCCATAGGATTTCACCAGGCTACCAAAATGGTTCACATCACACAAAAAGTTAAAAACTCTGAATTAATATAATCCCTTTCTTTTCCAGAGGAGTCTTCAAAGGCCTGTGATTGAAGATATATGCATGTGTATACATACATATACATATGTGTAGGCTTATATGTGTGATATGTGTATGGGAGTGAGTGGCTGTTTATCTGTTTTGAAAGGGTAAAAATTTAGTATAAGTCATGGCTCAAAAAAGGTAATGTGATCTTAGAATGAATTATCAAAATATAATGTTCAGAGGAAGAAAACTTACCTGTACTAATCAGCCTGTATCTCATATTAAGAAGATTTTGATTAAAAAATATTGAGGTATTTCCTGACAAATCACAGACTTCCAAAAATAGAATGAAGGGATTGCCTCATGTATTAAAAAATGCTAGATTACCACTTGGGGGTGGTGGTGGTTAGAAATCATTTATAAATAAAATTAATAATGATATATGAGTATATATGTACAGGTATATATACATATATTATATATATACACATACATATATATTTATACATACATACATATATACACACATAATGAGAGTTGATTTGCTGATATATGTATATAGACATTATATAGCACCTTTGTGCATGTTATATATACACATACAGACAAACACAGATGTGAATATGTGTGTGCATATACATGTATGTGTATGCATATGTGTATATGTGTATTGCATATGTATGTATATACATATATTCTTGAATTTGTATATATATCTCAAAATAAGTTAATTCAAAATACTGTCTCAACTCTGTGTAAGCCTTTGTGTTGAATGCCTAGGAATAATTATATATAAATGGAATGGAAAGAAATGTAATGGAGAATTAGAGATCTAATAGTATTGTTTCTAGTTATAAACAATACAATGAAGAGGGACACTGATAAACTGGAGTGCATCCAAAAGTGTGTGAAAAGGAGGGTGAAATGACTCAAAAGCATTCCATAAGGACATAACTTGAAATACGTGTGCACTGAAGAAGAGCCATAGGAGGAGAAAAATGATATATAAAAAACTGCATTTAAATATTTGAAATACTCTCATGTCATAACGGCTTTAGACTAAATCTCTTTGGTTTAAAAGAGCCAAATTAGGAGCATTAGTTTCAGTTATTCCCCAATTGATGGACATCCCCTCAATTTTCAATTCCTTGTCACCACAGAAGAGCTGCTATAAATATTTTTATACATGTGGGTCCTTTCCCTTTTTGCATCACCACTTTGGAATACACACCTAGTAGTGCTATTGCCGGATCAAAGGAAATGCAGTTTGCTTCATCTTTGAGCATAGTTCCAAATTGTTCTACAGAATGGTTGGATCAGTCTACAACTCTACCAACAATGGCTTAGTCTTCTAATTTTCCCACAGCTCCTCCAATATTTATTAGTTTTCTTTTCTGTCAAAGAAGCCAATCTCGCAGGTGTGAGGTGGTACCTCAGAGTTGTTTTAATGTGCATTTCTCTAACCGACAGTGATTTGGAGCATTTTTTCATACGATTACAGATACCTTTAATATCTTCATCTGAAAACTGCATGTTCATATCCTTTGATTACTCTTTGACTAGGGAATGAGTTGAATTGCTATAAATTTAATTTAGTTCTTCATATATTTTAAAAATGAGGCCTTTCTCAGAAACGCTGGTTCTAAAAATTGTCTCTCAGTCTAAAAATTGCTTTCCTTCTGATCTTGGATGAATTGTTTTGTTTGTGCAAAGCCTTTCTATTGTAATCAAAATTATCCATATTGCCTTTCATAATGTTCTCCATCCCTTGTTTGGTCATAAATTCTTCCCTTATCCATAGAACTGACAGTGAAACTATTCCTTGCTCTCCTACTTTGATTATAACATTATCCCTTATGTCTAAAAATCATGGAACCATTTTAAATTTATCTGGTATACAATGTGAAATGTTGGTCTATGCCTAGTTTCTGCCATACTATTTTCCAATTTTCCTAGCACGTTTTATCTGATAGTGAATTCTTATCCCCAAAACCTCAAATAGTACATTACTATGGACATTTACTACTGTATTTTCTGTACCTAACCTATTCCACCAATCTACCTCTTTGTATCTTAGCCAATACAAAGTAGTTTTGATGATTGTATTTTTTAATATAAATTTTAGATCTGTTATAACAAGACAATCTTCCTTTGCATTTTTTCCATGAATTCCCTTGATATTCTGTTTTGTGTGTTTTAATTTATTTTTAGTTTTCAACATTCATCTTCATAAGATATTGGAGTTCCTAATTTTCTCCTCATCTCTCTTTCCCCCACCCCAAGACACCATGCATTCTGATTGCTCCTTCCTCCAATCTGCCCACTATTCTAAGACTCCTCCCTTCCTTTATCCCCATCTTCTCTCTTGCCTTATAGGGCAAGATAGATTTCTATATACCATTACCTGTATTTCTTATTTCCCAGTTGCATGCAAAAACAGTTCTCAACATTCATTCCTAAAACTTTGAGTTCCAACTTCTCTCCTTTTCTCCCTCCTTACCCATCCCCACTGAGAAGGTAAGCCATTCATTATAGGCCATACATGTGTAGTCATGCAAAAGACTTTCATAACAGTCATGTAGTGATAAGCTAACTATATTTGCCTCCATCCTATCCTGCCCCCCCCATTATTCTATTCTCTCTTTTGACTTTGTCCCTCAACAAAAGTGTTTATTTCTAATTACTCCCTCCTCCCATTTGCCATCCTTCTATCATCCTCCCACACCGCACTTATCCCCTACTTTCCTGTAGTGTGAGATAGATTTTCACACTGCTAGATCTTGTGTTATCCTGATTGTATTTCCACAATACTCGAGTTGTTTCTTTCTGACTTCTTGCAATATTTTCTCCTTGACCTGGGAACTCTGGAATCTGCTTCCAATATTCCTAGGAGTTTTTCTTTTCAGATCTCTTTCAGGAGGTGATTAGTGGATTCTTTCAATATTTATTTTGCCCTCTGATTCTAGAATATCAGGGCAGTTTTCCTTGATAATTCCATGAAAAATGATGTCTAAGCTCCTTTTTTGATAATGGCTTTCAGGTAGCCCCATAATTATTAAATTGATTCTCCTGGCTCTAGTTTTCAGGTCAGTTGTTTTTCCAATGAGATATTTCACATAGTCTTCAATTTTTTCATTCTTTTGGTTTTGTTTTACAATTTCTTGGTTTTTCACAAAGTCATCTGCTCCATTCTAATTCTTAAAGAACTGTTTTCTTCAGTGAGCTTTTGAACCTCCTTTTCCTTTTCGCTAATCCTGCTTTTTAAAGCATTCTTCTCCTCATTGACTTTTTGGACCTTTTTTGCCAATTTGGGTAGTCTATTTTTAAAGGTGTTATTTTCTTCAGCATTTTTTTGGTTCTACTGTAGCAAGCTGTTGACTTGCTTTTCATGGTTTTCTTGCATCACTCTCACTTCTCTTCCTAATTTTTCCTCCATCCGTCTCACTTGATTTTCAAAATCCTTTTTGAGCTCTTCCATGGCCTGAAGCCATTGCATATTTATTTTGGAGGTTTTGGATGTAGAAGGCTTGACTTTTATGCCTTCCTCTGATGGTATGCATTGTTCTTCATCATCCAAAAGGATGGAAGAAAATATCTGTTCACCAAGAAAGTAACCTTCTATACTCTTATTTTTTTCCCTTTTTCAGTCATTTTCCCAGCCTGTTACTTGACTTTTGAGTCCTTTGTCAGGTTGAGGGTATACTCTAGGGACCTGTAATTTCTCAGTTCCTCCAGGGTATCACAATCAAGGAAGAGAAGTTCACTCCTCTTCTGGCCCGTGCTCTGGTCTGGGATCAACCACAAGCACTCTTTTCTGCCCGATATCTGTGAGTAGAATTCCCTGTCCAGGGCCTCTACCAGCTCTACCACACCAGTGCCCCTCCTCACCACAGAGCTGCCACTCAGGACTAAGACTCAGATTGGCTACTCAATTCCCCCAGAGTCATTAGGTTGAGGGTTCCTAAAATGGATGATGTGCCACAGCAACTACTGTAACCCTCAGGCTGTGGGGCCAGACCCCATTCCCTTCTCACCCAGATCAAAGAGCTTTCTCACTGACCTTTGAAGTTGCCTTTGGCATTTGTGGGTTGAGTAATCTGGGAACTGCAGCTGCTGTCACGGATTCCTCACCCTGAGGCCTGATCCAGTCCTGTTCTTCCACACCATGCTGACAGCCAAGGCTGGGTTGCGCTCTGAGGGCTGTGCTATGCTCTGAGACCAGTGTGATAGACCTTTACTGCTGACCTTCCAGACTGTTTTGGGCTGGAAATTTCTTTCACTCTGTCATTTTGTTGCTTCTGTTGCTCTAGAATTTGTTTGGGGTCACTTTTACGGGTATTTTATGGACTATTGGGGGAGAACTAGAGGTAGTGTGTCTTTCTACTCCACCATCTTGGCTCTGCCCCTTCCTTTGATATTTTTGACTTTTTGTTCCTCCAGGTGAATTTTGATGTTTTTTTTTTTTTTTAATGTCTATAAAATAATTTTTGGTAGTTTGATTAGTATGGCACTGAAGAAGTAAATTAATTTAGATAGAATTGTCTTTTTTATTATATTAGTTTAGTCTACCCATGAGCAATTGATATTTTTCTAATTGTTTATATCTGACTTAATTTCTGTGAAAAATACTACTTCAGCTGAAGCATAATAGATTCTGCTCTAGCCTTTACCTTTACTCTCCTTGTGTCTCTCTGCATATGTATGTATGTATATATAATTTATACACATACATATAGTAGAATTCTGTTTTTTGATCCACTCTGCTATCCAATTCTGTTTTATAGGAGAGGTCATCCCGTTCATATTCATAGTTATGTTTAGCAACTGTATATTTCCTTACATTCTATTATCCCTATTTTTAATTTCCTCTCTCCTTTCACCCTTTCCCTCTTCAGCAGAGTTTTGCTTCTGACCTCCACCTCTGTCAGTCTGTACTCCCTTCTAATATCCCTATTTATTTCTCCTTTTCCCTCCCGCTTATGCCCTCCTTTCTATAATTCCCTCCACTTTACCTTTTCTTTCTCCTTTTCCCACCTAATTCCCTACAGTATAAGATCATTTTCCATACACAATTGAGTGTATATATTATTAAGCCAAATCCAGTGAGAGTAAGGTTCAAACAATGCTAACACCTCTTTTCTTTCCCTCTACTATAATAGTTCTTTTGTTCCTCTTCTTGTGATGTAATGTACCATATTCTACATTTCCCTTCCTCTTCTTCTATAACAATGCTATTTTTCACCCTTTATTTTTTTTATATCAAAATGTCAAAGTAAAATTATATCATTCAATCAGTTATGTATACTCCTCCTAATTACCCTAATAGGGATACAGTATTCCATAGTTACAAGTATCATCTTACCATGTAGGGTAAACAGTTTAAATCTTCTTGAATAACATGTTTGTTTGTTTTTCCTGTTTCCCTTTTTATGCTTCTCTTGAGTCTTATATTTGAAGATCAAATTTTCTGTTCAGCTCTGTGTCATTGAATGTCCATCTTTTGCCTGGATCATGCTTAATTCTATGGGATAGTTTATTCTTGGTTGTAATCCAAACTATTTTGTCTTCCCGAATATCATATTCCAAACCCTAACATCCTTTAATGTTGAATCTTTTAATTCTTGCATAATCTTGTGTAATCCTGCCTGTGGCTCCTTGATATTTGAATTCTTTCTTTCTGGCTGCTTGCAGTATTTTCTCCTTGACCTGATAATTCCACGATTTAATTCCAATATTCCTTGGAGGTTTTCTTTTGGGATTTCTTTCAGAAGGGGATTAGCAGATTCTTTCGATGACTATTTTGCCCTCTGATTAGAGGATATTAGGGCAGTTTTCCATGGTAATTTCTTGAAAGATGCTGTCCATTTTTTTTTTTTTAATCATGTACTTAAATAGTCCAATATATATTCTAGGTCAATTGTTTTCCCAACTATGTATTCTGTATTTTCTTCTATTTTTTTTCATTGTTTTGATTTTGTTTGCTTCTTTATAGCTCATAGAAACATTAGCTTTCACTTGACCAACTCAATTTTAAAGGAATTTTTTTCATCAGATAACTTTTGTACCTCCTTTTCCATTTGTCCAATTCTACTTTTAAAGGAGTTATTTTCTTTAATAGATTTATTTTTCAATTTAGGAAATGCTATTTTGTCAGGAGTTGTTTTCTTCAGTCAATTTTTGTGCTTCCTTTTCCAAACTGTTGACTCTTTTCCCCATAATTCTTCCTCAAAACTTCCATTTCTTTTCACTATTGTCTTTTACTTCTCTTACTTGATTTTTGAGATCCTTTTTGAGCTCTCCCAAGAGCACTTTTTGGGATTGAGACTAATTTGTCTTCCTCTTTGGTTCATCATGGATAGGCACTTTGACATTGTTGTCCCCTTCTGAGTTCATGTTTTGATCTTCTTTGTCACCATAGTAGCTTTCTATGTTCAGGACCCTTTTCTGCTTTTTATTCATTCTTAACCTATTTAGTAAGCTTTGAATTTGAACTGTACTCCTGAGGCACAGGGGACACTATCACATCCTTCTTATACTGGAGACCAAGGATCTGGTCACTGACTTTCCATGTTGGGACTCAGGTGCTTGTAGCTTAACACTGCACTGAGTGTGGCCCAGACTAGTTGCACCTGTTGTGCTGACATTTCAGGACTTGTAATTTGCCTTTCTATGCTAGGACTAGAGGCCTCACTGCTAGCCTGCTGAAGCAGGACAAAGGGGTTTTTGTTGCACATCCATGCTGTGGCTAAGAGCCTCCTGATGTTTTGCTCAAATACCATCCACACTGGGCTATAGTCCCCTTTTACCAAAGTGACACGGACCTTTCCTGAAGTCCTTCTAAATTGTCTTAAACAAAAAAAATGTTTTACTCTGTCTTCTCATGGGTTCTCTCTTCCAAGAATTTGTTTAAATTTGGTTTAGATTTAATGATGCTTCAGAGGTAAACTTTGGGAGAGATCAGGCAACTTTCTGGCTTCCCTGTCATCAGGGCTTTGCCCACTGAAAGGGACTTTTCTTTTTCTTTCTTTCTTCTTTTCTTCCTTCCTTCCTTCCTTCCTTCCTTCCTTCCTTCCTTCCTTCCTTCCTTCCTTCCTTTCTTTCTTTCTTTCTTTCTTTCTTTCTTTCTTTCTTTCTTTCTTTCTTTCTTTCTTTCTTTCTTTCTTTCTTTCTTCTTCCTTCCTTCCTTCCTTCCTTTCTTTCTTCCTTCCTTTCTTTCTTTTTTCTTTCCAGTTTTCAACATTCACTTTATAAGATATTGAGTTTAAATTTTCCCCTTCCCCAAGATAACATGTAATCTTGTGTAGATTATACATGTACATTCATAGTAAACATATTTCCACATTAGTTATGTCGTGAAAAAAAAATCAGAAACAAAGGGGAAAATAATACAAAGAAAGAAAAAAAACCAAAAAGACAAAATGCTATTGTTTGATCTGAATTCAGTTATCATAGTTCTTTCTCTGGATGTGGATAAAATTTTACATTATGAGTCTTTTGGAATTTTCTTAGATCATTGCATTGCTGAAAAGAAAAAATGTCTACCTTGTAGCTAGGGTGTGGCTGGAGAAAGACATAGTTGATTCTCTTCTCTCTTTGGGACAAACTTCATCACAGGCAATCACCTACTCTTTAGGCAGAACAAAATGGCTACTCTTACAGAAAAACTGATTGTTCCAGTTGCAGAAGAGGAGGCAGCAGCCCCAAACAATAAGATTACTCTTGTGGGTGTTGGAGAAGTTGGTATGGCTTATGTATGTATGTATCAGCATACTGGCAAAGAGTCTTGCTGATGAACTTGCCCTTGTTGATGTTTTGGAAGACAAACTCAAAGGAGAAATTATGGATCTACAGCATGGGAGCTTGTTTCTTCAAACTCCTAAAATTGTGGCTGATAAAGATTACTCTGTCCCTGCTGGTTCCAAGATTCTTGTAGTCACTGCTGGAGTCCTCCAGCAAGAGGGAGAGAGTCGTCTCAATCTGGTCCAAAGGAATGTGAATGTCTTCAAGTTTATTATTCCCCAGATTGTAAAGTATAACCCAGAGTGTATCATAATTGTGGTTTCCAACCCAGTGGATATCCTTACATACGTCACCTGGAAACTGAGTGGCCTGCCAAAGCACCGGGTGATTAGGAGTGGATGCAATGTGGATTCTGCCAGATTCTGCTATCTTATGTCTGAAAAACTTGGCATCCATCCAAACAGCTGCCATGGCTGGATCCTTGGAGAGCATGGGAACTCAAGTGTGGCTGTGTGGAGTGGAGTGAATGTGGCAGGAGTTTCCCTCCAAGATCTGAATCCAGAAATGGGAACTGACAATGATAGTGAATACTGGAAGGAGGTTCATAAGCTGGTGATTGAAAGTGCCTACGAAGTGATCAAACTCAAAGGATACACTAACTGGGCTATTGGATTAAGTGTTGCTAATCTAATTGAGACCATGTTAAAAAATCTCTCCAAGATTCATCCTGTATCCACTGTGGTGAAGGGGATGTATGGCATTGAAAATGAAGTTTTCCTTAGCCTTCCATGCATTCTGAATGCCTGAGGACTGACCAGCGTTATCAACAAGAAGCTGAAAGATGATGAGGTAGCTCAACTCAAGAAGAGTGCAGATACCTTGTGAGACATCCAGAAAGACCTAAAAGACCTGTAATATTCTGTAGAAACTCAATCAACATGTGAATCGCTGTGTCCACTTAGTAATTAGCCATCTTGGTGGATAGAATTTTTCTGTTGAATTCAACTCTGGCCACAGCATCTAAGTACATGATTAAAAGGCTTGTTATATGAACCTATGAACCAATAAATATACTACTGAAGTGTGAAAAAAAGGAAAAAAGTCTATCAAAGTTGGTTGTTGTACAATGTTGCTGGTACTGTATGCAGTGTTCTTCTGGTTTTGCTTCATTCACTGAACATCAGTGCATGTAAGTATAGCAGCAAGCCTCCTGGCATACACAGTGGGGCTTGCTCTACAGGCTCTTAAATCTGCTTTTCTAAAACTAAAGCAACTTTTGAAGGGTCAACAATCTACTATGTTTACATTCACAAACAGTAAACATACAAGCAGAGAAATAAAGGCAAACACAACAGGGCTTCTAACTGTCTGACCATAAGCAGTACATACATTACAGATTAACCGACAGATCCAACTTTCTGACCATTACATACACACATACATAGTTACCAGAGAGAGAAGCACCAACATCTAGGTTTTCAAAGTGGGGGGAGGGGGAAATGGCTACTCAGAGTCTCACCTGGCATATGAACCTTCTTCCAAAGAGTAAGCCCATAAAAGAAAACCTCACCTCAAAATATATATACACTTTTCAGAGCCAGAGGGCATCAGGACCAGCCTAACCAAGTGCCTCATTAATTAGCAAAAGGTGTGGACCTTCCTACAAAACAAGCTGCCCTGAAACAAGCTCCCCTTGATGAGCTCCAAGTGAGATCTATTAATGGGTGGGAAAAATCTTTAATTCTAACATTACAGTAAACCTGTCCAGGTTATTCTGAAATCTACCTGCTCATCATTTATTATGGAACAATAGTGTCCCATTACATTCACATATCAAAACTTGCTCAGCCATTCCACAGTTGATAGGCATCTCCTCAATTTCTAATTTGTGGTCATCACAAAATTTGCTGCCATAAATGTTTTTATACATATGGTTCCTTTCCTCTTTTTCTGATGTCTTGGTATGCAGACACAGTGGTGGTGCTACTGAATCAAGGGGCATGCACATTTTTGGTTGTCTTTTGCTCCAAATTGCTCTCAAGAATGTTTGCAAGAATTCATAACTCCGCCAACAATGCATTAGTGTTCCAATTTTCCCACTAGTCCAACATGTATCATTTTTGTGTTGTGTTATATTAGTCAGTCTGATAAGTGTGATATAGTATGTCAGAGTTGTTTTCATTTGGATTTTTCTAATCAATAGTTATTTAGAATAATTTTTCATATAACTATAGATAGCTTTGATTTTTTAATTTTTTCACCTAAAAACTGGCTGTTCGTATCCTTTCACCATTTATCAACTGGGAATGACTTGTATTTATTTCATTCTGTTCTCTATATGTTTTAGAGATGAGGCCTTTATCAGAGACACAGGCTGTAAAAATTGTTTCCCAGCTTTCCCCTTCCCTTTTAGTCTTGGTTGCATTAGCCTTCTTTAAGCAAGATCTTAAATTTAATGTAATTAAAATCACCCATTTTGCCTTTCACAATGTTCTCCATCTTTTGCTTTTTTCATAAATTCCTCACTTCTCAATGAATCTGATGGAAAAATATTCCTTCCTCTCATAATTTGTGTATGATATCAACCTTTATGTCTAAGTTATGTACCTATTTTGATGTTTTCTTACTATACAATGTAAGGTCTTTGTCTATGCCTAGTGTCTACCTTACTATTTCCTCTTGTTCTCGGCAATTTTTGTCAAACAATGAGTTCTTGTCCCAGAAGCGAGTGTTGTTCTTATCCCAGACAACACATTTATGATAGTCACTGACTACTGTGTCTTGTGTACCTAACCTATTGTACTGATCTACTACTCTATTTCATATGCAGTACTAAATAGTTTTAATGGTTGCTGCTTTATGATACAGTTTTAGGTATGGTACTTCTAAGCCTCCTTCCTTTGCATTTCTTTTTATTAAATCCTGATATTCTTGACCTTTCATTCTTCTAGATTAATTTTTCATTATTGTTTCCTAGCTGTATAAAATAATATTTGGTAGTTTGATTGGTATGGTACTGAATAAATATATTAATTTAGGTAGAATTTTCATTTTTATGATATTAGTTGATTCACCCATGAGCAACTGATATTTTCCCAAACATTTAGCTTTGACTTTATTTGTATAAAAATTGCTATGTAATTGTGTTCATATAGTTCCTGGGTTTATGTGTGTGTGTTCTTCCTATGTTGCCGAAGAAGACCATGACATCAGAGAAATGATGACATGACTTGCACTTGACTTTGTTTTTTGAGTGAGGGAAGGATGTGCAGGTCACCAGCCTCACTTCTCCTCCAGAGCCATCTGAATCCAGTAACCAGATATTTATCAGGATGACTGGAGATGACCCAGGATGAGGCAATTGGGGTTAAGTGACTTGCCCAGGGTCACACAGCTAGTGAGTGTCAAGTGTCCAAGGTGAGATTTGTACTCAGGTCCTCCTGACTTCTGCACTGGTACTCTATCCACTACACCACCTAGCTGCCCCTTTCTGGGTTTATCATGACAGGTAGACCCCCAAATATTTTATAATTTCTACAACAACTTTAAATGGGATTTCTCTTTCTATCTCTTGCCATGGGATGTTATCAATAATATATAGAAATGTCAATGATTTGTATGGGTTAATTTAATATTCCATAACTGTGATAAAGTTGTTAGTTATTTCAAGTAGTTCTTTAAGTTGATTCTCTAGGATTTTGTAAATATACCATTGTATCATCTGCAAAGAGTGAAACCTTTGTTTCTTCATTACTTCTTCTAATTCCCTTAATTCCTTTTCATCTCTCATTGCTAACGCTAATTTTTCCATTGAATTTCTGTTTTTTACTTCTATATATTGAATAACAGTGCTCATAACAGACATCTTTGTTCTCCCCTGATCTTATTGGGAATGCTTCTAGCTTATCCTCATTACATATAATACTTGCTGATGATTTTAGATAGATGCTACTTACCACTTTAAGAAAAACTCCATTTATTCCTATGCCCTCTAGCATTTTTAATGGGAATGGTGCTGTATTTTTTTAAAGCTTTTCTCTGCTTCTATGGAGATAATCACATGATTTTTATTCATTTTGTTATTGACATGGTAAATTATGTTGATTGTTTTCCTAATATTGAAACAGTCCTGTATTCCTGGTATAAAACCCATCTGTTCATAATATATTATCCTTGTGATAAGTTGCTGGAATCTCCTTACTAGTATTTTATCTAATTTTTTTGCCTCAATATTTATCAGCAAAATTGGCCCATAATTTTAATTCTCTAATTTGGTTCTTCTTGGTTTATGAATCAGCACCATGTTTGTGTCATGAAAAAAGTTTGGCAGGACTCCTTCACATATTTTTAGAAACAGTTTATATGATATTGGAATTAATTATTCTTTAAAAATTTGGTAAAATTCACTTATAAGTCAATCAGGTCATAAAGATCTTTTAGGGAGGTCATTAAAGGCTTGTTCAATTTATTTTTTGAAAGGTAGAGCCAAAATGATAGAACAAAAGCAGGGATTCATCTGAGGTGTCCCCCATTGCTCTCAAAATACCTTTAAAAATGACTAAACAAATTCTAGACCAGTAGAACCCACAAAAAATGGAGCCAAACAATTTTCCAGCCCAAGACAACTTGAAAGGTCAGCAGGAAAGGTCTGTTGCACCAAGAAGAGAGAAGAGTACAGTCCAGCACAGTCCGTGCCAGCATAGCTCAGGCTCCCACAAACCAGGAACAGTCTTTGGGAGTGATGGAACTGTCTGTAGCAGTTACAGCAGCTGCTTCAGGTGTTCTCATTCCACAGAGGGTAAGGGGGTTGAACAACTGGTCAGAATGAGATTGTTCTAGTACTTGCACTGAAGCAGGACTCTGTGGCTTTGCTCATACTCAGATCCAGGTCACCATCCTGGATAGCAGTCCCAGGACATGGAGAAGCACTCACTAGTATAGCAAAGTTGCATCCACTGTATATATATATGTATATATATATATATATATATATATATATATATGTATATATATATATACACATATATATATACATATATATATACATATACATATATATACGTATATATATGTATATACACACACATACACACACTATATATACATATATATGTGTATATATATATGTATATGTATATTACAAAGACTCAGTCCCTGATTGGCTCAGAGTCAGTAAGCATGAAACCTACATGACTCAGCACAGCTGTGAATTATCAGGGTTCAAAGGAGATCAATATTTTGGATGTTTTCAATGAGACTGGGAAACAACTGCAGAAATACAACAATTAAAAAAATTCCACTTTGCTTCAGCTTACATTCTACTCCTCCAAGATGATTCTGGCCATAAAATCCTAACATTTTGCCCTTACCATCAACACAAGTGAGCAAGAGATGGTTATGACCCTGGACCCTGGAACAAATGGAGGCAATAACATCTCTTAAGAAATATATATCAGGTCAACATAATGCCCACAAAATACAAAACAAATGATCACAAAATAAAAACATCATGAGCTTCACATTTGCAAAATACCTATCAACATAACAACTTATTACTAGGGTGGCCATATAGTTTTAAACAAACACAAAAGTATATAGCAGAGAACTCAACATACTCCACCCCTAGGTCACAGTCAATTCAAAGCAAAATGTTCAAGTAAAAGTTATCTTGGTGGCGTATCCTTCTCCCCATGCTGCCATGCAGGCTCCCACCTGACACTCTCAGGTACAAAGAGTCCAAGTTCTTAACACTGCTCCATTCCCCTGCTTCCAAGTCCTGAAGGGTGCCTGGGCACAAAGACAACAGAGTGGGTCCTTGGGGGTTATAACACTTCTCCCATCCCACCATACACAATTCCATTCATTCATTCTTTAGAATGAGATTATTTAATTTCGAATTAATTTCTGGTCTATCTTTCCATGGCCATTTTTCAATGTAATTTTTATTGCATCATGATCTGAAAAAAATACATTTAACATTTCTGGCTTTATGCATTTTGCTGTGAGGTTGTTCTGCCATAGTACATAGTCAAGTTTCCTGTAGGTGCGATATACTGCTTAGGGAAAAAAAAAAAAAGATGTATTCCTTTCTATCCTCATTCAATTTTCTCCAGAGGTCCGTCATATATAACTTTTCCAAAATTCAATTCACTCCTTAACTCCTTTCTTGTTTATTTTGTAGTTAGATTTATCTGCTTCTGAAAGAGGGATGTTGAGGTCCCACACTAATATAGTTTTGTTGTCTATTTGTTTCTATAACTCACTGAACTCCTCTGAGAATCTAGATTCTATAACACTTGGTCCATATATGTTTGGTATTGACATTACTTCATTGTCTAGGGTACTTTTTAGCAAAATTAATTTTTTCCTTATCTATTTTAATTAGATCTATTTTTGCTTTGGCTTTGTCAGAGATCAGTATCACTATCCATCCTTTCTTTTTAACTTCAGCTGAAGCATAATGGGTTATGCTGTAGCCTTTCACCTTTACTCTGTGTGTATCTCTCTGTTTTGAATGTGATTCTTTTTTAATTATCATTTTATTTGTTTTCAGTGTTCTACAATCACTTCCATATAACTAAGATTTTTCCTGTCTCTTGCTTTCCTTCTCCCTTCCCTCCCCCCTCCCTCACTGAGACAATATGCAATTTTATATAGGTTTTACACATACATTCCTATTAAATACATTTTCATCTTAGCCGTGTTACATAGAAGAATTAAAATGAATGGGAGAAATCAAAACAACCAAAAGGTAATAGAAAAGAAAATGATCACCATTCTGTGGTCGAATTCCATAGTTCTTTCTTGGGATGTGGAAGTCATTTTGCCTTAAGAGATCACTGGGAATTTTTTAAGTTCTTGCATTGCAATGAGGTTCTAAGTCTACCAGAAAAAATCCTCACACACTGTGATTGTTGCTGTGTACAAAGTTCTCCTGGTTATGTTTCTTTCACTCAGCATCAGTTCATATAAGTCTTTCCAGGTCTCTCTGAAGTCTTCCTGTTCATCCTTTCTTATAGCACAATAGTATTCCATTAAATTCTTATACCACAATTTGTTCAGCCATTCCTCAATTGATGGGAATCCACCTGATTTCCAGAATTTGGTCATCACAAAGATTGCTGCTATATAAATGTTTTTGTACATGTGAGACCCTTTCTTATTTTTATGATCTCTTGGGGATATAGTCCTAGAAGCGGTATTGTTGGGTCAAAGGACATGCATACTTTTGTAGCCCTTTGGGCATACTTCCAAATTGCTCTCCAGAATGACTGGATCAGCTCACAGCTCCACCAACATTGAATTAGTGTTCCAACTCTCCCACATCTTCTCCAACATTTATCCTCTTCCTGTTTTGTCATGTTAGCCAATGTAATAGGTGTGATGTGATATCTCAGAGTTGTTTTGATTTGCATCTCTCAAATCAATAGTGATTTAGAGTATTTTTTCATATGACTATAGATAACTTTGATTTCTTTATCTGAAATCTGCCTGTTCTTATCTTTTGATGATTTATCAAATGGGGAGTGAATTGTATTCTTGTACACTCAGTTCTCTCTATATTTTAGAAATGAGGCCTTTATCACAGACACTAGCTAAAAAAATTCTTTCCTACTTTTATGTTTCCCTCTTAGTTGTCGTTGCTTTGGGTTTATTTGTGCAAAAATTTTTCAATGTAATGTAATCAAAATTATCCATTTTGCACTTCATAACGTTTTCTATCTCCTGTTTACTCAAAAATTCTTCCCTTCTCCATAAATCTAATAAGTACACTATTTCTTCCTCCAATAATTTGTTTATAGTATCAATCTTTATAACTGGATCATGTACCCATTAAGACTTTATTCTTGTGCATGGAATCAGCCATTGGTCCATGCCTAGTTTCCACTACACTATTATCCAGTTTTCCCAGAAGATTTACTGAACAGTGAGTTCTTATCCCAGAAGCTGGAGTCCTTGGTTTTATGAAACAATATATTGCTAAATTCCTTGACTATTGTGTCTTGAGTACCTAACATAGTCTACTGTTCTACCTCTCTGTTTCTTAGCCAGTAGGAAGTGGTTTTGATAAGTGCTTTATACAATTTGAGATCTGGTAGAACAAGGCCACTTTCCCTAGCATTTCTTTTCATTAGTTCCCTTGATATTCTGGACCTTTTGTTCTACCACATGAATTTTGATATCATTTTTTCTCGCTCTACAAAATAATTATCTCATAGTTTGATTGGTATGGCACTGAATAAGTAAATTAATTGTGGTAGAATTCTCATTTTTATTATATTGGCTCAGAACACCCATGAGCAACTGATGTTTTTCCACTTA
Source organism: Notamacropus eugenii (assembly GCF_028372415.1). Taxonomy (NCBI): domain Eukaryota; kingdom Metazoa; phylum Chordata; class Mammalia; order Diprotodontia; family Macropodidae; genus Notamacropus; species Notamacropus eugenii. The sequence continues at coordinate 438,139,822 of NC_092872.1, read as the reverse complement.
CTTAGATCTGACTGTATTTGTGTGAAAAGTGTTTTGTACTTGTGTTCATATAGTCCCTGGGTTTGTTTTGGCAGGTAGATTCCAAATATTTTATAATGTCTACCTTAGCTTTAAACGGGATTTCTCTTTCTGTCTCTTGCTGTTGGGTTTTGTTAGTAATATATAGAAATACAGAGGATTTGTGTGAGTTTATTTTTTAAGCTGCAACTTTGCCAAGTTGTTTAGTACTTCATGTAGTTTTTTACTTGATTCTCAGGGATTTTCTAAGTATATCATTATATCATCTACAAACTGTGATAACTTAGCTTCTTCTTTGCCTATTCATATTCCTTCAATTTCTTTTTCTTCTCTTATTGCTGAAGCTAACATTTCTAGTATCATCTTGAATAATAGTTGTGATGATGGACATTCTTGTTTCACCCCTGATCTTATTGGAAATGTATCTAGCTTATCCCTCTTGCATATAATGTTTCCTGAAGGTTTTAGGTATATACTACCTATTATTTTATGGAAATTTCCATTTATTCCTATGTTATCCAGTGTTTTCAATAGGAATGCGTGTTGTATTTGTCAAAAGCTTTTTCTGTATCTAATGAGATAATCATTTGATTTCTGTTAGTTTTGCTGTTGATATGATCAATAATGCTAATAGTTTTCCTAATATTGAACCAGCCCTGCATTCCTATTATAAATCCTACCTGATCATAATGTATTTTTGTTGTGATGAGTTGCTGTATTCTTTTTGCTAATGTCTTCTTTAAAATTTTTGCATCTATATTTATTAGAGAAATTGGTCTATAATTTTCTTTCTCTGTTTTGACTCTTCCTGGCTTAGGTATCAAAACTATATTTGTATCATAAAAATAGTTTGGGAGGACTCCTTCTTGCCCAGTTTTCCCAAATACTCTATATAATATTAGAATTAACCATTCTTTAAATGTTTGATAGAATTCACTTGTAAATCTGTCTGACCCTGGAGATTTTTTCCTAGGGAGTTCATTCATGGCTTGTTCAATTTCTTTTTCTGAGATGGGATTGTTTAAGTATTCAACTTCCTCGCCTGTTAATCTGGGCAAGTTTTATCTTTTAAAATAATCATCCATCTCATTCAGATGGTATAATTTATGGGCGTACAGTTGGGCAAAATAATTTCTAATTATTGTTTAACTTTCCTCCTCATTGGAGGTGAGTTCACCCTTTTCATTTTTGATGTTGGTAATTTGGTTTTCTTCTTTCTTTTTTAAATCAAATTGACCAACGGTTTATCTAAAAAAGGTTTTTTTTTTTTTTTTTTTCATAAAACCTACTCTTAGTTTTCTTTATTAGTTCAATAGTTTTCTTGATTTCAATTTTATAAATCTCTCCTTTGGTTTTCAGCATTTCTAATTTGGTATTTACTTGAGGATTTTCAATTTGTTCTTTTTATAGCTTTTTCAGCTGCATGCCCAATTCATTGACCTTCTCTTTCTCTGTTTTATTCATGTAATCTCCCTTCCCTTCTTTCAGCTGCCCTCCTTTTTGCTCATTTCCACTACTACTTCTTCCCTCTCTTCTATTCACTCCTCCCTTTTCTTTCCCATTTCTCCTCTTCCTAACCTAAAGGATAAGAAAGTTTCCTGTAACCAACTGAACATGTATATTATTCCCTTTTTGAGCCAAGTCTGATGAGAGCAAAGTGCTCCCCCTCCTCCCTTCTTTCCTC